>NW_026781919.1:660000-1200850 GCF_031769215.1 Ylistrum balloti
AAAGAAATTATGTTTCTATCCAGAAATGGAAAATTCACATTAGAGGAATTAAAACTACCATGCTTATCGGACAGATTAGTAGAAAGCTGTGCTTGTTGGTTTTATTGTAGGACAAGATCGATGTAAACGGCTGATGTAGGAGAGTCTGTCAAGTCCTTGATTTCCAATTCTGGTGGGTATGTACAATTGTACGATTAGGACAATGTCAATGTCAATAAATATCTTGTTATTTAAATACAAGGTTAGAGATACATCTGAAAGTGAAAGTGAAAAACTGACTTCGCTATGTTTTCGTGACCTGTTTTGGTGAGCTCTTCGTTAAATGCAACCCCGTATGAAAACAAATAAAGTCAGCCAACAGAGAGACACAGTTTGCCGAAATATGTTAATAGCTTGTTGGGAGATCTTACCATCAAACTCTGGTCACAGTTCAAAATTCAATCATGGAAGCAACATAGGTGATAATATAACTTGTCATGATAGTTATGTCGACATGTCGACAGGGATGATATTTTTCATTTCAATTAAAAAAGACCTTAATACAAACGATAAGGATAGAGACAACAACATAGTAGATAACATACAATGTGTATGATATTCTAGAGAGTATGCACCGAAAATTGTAATTTTTCAGATAATGCCTGGCTTTAGAGGTTTGTAGTTCGAACCCTGCTCGGTGCAGTTTGTGATTCTCAGGAAGCTAATATCACGTACAGTCCTTTGCCTTATGATTGTGTTTACGGCATTACATGGATTAGCTCCATGGTACGTTAGCTAGCTTTTGCGGCTGGGCGGTTGAATACCGTGTTTATGGGTGACAGTCGTCATATCCCAAATAAACGTGGCAGTGGTGGCAGCCTTGTCGAACTCAAGAGAGTTTCGGGACGAAACTCATCGGCAAAGGGGGAAAAGTGGTAACTGAAGAGAGCTTCGGTACGAAACTCATCGGCAAAGGGAGATAAGCGATCTCAAGAGAGCTTCGGGACGGAACTCATCGGCAAAGGGGGTAAAGAGCTTCGGTACGAAACTCATCGGCAAAGGGAGATAAGTGATCTCAAGAGAGCTTCGGACGGACTCATCCGCAAAGAGGGTAAAGTGATAACTTAATAGAGCTTCGGGACGAAACTCGGCAAAGGGGGTCGGCAAAGGGAAACTCATCGGCAAAGGGAGATAAGCGATCTCAAGAGAGCTTCGGGACGGAACTCATCGGCAAAGGGGGTAAAGTGGTAACTTAATAGAGCTTCGGTACGAAACTCATCGGCAAAGGGAGATAAGTGATCTCAAGAGAGCTTCGGACGGAACTCATCCGCAAAGAGGGTAAAGTGATAACTTAATAGAGCTTCGGGACGAAACTCATCGGCAAAGGGGTAAAGAGATAACTCAAGTGAGCTTAGGAACAAAACTCATCTGCAAAAGGGGTAAAGCAAACACTCGAGAGAGCTTCGGACGACACTCATCGGCAAAGGGGGATAAGTGATAACTCAAGAGAGCTTCGGGACGTAACCCATCGGCAAAGGGGTTAAAGCAAACACTCAAGAGAGATTCGGACGGAACTCATCGGCAAAGGGGGTAAAGTGATTCTTCATGGATTGTACAAAAGACACAAAGCGGATAACACGATTCTATACATTCAGAACTATAAACATTAAACTCAAATTATCAATTAAACTGTATCATACAGCTGTTTCATCCTTTTATGTCTTTTCAGTGACGATAGGGGTCTAAATATTGAGGCCTTGGAGGCGACTGAAGAATATAAAAGATTTTTGAAAGAAATGCCAAAACCTAAATTGATTTTGGGATTTGGGACAAAATTCAACAGTAATTGAGATGATATGATGGTTCGTGGATATTGGAAGTTTAGTTTTAACGACTATAAGTTAACTTTTCTCACGGCGCTGTTGAGTATCATGTCAATATTTCGAAGTTAAGCATGTCGAGCGCGGTCAATACCTGGGTGTGTGACGGTCTTATCCCATCTTTGAATATTTCATTGTCTAAAAGGATCTGAAACCTTTCCTACAGTGAAATTTATATGAACACGGCTATTTCACGAACGATACACCAATTTTAAAGTGTTATCACAATGTCTTAGGATTATAAGACCAAGTTAGGACTGAAGCCACAGTTAATACTTCCGGGTTCAGGCCCCACGAATGAAGTCCCTAATAATGGATGCATATTAGAAAAAAAGATAAATGCCTCTTTAAATTAAATGTTTTTCTATAAATTTGATGTAGATATGTCATAGAGATGATAATCTCACTATCAGTTTGTAAATCATTCACATTGAACATTTATTTTGTGCTGCAGAATCCTAAGTGAAAGTTCTGTGTTCACCTCTACCCGTGACCCGGATGTACATAATTGACATTGGTGACATACATGGAGGGGTATCTCCAGAAAATGTCAAACATGATTGATTGAAACTTTCATATTTGGCTTCTCATATGTTGATCTTGGCCAAGCAAGATGGAAATTTGCAGATGAAACTTTGGGATTAAGCTATGAATTTTAATGTTACAATGAAACATATAGTAAAAATTAATTGTGGTCCCGGTCCCAATGACCGTGACTTTCCAATGGGCGTAACCTAGCAAACAAAGAAAATATTCTCAAAAAGACTTTAGTGAGGATATCTAGTCTAAAAATACACACTTGGTATTACTTTTACATATGTCTGGGACGCGAAAAATCGTACGCGTTATATTTTTCACGCATCTACAAATTATTATTTGTCATGCTACTTTGTAACAGGTAATTGATTGCACTAGATTAATTAATTATTATGGATGTCGGTTGCCATCTTTATTGCTCCAGACTGCGAAAGAACGCTTTCACGTGTGCATCACAAAGTATAAATATCCCATAATTCCAGGTTTTTGTTGTTAACGGCAAATCATGAAAGATAATGTATATCACAGGAACACGCCTATTCGCGTGCAGTATTTAGATTAACACCATTCCAGAAGTGACTGCCGCTACAGACGACACTTATTCAGAAGTAAGAGTAGACTACGGCCGCTACAGAGGCACGATTTAACTTGGTTTTGACAATAAAATTTTACCAACACGACTATAATTAAACGGACTCGAGAATATCCTAAACGGAATACAAAATGCAGAAGAGATTAGGTCATAGATTTTTTTCAATGATGACGTTGGCATTTGAGTGCAAAATAATTAGCTTATTTTTATCTGTAGTCAACCAAGATATATGTAGACTGCAGATGCTACAGACGACACTTACTTCAGAAGTAAGAGTAGACTACGGTCGCTACAGAGGACACTTACTTCAGAAGTAAGAGTAGACTACGGTCGCTACAGAGGACACTTACTTCAGAAGTAAGAGTAGACTACGGCCGCTACAGAGGACACTTACTTCAGAAGTAAGAGTAGATTACGGCCACTACAGAGGACACTTACTTCAGTAGTAAGAGTATACTACGGCCGCTATAGAGGACACTAACTTCAGAAGTAAGAGTAGACTACGGCCGCTACAGACGACGCTTACTTCAGAAGTAAGAGTTATTATAATCTTCATATACTTGCAGAGGTAAATGTTGGTTATAGCCACACGAGAAGAAAACTTCACTTCAAAATTCTTAGTTGTTCAAGCTAGATATAACTCGGACAATGAAATTTGTTATGTTTAGTCTTGTTTCTCCTTAGGAAGCAGCTTGAAATTATAATCAAAGATGATTTTTAAATCTTTCAAAGACCTGTAAGCATGATTTACAAAACATTCCCCGAATTCGGTATTTAAAACAAATTATCTGATAAAGGCAGAGATCTATTGTCTGCGTTGGTTTATGGAGGCGGGCACTTGGCCGTTCATTGGCCCATTGTCTTTTAACGAGGTATCAGACCACTTTGAAGTAATTCAAAGGCCAGGCACCGGTGGCTACACATCATATGGCTTTTTCTGAAAATAATTTATGCTTCAAAACCTTGCGTATCTTGTCCTTTTGTTGTTGTTCATGTAAGAGATTTACTGCGATGTTCCTTTTCTTTTTGCCCGCCTGTAAAATTTATTGACCAGTTTCAACCAATGGAATGCGATGTAACAAACGATAACAAATATCTTCGGGAACGGAAATCATAATTCTATTGCGGTATTGTTTTGGGATGTTAGGTGTTTTCCAGACCTTCCGGTAAATAGGGACACGTGATATCACATGTTATTGTGTTTATTGTCAACTTCTGTTTTTTATTGTATTAATTTGAATTAGCACCTGTAATCTGATCAGGAAGACCAGATACTGTGCTTAATGACTTGTCAACACAAACCGCCCATTAGCTTTTGTTTGACATCATACACCTTGTCAACACGTTATAACGACGCCAGACAAGTGAACAGGGATCAAACCAGCGCCGAGTGACGTTCATTCTCAACATCACCTGGTGGCAATGGTGGCCCAATTTTCTGTAATATATATATTTGTGTTTGCTTTTTTCGTTTTCCCTTTTTATTATTAAGTACAGGAGCTATACATTGTGGAAATATGTGAAAAGAATTAATTCCAACAACTCAATAAATAAATTGATACATAAAAGTAAAGTTTTAACCTTCGTGGAAGTTTCTCCGTATCCTACCACGCAGGCTACACGTTCAATATGTCCATGTTATATACACAATGCTAAAATCATACGAGATCCTTGTCCTTGTTATATTGTGATCAGTTGTACATTATTTGGTAGGGAGGGGGTGTATCTTTTATACACTGTCATATTTATACATTATACAGCATTTTAGCTATAATAGATATAATTTTATACAATACTATATTTCTAAATAGTGTAATATATCATTATAAGTTATTGTATTATATTCAAATACAATACTATGATAAGCAACAACTGACATGTACAGTACTGTAACGTGTATATAGATACAGTACAGACACCATGTTCGTCTATAACACACTTGCCCGTGTCTGAAACCAATCAACTCTCCCTTGTTGTAACCTGACAGTTACACCCTTATCTAAACGACACTAATACACAGAAATCATAAAAACAGGTCTTTACAGACATTGACTTCTATAAGTACTTACATAAAGCGAGGAGAAACGTTTAAGACAAAATTGTATTGGGTTCCGTTTGCCCTTGGGAACATATTTTAGTCTCCCGTGGTTCTGAAACCCCCTAAAGAGCCAACGTTTGACCTGCCGTCGAACTTTAATTGCTGTCCGTTAAGTAGCGGTACCATGTGTCAGAAGAAAGGTCGTTATTTTAAATGGCCCGTATTATACAAATCTAGATTTCATAAAAAATTTGGACTGCTGTATACGAGTTCATGTTATCACGTGACAACAAAAACAGTTTTTGGTTGGTCGTTCCCTATAAAGCTTCAATCTTGAAGAAAATTGTAGAAAGCGGTATTTTCTTCATAATTTTTTGTTACAATTTACGACACCAGGTTTCAGAGATACAGATTGAAGAAAATTTTAGGAAAATATTATGGTTGTCGTGATCTCACACGGAATCATTTTTTTTAAATTTGTGTGATGTGAATGATCGTCATCATTTTTTGACGACAAAGTCTACAGTTTGAGATCCTGTCTGATAATTTGAGGTCATGATATCCTTTGTAATCTCCACTATCTGAGATCGATGGCGATCCCTATCTGCCATTACATCTTCCATTTTCTCCTGAATTGATTTAAGGGGGTTGGCGGGATTTGAGGGCTATCGGACCCATTTTACCATACTATCCATATAGACAGAATCTTTGTGTTATCGTATGGTCAATTCTTGACGATCTGGGTTTTTGAAATCTGTTACAGTCTAGGAATTTTGTCCATTGTTCACGATCAAGAGAAGCTGGTGTACCCTGACAATCGGAAGTTTGATCATACTCCCTCTCCCCACACCCCCTTCCCCAACCCTTCCACCCCATCCCATCCCATCCCAACCCACACCACCCTCAATTTTACTGGAGATGATGTTGTTTAATTCCTTGTAGTTGAAAACATCGTCCGCAATTGTGATGTCACATAATTTACCAAAAATTTCAAATAATGTGGAACTTTTTTTCAACGTTTTTTTATGCTAATATAAAAGAATACAGATCTTATAAGAACATTAACATGAGTTATTATTGCTATACTTTATGAATCCAGTAATTATGTAAAATAGCCTTCATTGTTATGCGGAATAAATTCAATAGAGCGCCCGGATGTCTATATCGATTAGACGCTTAGTAAGGTATTTGTAAGATATTTGTCTACATCGTAATGTTATGCACATTTCTCAAAGAACAATATACTGCCTCCCATTAACGAGAGAGACGTTACCCTTTTCAGCATTTAAAGACTTAATACATTAACGAAAAAACGAACTCAGTTTTTAATATACAACATTATGCTGATACAACTTAAATTGGAATATATTAGTGTAGTGTAAGGTAACATCAAGTACTTCTATAGCAATTTCAAGCCTGGATTGTTTCTCTTGGTAGGAGGTGAATAGTTCATTTAGAAATATTTCTGTAAACCATTATAATTTAATCCTGCCGTCATAAAATTGTGGGGTTTTTATATGGTCCGTCGTCCATCGTTCGTGGTCCATACGCAGATCTTATAACCGCTTTTTCTCTAGAGAAGTTCTAAAAGTTCATATGTCGACTGCACTAGATCCCTTGTTATGCATGATTAATTATCTGACTGACAGGTAAAAGAATATCGCTGTGATCGTGGACTTTAATAGTTTCCGATCATTATTCTTTAGCATTATGGCACGGTTTCTCTTTTATCTTCCACGTTGTATAATACGATTTGGGATTCACCAGAAGATTAATCTGAACGAGAGGTAGCCTTCTCGGACTGAAATGGGTTATGTTTGTTAGCGTTACTATTTGAGAGGAATGTTACAAAACATTCTCATATGCAGGTTTCCCTTTGTCTCATGGATTTTCAATTTTGGAACTTTTCAAGAAAAAAATAATATCGTGATTATCTTATATTTTTATAGTCGAAGCTTTTTACCACTATTTCTTCTGAAGTACTGAATGGAAAATTCTAAAATTTCACTTATACAGGTTTATTTTTGTGGGTACCTACTCGGTTCCTAGTTGTGCGATTTGGGGTCGGATTGGAAGAATTTTAAAAAAATGGCCGACAAAAGAGCAGGGAAAGGGAAAGATATGAAGGATGAAATTTCCAAGAATTGTGATTGTGAGGCTAAGATTCATCGGAGCTCACTTGTTGGACCGGCATTTTTCGCTTGACTGCGCATCTCATCTTTTTTTGAGAACTTCATCTCTAAAAGGATATCCAATCGAAGGCTACCTTGCCGTTTCTGTGCAATATAGTTCTTTCCATGAGCTGATATTGCTTTACAATTTATATCCCTTTTCAGAGTCTTAGATTATTTCAACATCTGTAGTTATGTAATCTTAACATTTATATTAAGTAAATCTTTCAATTTCCCTTTGGTGATTTTTTCCATTTCTAGATAGAAACGTTCCTCCTTCCCAACCTATGACGTTTACATGTCGCAATTTGTTAGGATATTAAATGGCTTGTTCACAGCATGACTATTTTCGTGCCAGATATCGACATCTGACAAGTATACTCTCAAAGCAGGTTTTTCGTTAGAATCTCTGTTGTTAACATCGTTCTCATTTGAGAACATGGCATTATAAGACCAGTGTCGTCGATGTAACACATGGTCTTATTTTCGTGTATTTTTTTTCTTTTGGTGGTACTTTGCTCCAGGATGATTTATTTTCATTCATTTTGAATTGAAATTCTGTTTATATCTTGGTAGTTTCATTTTTTACTTGATACTTGTTGTCATGTGACTCTGACATCATGTGACCTTCATACTTGTTGTCATGTGACTGATATCATGTGACCTTCATATTTGTTGTCACGTGGCTCTGACATCATGTGACCTTTATCCTTGAAGTACTTCATTCTTTACACTTTTCGTTGAATGGACATATTGTGAACAACAAACAGCACAAATGTATTTTGTCTTAGTGATATCGGCATCGTCAATAAACTTCCGCTGTTTGGTGGTCCATAAATTAAACTGAATCATAAACTTACGGAGAAAGTTCGGAGAGTAAGTGGAGCAGTAGAACAAAAAAAAAAGATGTTACTACAGATTGAGTTTAGGTACATCACTTATTTCAGGATGAATGGATCTACTCACATTGCTGTCTTTAATATCACAGACGCCAAAATATAAACAATCTGTGGTCTCGTTCCACAAAAACAGACAAGTGTCTGAAAATTTACGAACAGCGTAATCTTCATAATCTGGACTTAAACTTATACCGCGTAAGCCCATTAATCCGGAGACATTTTGCCCTAGCCTTCAACTAGTTCATATATCTCCGGGTAGACATGTTGAATTAACACTGAAAAGAGCCGAGAGTTGAATAACAGCCATATAATTAATATAAGGATTAATCTATTAATTGCATTATAAGGGTTTTCATGGTTAATGTTTGTTGATTAAGGAAATGTCGGTTCCGAATGTCTATTCCGAACGTCACGATATTGGTGACCTAAGCCAACAGTGTCATGTTATATAAGCTCGTATTTTTATCATTGATTTAAGTGGCATTTCTCTATCCGCCCAGTGTAATTTTCAATTTGAATAAGAACTTAAGCGGCCCAAATATACCAAAAAGTCTTTCCTATGCAACTTGATATAATTTTCATAATCTCATACATCAGTGCCAGATTCCAGATGAGAGCAGGTAGTCAAGTCGTTAGTGTGCAAGTGGTGATTAAGCAGATGTGAACAGTGATTTGTCAGACATTAATGCAGGGAAAATGAACGACTAAAACCATGAACAATCCTTTTCTTAAGGTAATTGATCATTACAATGGTGTACATAGAATATTACTTTATACTTATAAAGGTTTGCAGGAAAACACGAATATCATTTAAACAACATTTTCTTTTTTTCAATTGAATTCGATTAAACCAAATCTGATCAACACTTCGTGAATTCTATAATACGAACAACACGTATTTCACGTGCAGGTCGTTATACTGAAAGAAACGTATTGATTTGACGGAACATCATTATGAAAGATTCCACAGGTGGCGAATAAACACTTCCGGAAGCATTCTTAACTGATGAAAACCTAGTCCTGGTATTTAAATGAAAAATATTTTTGTTAACATATTTCCAACATATGTTCATCTTATCTGTGAAGACTGAACATCATTAACATATTCTCATGTCACACACACAGGATGACTCTGCGAAATTAGATCTTGACAGACGAGAAACTGTTTGTCTCATTAGCAAAAAACATTTGACTTGGAGTCCTGACCTTCAATAAACAATGAAGTCAACGTATTAAGCGACTTGTTGTGATGATTCAGCGTTGGGATTTTATTATCATAATATTCTGTTATAGAAAATTAATGCATTGTAAATAAATAATGAAGAATTAATCAGTCAGACATTTTCGTAGGTGACATAAGATTAGTTATGTAGTTAAAATTAACGAAACAGAAAAGTAGTTCGTGTTATCGAAAAAAACTTTTCATGTTTCCAACAAGCCGGTGAGTTATGTAATTCAAATTTTGAATGTTTATGTATTGGTTAATTACTATAAACGATATGTGTGTTGTCTATAAATATGACACTGCGGAAATACGTGCGTTAAAGAAATCAGTGTACCGTTAAATTTGATCAGCGGATAATGACAAAAAAAGACATTTCACATTACAAAAGAGTTATTCAAAGGGAAGATAACTTCACATCGTCAACGAATTTCACCAGGTTAATAAAAAATGCTTGTGTCAATCATTTTTTAAGGGATCAAAGTTTAACTGCATTTTTTCACTTGAAACAGAAAAATGACGATAACACATCTCGTCTAAAACTTCTCTGATCAATTTCACTTTAATGAAGAACACCTGCGTAACTTTATCTTCTTGTAATCTCTTTGGTAGACCTAGCAATCATAGAAAATGTCAATTATTATTATATATTTCAAAAAGGACTTTGTTAAGTATTTTCTACCCCCGAGGGATTGCTTGCTATGTAGGTATAGCTTTTCACCGGGCGACATATATCTATCATCATAGTTTTTGTTTAAGTTTATATATGTGGACCTCATAGTGTTCAAATGACGAGAAAAACACCACTTCAAGAGCAAATATGATGGTAAATTATTTTAAGTAGATAACAAAGATGCTTTCAAATATATCACTGGTTTGTTAAAGCGTTGTGTGGTGCATTTTCGGTATTTAAGAGGCGACTTTTTACACATATCATAGCAAGCAAGTAACCCAAAAAAAGAATATATGTTTAGGTTGTCTAGAATTCTTCACTACTTCACAGTCTCTGATCGGGCGTTCTTATATCACAACCAAACTTACAACGTTTCGATGTCATCATCAGACAAATTTCAGTAAAATTTCAGTCTGGTTTTTTAAAACTTTTTCTCCATGTTAGTAATGTCAATAGATTAGCAGTTTTTATAACACAACCAGTAGAAGATTAGAGTGTGACGTTTCGATGTCTACACGGTCCCCTTCATCTTATAACACAACCAGTAGAAGATTAGACTGTGACGTTTCGATGATTACACGGTCACCTTCATCTTATAACACAACCAGTAGAAGATTAGAGTGTGACGTTTCGATGACTACACTGTCATCTTCATCTTATAACACACCCAGTAGGAGATTAGAGTGTGACGTTTTGATGACTACACGGTCACCTTCATCTTATAACACAACCGGTAGAAAATTAGAGTGTGATGTTTTGATGACTACACTGTCATCTTCATCTTATAACACACCCAGTAGAAGATTAGAGTGTGACGTTTACCAGTAGAATAGAAGACATAATAACACAACCAGTAGAAGATTAGAGCGTGACGATGACTACACGGTCACCTTCATTTTATAACACAACTGGTAGAAGATCAGAGTGTGACGTTTCGATGACTACACAGTCACCTTCATCTTATAACACAACCAGTAGAAGATTAGAGAGTGACGTTTCGATGACTACACGGTCCCCTTCATCTTATAACACAACCAGTAGAAGATTAGAGAGTGACGTTTCGATGACTACACGGTCCCCTTCATCTTATAACACAACCAGTAGAAGATTAGAGTGTGACGTTTCGATGTCTACACGGTCACCTTCATCTTACAACACTAGTAGAAGATTAGAGTGTGACGTTTCGATGACCACACGGTCACATTCATCAGATAAATATCTAGCGTGGAGCCTATTCAGACTGACGTATGTAGTGTACGAGATGGTAAGGAATCGACCAACATTTTCGGCTACACTATAATCCTATGTACACTAAGGTCGAAAATAGTGTGACGAGATGGTAAACAGATTATAAACCACAAACACACCAGATGGTAACAATGCACTGTAGTCAATTCGGCTACGCTTTGTTTAACGCATGGTCTGGTACTTCCGGCTATTGAGCATCTTTTCAATATATATTACCAATGTGAAAAAAATGTTTTAAGTTACGTGTACCGTGGTTAGCTACCTACATGCCTGATTAATCTTACTAAGTGATACACCTGGTTTTACAACACAATATATCATCAAGAAATAAAGGATACGAAGAAAGGCATTATTACAAACATCTTAACGCCCCTTTGCTCAATAACAACTTATTAATTTGTACTGTTAGGGAAGTTTTAAAAAAAAACATAGAACATAGATATTCTCTTTCTGATGGAATATCCATAACCTTGACTACAACGGTAACCTCAAACCCCTACAAGATATACATTTATCTCCCGTCCTTATATGCCCCAGGCTGTTGTGAAGACCTCAAACCCCTACAAGATATACATTTATCTCCCGTCCTTATATGCCCCCGACTGTTGTGAGGACCTCAAACCCCTACAAGATATACATTTATCTCCCGTCATTATATGCCCCCGACTATTATGAAGACCTCAAACCCCTACAAGATACGCATTTATCTCCCGTCCTTATATGCCCCGGCTGTTATGCAGACCTGAAGATGAACATTTATCTCCCGTCCTTATATGCCCCCGACTATTATGAAGACCTCAAATCCCTACAAGAAACGCATTGATCTCCCGTCATTATATGCCCCTGGCTGTTGTGAGGACCTCAAGTCCTACAAGATATACATTTATCTCCCGTCCTTTTTAGGCCCTTGGCTTTTGCTAGGACATTTTACCCCTACAGCATACATCATTATCTCCCGTCTTTATATGACTCTGGTTATTTCGAAACCCTCAGAAATCTACAACAAAAACATGTATATCCCATCTTTATATTCCCCTTGCTGGTGCGACGACGTTAAACAAAACAACAATTATATTTTACATGTGTTAGGTGTTTAATATCTCAAAGTAAATAAAAATTCTCAGATGCTTGTGTTTATCTTTCCCGCAAAACGGGTCATGATAATTAGACACGAAAGGAGAGAATACGATCACAAAGAAGTGCGCCAAACTAAATTGTTCATTTTCTTCTCAGCTTCGTGTTTGGAAATCAAGGTCAAAATCTTATTTTTTTGGTTTACTTATCCTCTGTCTGCATTGTAACGTGTAACGTTATAAAACTGATTTAGATTTTACTTATATTGTTTAACGTCCTATTAACAGCTATGATCATTTAAGGACGGGTACATTTCTGTATGCGAGGTTGGTGTATATTTTAGTGGGTGCGTTTCTGTGGAAGCTACGATAAGTAAGTGTACGGAAACTTAACAGAAAATGAGGAACAATCTATAAACGCCAAATTGCAATCTATCTGTTTCTTTGTGGCATCCATAGCGAACAAAGGGAACCATTTCATGACAAACACCAAGATGTACTCGACCGATAATTATATTCGCGTTTCTGGAATCTTTTCAAATAATAAGTCTCATTTTAATGACTGACAAAAAACGAAAGCCAGATTTATCTTCTTGGTAATTATGGACTGGGTGATGAGGAAAGCAGTTGGAAACGGTGAGAACGGCATTAAATGGAGCTTGACAACAAAAATGGAGGATTTAGATTTCGCAGATGATATATCCTTATTCTCCTCAACTAGACAACAGATACAAGACAAAACCACAAGACTTGATGAAGAAGCAAGCAGAGTCGGACTTAAGATCAACAAAGTTAAAACTAAAGTGATGAGAATCAATGCACGGAACGAGAGTACCATCAAACTAAGAGGTATGGACATCGAGGATGTAGAAAAGTTCACATACCTAGGAGCAACAGTGTGCAAAGAAGGTGGTGGAATGAAAGACATTAAGAACAGACTTTCAAAAGCCAGGGGAGCATTTATCCGGCTCAAGCATGTCTGGAACTCAAGCAACATCCCGAGGAAAACAAAATTGAAACTGTACAAGGCATTAGTAATACCTGTCCTACTATATGGATGTGAAACGTGGAAAATGAAAAAGGGTGATGATCGGATGGTAGATGTTGTCCACAAGTGCCTCAGGAGAATTCTCAAAATACAATGGCAAGAACACATAAAGACGGAAGAAATATTGGAAAGAGCGAGCATGAGACCAATTAGCCAGGAGATAAAATGCTGCTGATGGAAAATGATTGGACACATATAGAGACAGGACAGAAGCAACGTCTGCAACGTTGCCTTAACCTGGGCCCCAGAAGGGAAGCGGAACAGAGGAAGACCGAAGATGACATGGAGAAGAACAGTGGAAAGAGAGAGAGGAGAAGCAGGTTGGAAATCCTGGAACGAGGTGCGGACAGTGGCAACAGACCGGCAGAGATGGAAGCGTTCTATGAAGGCCGTATGTGCCACGAGGCACGAAGTGGATAGGTAACAGGTAAAACACGAAATATGCATGAATCTGAATATATTTAGACACAATGCGGTTACTTGTATCTGTTTGTCTTAGAAAAAAAATATATAAGGTTACGTTTACCAAAAAAAAAAACTCAGGTGAAACATTTTCGGTGTGGTACATTTTTAATAGCCGTTCATGAGTTTTCCTAATAAAAAAGATTTTATTTTATGCTTAGTTCTTAAAATATTTACCGGATAAAATTTTACAACCACAAAATGTCATTCATCATTTTAGTATTCAAGTGTTATATCGTTTAAAGATACGTATCAAGATTTTCCTACTTCATCATACACCAAAATATGTTTGAAAATGAATAAAGTACCACTAGATGTTTCAATCATCTGTATGGGACTTACAGCCATGAAATGATAACCTAATGAGTGAATCTGGTTCTGTATAACGTCAAGTGAAAGCCATCCTAGCGTTATATTTGATGAAGAGATTAAACGTCTACAGCCAAGTAATATCTGTTTATCAAATGATGAAATTTATGAATCCTAATAATATCATGTATATAAATTATGAATGATATTTATATATTAAATACTCTACATTTAAAATGCATTTATCATATTTTAACGTAAATGTTTAGATACGAATCTGATATTAAAGTGTATGTATTTTTAGTTTAATAACGCATAAACCAAGACTGAGATAAGATTACAAAGAAATCAGATTTCTACCAACTGATATTTCTTAATAATTGATGAATAGGTTCAGGTGGTTTTTGATTTTTTAAAAGTATAAAGATATTTGCAATCAGTTTGAATTAATAATGAATTGAATTGACAGTAAAACATCCCCCCTCCCCCCTCCCCTCCTTGCAGTGTTCAACGTATAGTACAACGGAATTTAAACATTTCGGACCAATTTTGAAATACAACACTCTTATCTAATTCATTCTTATAGTATAACGGTTTAGAAAAATATCATTTATATAGGAATATTGATTTTTTTGGCTAGTGCACCTCTCCCTCTGTTTTTTTTTTTTTTTTTAACCTTTCTTTCGATTTTCCTGTGTCGCCTCCTAAGTCTCATATTTTGTCCCTAGAACACAATTTTTTTGTTCTAATGTTTCTAACCCTAGATTTGTATGACAAGGTGTTGTTCCCGAATAGTCTATCAATCAATATACGTTTTAACACAGACTTATTTTAACTTTACCGTATTTATGCTATAATGCGTTGTCATGGTACTTTCAGGTGTGTGTTTATCTTGCTTTTCGTTGATCCAAGGTTAACAACAACAAAATCCCGATATCATGACATCGACACAGCTATTGATAATTTTATATCGTTGAAGGAAATAGACAGTTTCAAGGATTAAATAGAAAAACCTAGCTGCATCATCATAGGCCACTGTTAATATGAGTTTAGCTCGGAACGGAACACCCCTCCAACCAAAAGATAAATAAAATGAATAAATACGTCATCTTTATGTATATATTTATATATATAGGTGCATGTTTATTGTGCGTTTTTAACTTAAACACCCCCTCCCCCCCTCTGTATCGTTAATACCATATTATCAATCCGACATGATATTATCATTAAATCTCCAGTTACTGAGTACAAAATAGAATAAAATCACGTGATCGCCCTATGCTTTGCCATCAGATCCGGTCCTGGCAACTGGTAGTTTAATCCAAAAAAGCAATTTTCCGATTTTGCCCGGAAATGCAAAGATCCGAATTTGCATCCTTCCCACTATAACTACCGGATCTAGATTAAGATAGCTTGATAAATAAATACTACACTACAGTAAGCCGAAGTGACGCTTATCCCACAATAACGTTTTTAAAAAATGGCAAATTTTGACATATTATGTATTATATAAGGCGTGGTAGTTTTACACAGCTATAAAAACGATTTATCTTCTCTGTGTTTATCTTATAATCTTAATAATTTTTTATTTGTTAATTAATATTATGTATCAGACTTTATATACTTACGGATGGCACTCGGTACATTACCTATATATATATATTGTATTCATAAGAAAGAAGTTGATATTTCCACTGTTTCTATTGATAACACTTAACGAAAACGCTCTCTAACACCTGCGAAACTAAATTACTCTATATTAGTAGACTAAAGTGCATTTTATCTCGGGCAGATTAAAATCTTGTTCTCTAATACCGGGTTAAAATACAGGTATTAAATTGTACGTAAAATGTTCTGTAGTGATAAATAACGATTTGGTTAAATGTCTGTCTTTGTCAATCTATTAATTCTTCACATGTGGTCATTCTAGACAATTTTTGTCATTCCTACAGACGAAACTGACTGTCACGAGGAAAACCACACCCTTTGTTCAGTGGTAAGAAATTTTGTACTTTAGATTCATATTATGTGTATTTAAAGTTTTCTCCCATAAATTCACGTTCAGGAGTAACATAGGGCGAGTATGTTTTAAAAGAGTTAAATGGAGCGTTTTACGAAGTGTGGAAGCCAAAAACTTTTAATATTTTGCATTTTCGAAAGATTTTACAAAAAACACTTCAGTGAATGGCATCATTTCATAAAATTCAGATAAGACACAATAGCGCCCAGCAATAAATTAAACTGCGTCATACAGCTATTTGTCCTTCTAAGATAAATCAAAATCATATCATTTAAAGGTATGCCTACAAAAAACAGAGAGATACAAGCTCATTGAATTTACGTCATACAAAAACCGAAAACGAACGAAATCCGGAATATTCCAATATAGGCAGCAGGTCGTATTTCAGCTCTTCAATAAGACGACAAATACACATTAACACAAAATCCAAGTATACAACATATTCATACTTGATGTATTATCGTCAACATGCGCTCAAAGTAAATACGTTTGTAATCTTTGGTTATGTGTGTTATAGGTACAGTTTCTTAGCTTGGGGAAGCTTAACGGTCGCAATAATGATCTCTTTTAGAAATATTCTATTTCTTTGTGCGATGTCTGAGCTGGACATGTTTGATGCTCGTTAGTTTGCCTGTTGGCTCTGTTAATGTATACCATGTTCTGCATTTGAGGACATGACATTAATTAATTAGAACGACAAAGATTTAAATGGCAGGTATCGTCGATGAAGTAGAAGACGCTTACATTTCCGGAACACCTGATGTTTTAGTTTTCATGAAATTGGAGTGATTTAATATTCTATTGACATGTCTGTATTTTCTTTGTTGTTCTTATTTCACGACGTTTACGGAGTTTACTCCCACATGACGTAATTGTATTACGTTTTGACATTTGATATCTTTCGTCCTGACTATCCATCAGTCAAACTGGAACGACTTTAGCTCAAGTTCGGCGTTATGAACGCCGTAGTTTGGCGGTCTAGTCTATCATTATTCATATTGACAAAAAAGAATTGTCGGCAAACTTCTAATTTATTTTTAAAAAGTTATTTATAGCTTATAGTATTTAATTTCAATATACAAAAGCATTGAGCCTACTTCCACAAAGTATCATGTATCTATAACCCTGATATGTTCTAGAGATCGGGATAGCAACAGATGCGTGTCACTTTTTTATAACAGTATGTTGCTACTTCAGTTTTGGTGATCCCTTAGCCACACAGAAAGAACGACAAAAATGTATTTGTTGTCATTGTAGCACAATTTGTTGGTGGTGATTACATTTGGAATCTGATGCACAAAAATCTCCGCATAATGGTTGATTTATTTTAAATTTCAAGGACTCATAACATTTTAAGTCTTGTGATAATATGGATGCTGGGATAGCTGATGGCTTTTCTTTATTGTGCCAGCATACTGAAATGTCATGTCAAGGACATTTAGAATCACAATCTATATGTTCACATCAGGTATGTACTAAGTATGTATTGTACAATCCAAGTTAAATCTCTCACGTTTGAGTCTGATGACTTGATAAGGCTTTACAGTCAAATTAGAGAAAGAATGCGCAAGATTCAAATCATTAACATGCTTGGTAGATATATATATATCACTGGAGAATAGGGGCTAAGCGTTTGTGTGATTGTGAAAAGAAATTTTGAATTGTTCTGGAAGTATTGAATTAGGTAAGCAGTTTCTTTTTCCTTTTTTTTATCTTTGAGACAAACAAATAAACAATGTCGAGGAGCTATGCTATAAAATTGTGTGTACATAATGTGTTTTGATGTATTAGTCAGTCATAATCACCACTACTCTTGCACTTGGTGACACAACCATGTAAGTAACAGTGCAAAAAGATGCAGTCACGTGACATCGGAATGTAGAACGCCTTAATATATGTCATTAATGGGTAACGAGATGTAATTAAAGCAGATTAAAATTTCTGACCGAAGTTTAAACACTTGTCCACCTATGGTTAAAATTTAATTTATTTTTAAAAGAATTGAAAAGTAAGAAAATTCCACATAGCATACGTAAGTCATTAGCCAGATGATGTCAGGAGGAAGTGGTTACATTTTAAAAGAAAGTGTCAATAAAACGAAACGAATTATATTATACAATTATTACCTTCGTGTACTTTCTCCTGGTGGTTACCACGAATATGTCAAACTACACGTACCCTGAGAATTGTTCGTGGTTTACCACGAAATCATTTCACAATAGAAACTGACCATTATTGTCAATCAAAAACAATTGTCATTTCTGTTTAATAATGCAAAGATAATGTACCAAGATATAGCATTAAGTTGGACTTGGACTCATTTTTATCCTGTGTACTGTAGTTTTAATGATTTGGGTAAGAAAATGAAGGCTTCTTTTAAGAGATTAGTAAGTCATAATATCTATAAAAAAGTAAATGTTCGATATGAATACGAGTACATGCGCCCAATTTCGTTTAAGTTTATTTGAAACATAACATTAGAGTAAAACTGCTGGGTCAATTTCAAGAGATCGTTTTTGTTTGTTTCAACAAACCCTGCATAAAGTTGAGTATGCATGTCATATGTGTTGTCGGGTTTCCTAAAGATTTAACGGAAGTAGAAATTTCGGATTGTGAATTCGGATGACGAAACGAAACTAAATCAAGATTCAAATTTGTTTCGTCAAAATATTCTCTGTTTTTACAGGTATTTACTTTAACATTGCATTTACCCAAACAAGACTTTGATAAAATTTTAAAACATTCCTTTCAAAATATTCATAAATGAAAAATTTTATCTTGGATCTTAAATTATCATACCTTCAAATTGAAATATTCTACATTTTCCGGTGTTTATAAGCTGATTTGTATCTAAGTCTAACTCGGATTTATTAGAATGTATTTTGATGTACAAAGGAAAAGTCTGATACGTACTAAATTAGATTTTGACCTTAATTCAGCTAAGGTATCAAGTTGTGTGACACGGATGTCCTCAATGACAACTTGCGCTCTCACAGGTGTGTGTGGGACCTTATTATAGGTTTCCTATCGTATACTTTCAATATCTTAAATAATGAGAACGTCCCCTTCAGCACAGGTGCAAACCATTTAGAAAAACACCGTTTGTGTATTCACAAATACTATCGTGAAGAAATCTGACATTAAGAGAATGACTTTTCTGTCTGTCACGTTTTGGTATAAAAGATTACTTCGTTACACAATATTTACAGATAAATACACGCAGATAATAAGACCACCGAAGGAGATAGATTTTGTCATTTTGTCTATCTTTCAAACATCAAAGACCAATAATAGTGTCGTTATTTCTCTAAAATAGATTGAGTATAATTTGTTGCACGCTGTTTGTACACCAATAAAACCACTAATAGACAACTAGAGACTATATTGAATAAGCTGGAAAATGAGGAAATCAGGCTATTTTATGTATATTTTATGTGTATCCACGTCAAACATGGATAAAGTCGGAGTATTCAATTATTTGTGTCTGTTGGAAACGAGTAATAACGGCGATTAATACTATTGTATAACGAACGATTTAATAGTTCGATTCATCGACAATATATATTATGCTTAAAATTGAGCTTGCAGTCTCTTCCAGTTTAATTTTGCCATCTTATCTTATCTATTTTATTTCATTCCACAAACGACTAAAATTTAATGCAAATATGTCGAATAAAGAGACGAACAGCCGTTTCGTCCTTAGGACTCGTCAGTGATATTACATCATACAGCTGTTTCGTCCCTCTAAGACTCGTCAGTGATGTTACATCATACAGCTGTTTCATCCTGAGGACTCGCCAGTGATGTTACATCATACAGCTGTTTCGTCCTTCTAGGACTTGCCATTGATGCTACATCACACAGCTTTTTCGTCCTGAGGACTCGCCAGTGATGTTACATCATACAGCTGTTTCGTCCTGAGGACTCGTCAGTGATATTACATCATACAGCTGTTTCGTCCCTCTAAGACTCGTCAGTGATGTTACATCATACAGCTGTTTCGTCCTGAGGACTCGCCAGTGATGTTACATCATACAGCTGTTTCGTCCTTCTAGGACTCGCCAGTGATGCTACATCACACAGCTTTTTCGTCCTGAGGACTCGCCAGTGATGTTACATCATACAGCTGTTTCGTCCTTCTAGGACTCGCCAGTGATGTTACATCATACAGCTGTTTCGTCCTGAGGACTCGCCAGTGATGTTACATCACACAGTTGTTTTGCCTTTAGGACTCGTTAGTGATGTTAAATCATACAGCTGTATCGCACTTAGGACTCGTCGGTTTTGCTACATCATACAGCTGTTTGGTCCTTCTAACAATCGTCAGTGATGTCACATCACAAAATTGTTTTGCCCTTAGGAATCGTCACAGTGATGCTACATCATATAGTTGTTTCGTCTCGAGGACTCGCCAGTGCTGCTATATTATACAGCTGTTTTGTTCTTCTAGGACTCGCCAGTGATGCTACATCATACAGCTTTTTCGTCATGAGGACTCGTCAGTGATGTTACATCATACAGCTGTTTCGTCCTGAGGACTCGTTAGTGATGTCACATCATACAGCTCTTTCGTACTTAGGACTTGTCAGTGTCAGTGATGTTACATCATACAGCTGTTTCGTCCTGAGGACTCGTTAGTGATGTCACATCATACAGCTCTTTCGTACTTAGGACTTGTCAGTGATGCTACATCATACAGCTTTTTCGTCCTGAGGACTCGTCAGTGATGTTACATCATACAGCTGTTTCGTCCTGAGGACTCGTTAGTGATGTCACATCATACAGGTCTTCCGTCCTTAGGACTCGTCAGTGATGTTACATCATACAGCTGTTTCATCATGAGGACTCGTTAGTGATGTCACATCATACAGGTCTTCCGTCCTTAGGACTCGTCAGTGATGTTACATCATACAGCTGTTTCATCATGAGGACTCGTTAGTGATGCTACATCATACAGCTCTTTCGTCCTTAGGACTCGTCAGTGAAGTTAAATTATACAGCTGTTTCGTCCTGAGGACTCGTTAGTGATGTTTCGGGCCTAAATGCGTGGTAATCTATGAGACGAGAATAGAATACAAATTCGACTTTATTAAAGCTAATATTTAGACGAGAGGTTCACTAATCCTATAATTTAATCAATTTCGTGGATTTTCATTATTGGATAATTAAAACAAAAATGTCAAGTAATGCGTATATCACGATGCGTGCATTATTCATAGGGTTTTATACATGACAAGCCTACGTAGTTATGGAAAAACCTTGATGGATAAAGTCAACCGGTAGACCTGTACAAATGAAAAGTATTTATCAATGTGTAACATATTTAGTTGTAGATAGAGCTTGTGGCGAACAAGAATGAAACGGCATTCCAAAGCTGTTTCGGCCCTCTGTGTGATGTCATTAATGTTAGGGACCTAAAAATGAATTGAACGGCGCTGTACAACTGTTTCCACCCTCACGGTCATTGATGCTAGGGCCTGAAAATAAATTTAATGGCTCTGTACAGCTGTTTTCGCCCTCAAGGTCACTGATGCTAGGGCCTAAAATATATATAATGGCTCTGTACAGCTGTTTTCGCCCTCAAGGTCATTGATGCTAGGGCATAAAATAGATATAATGGCTCTGTAGAACTGTTTCCACTCTCACGGTCACTGATGCTAGGGCCTAAAAATAAATTTAATGGCTCTGTACAGCTGTTTTCGCCGTCAAGGTCACTGATGCTAGGGCATAAAATAGATATCATGGCTCTGTACAGCTGTTTTCGCCCTCAAGGTCACTGATGCTAGGGCATAAAATAGATATAATGGCTATGTACAGCTGTTTTCGCCCTCAAGGTCACTGATGCTAGGGCATAAAATAGATATAATGGCTCTGTACAGCTGTTTTCGCCCTCAAGGTCACTGATGCTAGGGCATAAAATAGATATAATGCCTCTGTACAGCTGTTTCCGCCCTCAAGGTCACTGATGCTAGGGCATAAAATAGATATAATGGCTATGTACAGCTGTTTTCGCCCTCAAGGTCACTGATGCTAGGGCATAAAATAGATATAATGGCTCTGTACAGCTGTTTTCGCCCTCAAGGTCACTGATGCTAGGGCATAAAATAGATATAATGCCTCTGTACAGCTGTTTTCGCCCTCAAGGTCACTGATGCTAGGGCCTAAAAATAAATTTAATGGCTCTGTACAGCTGTTTCCGACCTTAAGGTCACTGATGCTAGGGGCCTAAAACGAATTTACCGCTCTGTACAGCTGTGTCCACCCTCAAGGCCATTCTTTCATCTTTCACTGAAAAGAAAGCTCTGATAACAACGGAGCGAAGGAGTGCTTTCAGTTTAGGACTGGGGATTGTTGTGTACAGGATATTAAATTTTTGTTTAACGTCTCGTTTTCTTTATTGAGGAGAACGTAACTATGCGCTTGTCCTAAACTTCATTGTCAGAAAATGACAACGCTTTTGTATAAATCTATTTAATGTTTAACAACAGGTTTTTATATATATATATATAAAACACAAAAACAAAACAAAATGGTTTGAAGTATTACCAGGCCAGAGTATGAAAAGAAGTAAAAACCATCTTCAATATCCTGTAATTGATGACTCTTTGCAGTTAGTGCTGCAGGCAGACTGGCAAACATTTTTCACAGTAAATCCTTCTCATCATATAATTATTATAACGACACTCACAAATCATTGTGGTAGAATTTTGGTAGAAGTATGGCCAATATTACATATACAAACTCATCAAATCAGTTATCGACATTGTTTCTTTGAAGTGTGTGTAAGTATGTATATATACACATCTCTTTACGAAGATGATGAAATGAGGCGATATATATTATTTATGAAGGTAAATCAAATATTTTTCGCATGTACGGAAATTACTAAGTAGTATGCAAATTGTGAAACATTCGATTTTCCTATGTGAATGAGCAGAAATGAACATTGTTGAAATATGCAAACATATTTATAGTCACTTAGGGCTACACCAAGATATTAATACGCTAGAATACTATCCTATATATACTCGAGAGTTTGTAACTTGAAATGAATATAAGGATTACGCGGGAGACAGGCTGACGCGAAATGTGTCTTTATGTTGTGATTGAATGCACAGAAATCCAAAGCAGATGAAAGCAACATAGGTGCATCCGGAAGCTAGGCGCGTTCGATCAGAGATATTTTCGTAAAGTACACAGATGAGGCGCATTCGATGCTGGTTTTATGATCATAGATGTATGTTATTATGTTTATTAGGAAGAGTTTGATGTGATATTGTCTGACGTAGATGATCGTTTCGACAGCAATGCATTATTTGTGTTCTCAAATATCTGTCTTTGGAGGGTGGAAGGTGGATGAAAGGGGAACATAATTTTCCTTCATGCAAGTGCGTAAGCATTGAGATCATAGATATAACAAAACAGTTTTTATATTTTATTTAGCGTTTGGAAAAGAAGAGAAAATAATTGATTATCAATAATCCAAATTCTATGTTCGATGTTGGTCCAAGATATAGTTCAGTCGCTGAAAATAACTTCCGGTAGCTTCCTGTATAAGCTTTTAATTGGATGCTTGAAACTGGCAGAGGAGATGATATCGTTTCCAATGTAGAAGGACCAGTATTTAAAAATATTTCAAGTATGCCTGATTAGTTTTGTAAAGCATACTTAAAATACGTAATAACTGAAAATGATACATTGTTTATGAACTGATCTGAACTTTCCTTTTCTTGTGAGTAATGATCCCATTTGATTAATCTACAATATTCAAAAGACGTAACCAATCAGTAACGGTTTTTCTATATATCATTTGCATAGCTAGTGGTGATCTGCGGCTTCACAGGAACACTGCTCTTAATGATTTGAAGATTTACCTGCATAACGAACATCGTATGGCGGTTTTGACATAAAAAGCTATCAACGTGAATAGCACATTTAGATATAAACTGAGGATAAGATATAGCTCAACCAAAATGTACCGTACTGTTGTATCGTCCTTGAAGGGCATGACAGTGGTGTTAGGAGGTTAACAAGATGAAACCTAAATGTAAACAGAGAAAAGTCTATAGGATTTTCAAAATACGGGCAGAGAGGCGCAGGGACACGTTAATAACAAAGTATTTTAGTTTCACGTCATTCAAATAGTGGAACGGTTCAGGATATAAACATGCACTTGAAATTCTTAATTTTTCATGTCTTTATTAAGTCTTATCTGATTTGATTTTGTTTTTACAGAGAGATGCTATTGTACCATCCTAACAATATGATCGGAAATATTGAAATGCCGAAACTGATTGAAAAATCTTTCTAAAATAAAGTGATAAAAGTGACCACCATTTTTGCGGTCAGTAGGCCAAGCTTATGAATCTGGCTGACCACAGTCTAAATATTTAGGTACACGTATGAAACGGACACGAATCTGAAACAGTTGACAAAGGTACAACATTCACACCTTACCACGCCAAGGACAATAATACAAAAATAAGTTTTTATTACCATCAACTATAAACAGGTATTTGATAAACTATTAATGCCGTGTCTGATTACAGCCAGTGAAATCCAATCTTGCCTTTTATTGAATTTGGTCACGCATAGCTACAGCTTGATTGCAAGACCACCATATATGCCGTGCAAAAAACGCCGCTAAATGACCAATTATACACTGGAAAGGCTATAGTCTTCTTATACCCAGAGCGACGAAACAAGTGACGGAGCTTGAAGAAAGGGGCGTGGTTGTTCACGTTCATAAATGTCCGTCTTGAAGCTAATTTTCCTTTCACGATACGGTGAGGGTAACTAGACACTAGCTTTATTTGAGTTTCAGTGATAACACTCGAGATCAGTAGGTGTTACCGGCTTCTGTGTGGAATGCGTGTGTTTCTTTTTCAAACCTCTTCACACAATATTGTAACAGTACTACCTTGAACAATGTCACACCTACAAACACTACGAAGTTACAACGTATGCTCAGCTTCACTGTACAGAAAAATACTTTGTCAGGTATCATTTAATCACAGAAAGGTCCCCGTTTTTTACTCACTATGTTCAAAATGTCAATGAATCTTTTCACCCAAACGGTCGCAATGATACGTAGATTTGTCATCATGTTAACAACAATTATGAGTCAGGCGAGAGAGCTTTGATTACAAACTTCCTTGTTACGGTTGAATAATGATTATTTACATACCGTTTATAGACGTGTTTAGGTAAGATTCTTTAGCACAACCGAAGAAAAAAGGCAACAGACAGTTATGTTTTATAATGATTAGGTGAAAAGAAAAGGTCGATTCTCACGGAATTAGATTTTTATCTTCAAAACAGTACGACTATATGAGGAAGTTCTGTTTGATAAACGGATTTGATTTTTTTTTCTCCCTTTTTTTGATAATTTTTAACATTACATGAATTTTTCACATTACCGGAAGTCAACGTTCTCTTTATGAATCAAACCGGATGTACACAATATCTTGTCGCGCCAAGAACTACATAAAATATTCGTCTAATGTACATATATTACAAAGTATTCCCAAATTGTCTTCATAGATGTAAACGATGAAATTAAAAGCTACAGTTTAAGAACAGAAATTGACAAAATCTGTTTTCTCGTGGGAAAATATCTTCAGAATATTTTAAATTACAATCCATTTACAATGAAGTGATATATGTTATTTGGTTATTGTCTTAAGAAACTCTCCATATCCTCTACCCTAAGATTCTTCCCGCGCTGAACTTCCCCCGATGCGTTTTTAACATAATATGATCAACTTAAGACACAAATCCAACAAATGGTGTGCTGCTGAATATAATTATCATCTTGCATGTTTTCAACTATTCGTTTTGTGACATGAAAACATTTAAATGCATATGGAACAAACACAAAATTATCATTATAACGTTCAAATACAATAAGAGAGAGAGAAAGAAATTACATTCTATATCGTTAAGCTGATAAAATTGTTTCAAATATAACCAAAAAGATTTTCAGAGAGAAAAATATTCGGCAATTATTTACCGGATTGAATTCGTTTCAGTAAATTAATTGTTACGTCTTACAGCATATAATTGTTAGTTCAACATGGTCACATGGGGCCCATCAGGGTACAAGGAAATGATTTAACAAATAATCATATCGCGATTTTAAACTTGCAGTGAAACGAAAATTACATTTTTTATTTAACTTTTATTGAAAAGAAAACATTTGGTCGAAGTGCACCATTCAGACAATGGCACTTGAGTTTACAGTTATTCATATTTTACCTCTGTCTTCAGTTTCCTGTGTTACCCCCACCAAACATACAATTCAGATGAAAAGTGTAACCATTTAAAACATTATCGCAATTGTACGATATGGTCGGTACTCCATAAAGTCCACCTTTACTTAGTTAATTCAGAATCCGAGTTATTAGTCTATGCATTAGGGGAATGTAGGTGTAATTACAGGCGAGGCACCAACCACTGAATTCTCTAGACACGGGGTCTCCCTCAGAAACATCACAGCCAACATGGAGACGCTAAGGCAGGCAAACAAATGCATTGTAAATATTAAAAAAGGATTACTGTTAAGTGCAAATAGCTGATTCAAACAAAGAATGATTACTTGTAAACTGAAGAGAAAATCATCCATTTTATAGGTCTGATTGGAGGAACGATATAAGTAAGTATCCGGTGATATATAATATATGATTGAAAACACTTTATCGTTTGTGTGAGAATACTAAAATTTTCAGAATTTGTAAATGTAATGTTTAAATAAACGAAATGATAGTAATAGATTAATGATGAAACACAGCATGAAATAACCGGGGAGAGAAGGTTTATTGAGAGGAGGAGGAGCTCTTTTTCTGCAGAATTGCGGATTTCTTCTAACAACTGACGAAGCGTTCGTATGAAAATAACCATTTCACCACTTTATCTATTGTTTAGAATCTACAATCACAAAAGGTCATAACAAAACACAAATAGTACCTGAATATATAGAATTAGATAAGGTGTAGAGTTAATGATGAATAAAAATGTTCCATACAACTGCCTCCTCATTCTAGGTCTCCTCATTGACGTTCGAATCTTACATTTTTGAATCTAGGAAGAGATTGAGGAAACTCTGATGAACACAGATGAATCCAAGGAATATTGATTTAATGAGTAAATAGATGTCTTTTATCTTAATATATGATGAAAGAATGAAGTATGGGCGTTTCTCTCTTCTACCATTTATCATTGAGAAATGACATCATATTTTGATAAGAGTCATCCTGTCCTTCATTGGCTTTCTAAATTGATAATAATTCATCTAAATATAGATGATTAAGTCAGTACCGCTTCCGGTCGTACCCTATCATCTGCTTATTACTTCATGATGATGTTTAGGTCACGCCTTGAATCCTCTCCAATTTGTATGCTGCTCTGTTGAATCGCTTGTGATGTCGGTTTTTCTCTTTCTCATTTTTACTGTAGGTTACCTGTCCTTGTATGACTTCTGGTGCATTATTGAGTTGAATATCAACAATAAAAGAGAATGTTTAAAGCGAAAATAAAGCATTTATAACACTTTGTATTTCCCTTCTGTATTTCTTATTTTGAACAACGTTCTTCATTTTAATAAATTTAAAAGACGATACAGTGTTAAAGATATAGAATTATCAACGGATTAGAATGGAGGATATGTCAGTATCAAATTAAAAAGTGAAAGGTCGTATATAGTATACCAATATCACAACGATCGCATCGCATTCAATAGTACGAAAATTATAAACAAAAGAAAGATTCCCAGGGAGACTCCTGAAAAAGTGCAAGGAAATCAGGTGCTCCGGAATAATAAGCGTCTTTTGCTGCGTCGATGACATCCGCCATGTAAATCTGGGTCATTCCAAACAACGAATGTAGTGTTTTACCTAGATCCCTGACTTGCATGAAAAGTTACATGTTTGTCATCAATAAGATAATTAGGACCATATTTTTAAAAAATCTTAAACTGGTACATAAGGTGTGTTGCGATGGTGCCAGAACGGAAAATTACATTGATGATGAAACGGTACAGCAAATTACTCTGTAGTAACTCATTAATAAAGAACTACAGAAACAAATTCCTTGAACTTTTTCAGGAAATTAATAATAAAGAAAAGTAAATAATTTCATGGAAATTGTCTTGACATGTTAGTATGTTCTCGTTGTTTCTTGTTGTAGGGACGTTGACACAAAATTATAAAGTATTATATGATGGAAGAATTTGAACTTATTTCTACCTTTCCGAAACATATTCCAGATGCTTTGTATCTCAGCAGACGAACAACAGATACTCTAACACAGAGAAGTATTTATACACAACATGAATTACACGCGCATAGATTCAACCCTAGTCAGTTCTGGTCCATCAGAAGTGCTGAAAATCTGTCTTAGCAGAAAGCAGGTAGGAAGAATGTAAATAAATTAGGTATCATTGATTTTTTAAAGGTTGAAGTAATAGCTTGTTCACCACACCTTTGAAACATGATTAAATTGTTAATTAGATTCGCATGACTTAGTAGTGAACTGCTCGGTTAACTAAAATTAGACAGAGAATTTACATCGTTCAGTAGGTAACTGTTCTGGTAACTTTAATGAAATTGAGGAAATGTCATGGTTAATTAGCTAACTGCTCGGTTAACTAAACCTAGAGTGAGGATTTACATCGTTCAGAAGCTAACTGCTCTGGCCCCACTTGTATAAAACATCTCAACTTGAGATTTCCTCAAGTCGAGATTTTCCTCTGCTGATATCTCCTCAAAAACGTCTTGTATAAAATTTTCTCAAGGAACAGGAGGAAGTCCTCGACTAGGATGTCCTGAAATTCCTTGAGGAATTTTCATACAAGATATTTTCAAGATATTAGCTGAGGAAAAGCTGGGCTTGAGGAAATCTGAAATTGAGATATTTTATACAAGTGGGGCCTGGTAACTTAAAGAAATTGAGGAATTTCATGGTTCAGTAGTTCCCTGACTATTCATATATATTGGATAAGCTACCGGTTCAAGTTAAGTCCCACAAAAGGTGTTTAGAGCAAAACAACTTTGTCGTGATTGAATAACTTAGCCATCCTTCCAAAAGTATATTCCATTAACTTCTTATAAAAAAGTAACCCAATTGATTACTGCATTTACAAACTCGAATATAGAAAGGAAAATCATCAATGTTCAGAACATTTATTTCCTGGTTTCAACTTTCTTGGTTATGGAGATCATGTGGATAGCACTTCAGTCTACACTGATTTAGAATGAGATGCAGTAGAGCAAAAATAATTAATTAAACTGCATTATACTGCTGTATCATCTCTCTAAAACATTGTTGATGGGGCCTATAGTGTAGATATTTAGGCATGTCATTGAGAAAAATCAATTTTAATCTAGACATTATTAAGTAATCAATATGGGGAATATTTTAGTACTTTTGGATCGTGATTCAGACAGATAAGCCTAGATCATTGTAGTAAACTGGAAAATACAGAAATTGCTTCCTTATTTATGTTCCTAGTCCAGCAAATCTGACGAAAGTATTTGATTGAACGATATACACTGGGTACAGTTAGCTGTCGTCTGCTCTTTGGCCGTAGCGGGAACATCAAAGACACAAGCACTACTCTCAATAACTTGATAAGCAATATGCAGTATTTATGATGTTGGTGGGTATTTTTTTCGTCCACTTGCATGTCTACAATATTTACAGTCTATCCCAGCGTGTTTCGTTTTTAAGAAGCCAAGAAGTTCATATATTGCTAATTCATTTCAAAAGGCCATCAGCCATATTTTTTTCAAACTTTTTGTAAGTCAGTCTTTAATGATAAAGATCTTTTAAGTAATTGCATATTTCATGGTGTATAATCTGATATACATTTTGTGAAACTGGACGTGTTTGATGCTCGATGGCTTGCCTGTTTATTCCGCTCTTGCATACCTTTTTCTCATTGGAGGACGTGACATTAATGATACTTGTCGTCCAATACATGTCGTCATGTAAAAGCAGAAAACGCTTGCACTTCTGGAACACCTGGTCTTATTCTCATTGTACATTCTTCATGAGCCTCTGTGTAATTTGTTTCTTTCGTTCATATTTTGCACTTGTTTTATTGAATAGGAATTTGGATTATGATTATGTCGATATTTTGGTATTTTCTCGCTTTTTTTTTTTGGGGGGGGGGGAGGGGGGTTCTTGTTTGTTTTAGAACACATCAGAAGACAACGTATTTACATCGTGTCATTTCATTCAGAATTGGTTAATGCTTGCGAACCAACTATTTAACGACTGTTTATCCTATGTAGTATAGCCAGGAACAGATTTTATTTGAAGAACAGTAATAACAATCTATAGAATATGGTCATCACACTAATTCGTTCTTATCTGCAACCAAATGTGTTTTCTTCAATTATTGCCATTGTGTAATAAAAATGTATTTGAACAAGATGTTTTTACCTAGATATTGATTTAAAGTAAGTATCCCCGATGTTTTGTTTTCTTTTTCCAATTATCGACGATTTTATTCTCGCCCACACCACGTACAAATTATTGTATCTGTACTATACAACATATCTGTTTAAATACAGTCAATCGTTGAGATACTGATGTTATCATTCGGAGAGATGATCATTCTTTTTTATCAATGCAACTTATCTTAATGCCGCGGAGAATATTGGCTGACTTTTCAATGTCTATTGCTATCGTCATGTTTTTCAATATCCCAAGTAATCATACCGACAATGATGTGTTCTTTTTTATTTTCCATTTCTCATGAGAAACGTATCAACTTTAGTGCAAAGCGCCCAATAAAATCTTTCACGATCGGCTACTAGAATTAACCAGAACTATCATCTGTATCCTCAGACACCCACATACACAGGAAGTCACTCCCTCATACCGGAAGTTGGTGATATATCAAACACAAAGAGGGAAGGGCCAGGATCATTTCTAATAATAGCTAGTATTTATTGTACAATTAATGTCCGCGGCATTTGATAAATCCATATAAGGGTCGATCGTTCTATTCATATCTCTCTGATGCACAATACATACAGCGTATGATGTCACTGTTGGTCCTTATTCTCTCTTTAAAACTGATGTAGTTAGCAGTGATTTGGTTCATTAGTAGTACAAAAGTCTGTCCCATCATCAAATATCTGTAAAGCCTCCAGTTATATAGAGAGATAACAAAGAGTGTGATGAAGAAGGAATTATCCATCAAATGTGTTCTGTGCATGCTGGTCACCGTATCGAGGATGTTGATATCAATAATATTCAAAACGTAGCATCGAAAAAGCATACGGTCAGAATAGACACATAGGGCACAATTGTTGAAATAAAATAGAGAAAGTAAATAAAGATTTAATAGTCTTCGTCTTTTCAAAGATGCCAACCCTCCACATATATAGCAATTAAGCCTATATTAAACGTTATTGATCTAACCAAATCTTCATCTACCGTGAGAGATATAATTCTATCAAGTTTACCAGATTTCAAATGGTTCAACACAAACACATTTTGTCATAAGACAAACACCTCTTGTTTGATTTTTCAATCCGTATGCTCTTTCGGAACGAAAATGGTTGGATTTGGTGTGATACCACCGTGTCTTAAACATTACCAATTGGTGCCACGTGACAAAATCACAATTTGATTCTAGTATTTTTTAAAAAAAAAATCGATAAATATATCAATAATGTAAATATTTGATTACATACCAGTTAAAGGTTTTACAGGTAGGTCTGACAAAAATGTCTATCTTTGATGAATGATTATAATAAAATTTGAACGAAACCACACACAGGAAAAACGAGAAATATCTTTGATCGGAGTAGTGTTGCTTAATATAAGACTCGTTGAAGGGTTATGAAACACATGCACATCGGAAAAATAAGCACTATCTATCTAACTACTTCAAATATTTGAAGAAGATAGAGGATTGTTCAAGCCTCCTCTAGAGATCTAGACTCTGGCAGTGATATCTAAAAGATTGAAACGAGGACTTCCTTTCATCAGAGCGTTTCAATGGATCCTTTGTTCTAAACAGATACCGCCTATCAAAGTTGACATTATTTTACCTAGATAGACAGGTGTGCTTTATTTACCTGTTTAAAAAGGTGCAAAATGTCAGACACAAATGTAAACATATACATGTACTGAACTGAATATGAATTTTTAAGTAGGTCACTAGATAAAAGTGTAAATTGAAAATATTACTTCAGCCACCCTTTCCACTAATGATGTACTACACAAAACATCAGTAAGTCTACATGTCGCTTATACTCTCAAACCAACGCATTAACACACACACACATCCTAATTACATGTACAATATATGTCTCATTTTGACTTACTACTAATTCTGAATCGCTGACGAATCATATATATGATGCAGTTTAATTCATTATATAGCTCTACTGTATCTAATTTTAAATTTGTATCAAAAGGTGCTGTTCACTTGTGTGTCTGATGTACAATTTTTACATACACTTTGAAACAGGTTATGATATTTGTTATCCTAATACTCATAAACATACACTGTTCGTTATATCTAACTGCTTTCAATTCGATCCTTGCACTAGTTACCTACATCCTAGTCCGATTCCCGTTTCATTTCATTTTTCACACATCACAATTACTTGTTAAAAAGTTGACTTTGCCAGCATCCTCTTCTAGATTACTTTTACGTGTTTAATTTTGAGACTGTCGGGTAAAAAATGATGGCCAGTTTACCATCTTGGATGGCAATTTCGGGAGGGATAAAGGTGGCCATCTTGAATTTCGACAATTTCTGTTTTTCAATTAAGAGACTGCTTAATTAATGACAGTAACCTTGACCTTAGACAGTTAACGCTTATTATTGTCATCACATATAACATATTGTATTGCAAATTTCATATGTATTTTTATATATTTTTCTATTATTGTGCATGTTCAGTTTTGTGACTGATTTTGTAAAGAAAATGGCCGGTAACGTGGCCATCTCGGATATGGACGCTAAACAATTGTTAGCATTACTTCAGCAGTGGATGTATTCTGAAGGATTCGTTTGGATTGCATAGAACTGGTTATAGCATGCTCCCTATCATCAATAACGTGACAGCCCGAGAGATTCCGATGTTCTATGACGATATCTATCTGTACCTTACAACGTGATCCTACGAAGCAGCCAACAAGAGAATACCAAAATTAAAGCTCAAAATACTGAACAAGAGAGTAAACTATGAAAGCTTTGAACGGAGACACTTGAAAAGGTACAATAAGAACATGACAACATGTTTCGGAATGTTAAGCGTCTTGTCGGTCAAGGTAAAACACTTCCACATCTAATTAAAATATAGATCTTCGTAATACACTAAATATGTCTCGTATCAGATTATATCTCGTACACTGTATAAGAAAGAAAATCACCAGGCATTCTAACATCGCACCAGGAAACAGAATATGATTTCATCATGGCGACCAGAAAACGTATTAATCTTCAATCTGCACCTCACGAAAGCCTGTCTTATATATTTCGGAAATTACTTTATTGGTTTGGTTTATATTTGCTTTAGCTCCTATAAACAGCCAGGGTCATTTAAGGACATGTAAGGTTTGGTTGGAGGAGGAAAGCCGCAGTTCCCGGAGAAAAACCACTGACCTGTGACCAGTACCTGGCGACTGCCCCACGTAGGCCTCAGATCCGCGACCAAGAGGTGATGGGCTAGTGATCGGGACGCTCAGAGGTCTTGACCACATGGCCACTGCGGACCCACCTTTTATTGAAAGTAAGCCCCATTAATCTATAAATTCAACAATAACATATTAAAAACATGCTTGGGAAAGCAAGAATGTCGCTATTCAGAAAAGGAAAAATAACAATAAACAAATTAAAGTCACCAGTCTTATCATAAAGTTTAGTGTGGAGCCAATCCCAGTTTTTGAAATGTAAGAGGTTATTCGAGCTGGACTAGAGAAGGATAACATTATTTATATCGCGTATTTCTTGTGACGATAAAGATGAAGCTAAAAACTTGATGAGTGTTTAAGGTTGTAAAATTGTCAAGACGACACATAATGTATTTCCGTGTTCCTATTTATAGATTTACATCTCTGTAATGTTCTTTGTGTCATTTTAACGACCATGCCGTGCATATGTATGTTTCATATTGTGAGGATATTGAAGAAAATTAATTAATTTTTTCCTGAAAATGAATTTAAAAGGTGTGACCGGAAAGGTTTAATTAATCTGATTTCGGAAACGGTATTACGTCAAGGAAAGGTCGAATCATATGTAATACCAAAACAACCGCCTGTGTGGGTTGGGTAACGGACTTTATATAATATTTAAATGTTGTAAAAAGTGAGACATTTTAAGACGCTGTCCTCTACGTTGCGTCATCGTTGTAACATGAACACCATAGGGTAACTAAGCTTGACCTACAATTCTGGCTAAAACAGCGTACAGACAACAGAAATAAATCTTATTTTGTTCCTTCGTGACTATAAAACAAAACGTCATCCTTTAGGAGAAAATCCTCTGTAAGATCCACCAGCCGATCGAGTATCTAGTGAAGGTTTGTTTTGTTTTTTACTCTGTTTGACGTCCTCGGAACAGCCAGCGTCATATCAGGACAGATGTCAAAACGGACGCCAGATGCGGAAAGCGAACATCCTAAGTTTTACATTTGGACAGCAGATCGATTTTGATATCTCCAATGTCTCCTTATTTATTTTTTTATTTCTTAACAAAAAACATCGGGTAAAACATCATGTTTACCAGATGTCTCATCACTACTACTACTACTACTACTACTACTACTACTACTACTACTACTATGTCTCATCATTATGACGTCATGTTTCCCAGATGTCACATACAATGACGTCATGCCTCCGAGATGTCACATACAATGTCGTCATGTTTCCGAGATGTCGCATACAATGACGTCATGTTTCCGAGATGTCACCTACAATGACGTCATGTTTCCCAGATGTTACATCACTACTTCTACTATGTACTATATATCATCACAATGACGTCATGTTTCCCAGATGTCACATACAATGACGTCATGTCTCCGAGATATCAAATCATTACTACTATGTATCATCACAATGACGTCATATTTCCGAGATGTCACACCCTTGCTTCTCTTATGTATCATCACAATGAAATCATGTTTCCGAGAAACGAGGACTAATTGTAATGAACATCACAACAAGGACTGATTGTAACGAGCATGAAAACGAGGACTGGTTGTTACGAGCATAAAAACGAGGACAGACTGTCACGTGCATAACATCGCACATACAGTATTTTTGAATTCAATTAAATTCGGGTATTTTTTTTTTTTTTTTTTATGAAAATTTTAGAAACACACAAATGTAAGGAAACTTTAGGTCGCTCCTTACAAACAACACTGTAGAAAGGTGAGATACAGGGCGTCCTGGATACTATGGATACAATCGACACCAAGTAAAATTCATTACGGAAAGGAAACCCAACAACGACGATACAATCAGCCTTCATATATATACAGAGTGAAAACATGACGATGATACATATATCAGATGTAAGGTTCGATGATAACGTCAACATGATTTATGTTCATCGACATGTAAAAGTTGTGATCGATGATTGAACACAACGTGTTAAAATTTACTTTTTTTTCGTCCCGTATAGACCAAGTGTCTTCCCCCGTAAGATTAGAAGAAGATATTGATGGAAACTCTAATGAATGTCAAGACTCCCCTTAAGATGTTTAAAGAAGGAAAATTCACTTTTTTGACAGTGATAGCGTTTTGATTTAATCATCTGATTTCCTCTCTAAAAGACGACTTTTCATGTCATAAAAGAAGAAAAAAATTTCGATGACGACGATGATAGCATAAAGGATCACGGGACGATAACTTTAACAAGTTGTATCTGATCAAAGATCACCAAATTTTAACGTCGATTGTCAAAATGGAGTCTTTCTTAGACAATGTACAGAATGAAAATCAAATTTTATCTCCAGACTAAATCTAATTTTTCGTTTACCTCGTCTCTTTCATTTTCGGTCAATTAGATAAGCTATGAAGACATACATGGTGTGAATGCCCCGGGCAATTAACATAAAATAAAATATCTAATACCCAGTATACATAGCATTAAAACAAAACTTCCCGAGGCAACTTTGTGTGTGTCCTTAAGGAAACTGTATTCTTACGGTAGATACCATCAAACAACCATAAAGATTGGACATCTGTTCTTTATTCCATAATCAGTGATAATAGAATTGCTAAATTTAACCGACTATTGAAAAAAGGAAGATGTAGATACACATATCAATCACAATAGTAACAAGTAATTAATTAGTATCTAATTAAATGATTAATTGTTTGGTGGTTTACTGTTAAGGCTGTTTTTTCAATGAATCATATTTTGCTAATGCACACTTTTAAGTTTAAACGTTTCGTTAACTCACTAAAATCTGAATCATTGAAACTCTTAAAATACGTCACTTCCTGGCAATTCGCCAAGACAAACTTTCTCTTTCTTTAGGGTCTGAATGAATATTGTAAGGCATGCTTGAAACTATGAAATTAGGATTGTAGGACTACACCAAACATCAACACTAGACTAGGATGCTATTTAAATAATGTTGGTCACTTACTCATGTTCGATTTTGCTTCTGAATTTATGATACAGTAACCTCGGGACAACGTGTCCTTCTTGTTGACTTTTTATCAAGAACACGGTATACATCAATCGGGAGCCAGAAACCTCAACCTTTCTCAGCAAAACGAAGACGAGAGCCAAGTCTCAGTCAAGGGCCAGAAACTTCAACCTTCCATAACAAAGAGAAGACGAGAGTCAAGTCTCAGTCAGTGGCCAGAAATCTCAACCTTCCTCAACAAAACGGAGACGAGAGTCAAGCCCCGGTCAAGAGTCAGAAACATCGACGTTCCTCAAAAACACGAAGACGAGAGTCAAGTCTCACTCAGGGGCCAGAAACTTCAACCTTCCTCAACAAAACGAAGCCAAGAGCCAGGTCTCAGTCAGGGGCAAAACCTTAACTTTCCTCAACAGAACAAAGACGAGCGTCAAGTCTCAGTCAGGGGTCAGAAACATCGACGTTCCTCAAAAACACGAAGACAAGAGTCAAGTCTCAGTCAGGGGCCAGAAAACTCAACATTCCACGACAAAACAGAGACGAGAGTTCAGTATCAGTCAGGGACCAGAAAACTCAACATTCCACGACAAAACAGAGACGAGAGTCCAGTATCAGTCAGGGACCAGAAAACTCAACATTCCACGACAAAACAGAGACGAGAGTTCTGTGACGGTCCAGAATAATTTTATTCGATGAATTACGACCCGAAAAGATGATGCGTAAATAATATTTGTTTATCGTAAACTAAACAGGAAATTGAAAATGTCGATTCGTACATTAATTTTCCTTTTCCCGCCAGGAGTAATCTATAAATGTAAGAGGAGAGGAGTTATTTTAAATAAAATTAGTCATTCGTTCAGTGTTCGTAATCTTAGATGATCCCCAAACCATATTTTTTTCTGTTTACATCAAGTGAGGGAGAATGGTAGCTAAGATATTGTCAGTAAACAACGTTCACCAAAATTCATATCCAGTTTACGGCCACGGATTCTGGTTAATATTGATTTTCCTTGAAACATTTTGGCCCCAGTTCCTGAAAACTTGTTTATAGGTAACTGTTCGTCAGTAACAATTTTCCAACACAAATTGAAAAATATTGGGAATATTCTTTAAAGTTGCACACCTGTAGATTTGATTTGACAGGTCAGATAAATATTTTCGAATGTCGATTTTGTTTTGAAAGTCCTTGTTATCACTAACCACTGGTTAACTCTTACCAAGCTTTGAAGAACTAGGGTCTGCTGTAAATAGTTGTCGGTCGGTTAGTTCTAATGGTGTATGTGGGTGGGTGAGGGAGGGAGGAAGGGAGTGAGGGGGTGAGGGAGGGGAGAAGTGAGCGATTGGTATGAATAGGTAAGTGAGATTGGCGTTTATATGTTAACATCACATGTATTATATAAAGCAGTCCATCCATAAGAAATCATATCATAATCAGTTTCTGTGTCTTCACAGGATCATAATCAGATTAAACAGACGAAGAAATTCTGAAAGCTGGATGTTCAGGACCTTCCGGTTTCCATATGTAGACACAATATAACATAAAACGCCCTTACAAGCAAATTACAGTACTCAAAATATACACTACAGAAGGAAACTGAACTGGTCTAGTCAACCGAGTTGTAAAAACGGACACCGTCACGTTATAGTTCAAAAGTTCGCCCCGGCAGCGTCATATTTTTAAAGAGATGTTAATAATTTGAGGACGTGGAAATTGATGTATTTTTTATATTTTGTAATGAAAATGGTTTCCTTTTGGCCCCTGGGCACTACGATATTATTGGTATTTTTCGACGCCTTTGCAGACAAAACCAAAATGAAAGAATATATAATTGCTCATATGCATGTCTAATGAAAACCTTCAAATCAATTTAATTCTGTTATTATATTGCCAATAGAGATAAAATTGGTCTGATTCTTGTATTGAAATGATATTTTCTTTCATTTTAAATCTAGATACAAAACAACTCGGAAGTGCCAAGACGAATTGTGTCGCGTGTATCAAATTTATGAATTACAAAATGGAGATGAATCAGGAAACACAAAAACATGTATAATTTTAATACCGAATTTACAAATAGTAATATACATTTGTTAATTAAACCTTAATTAAGACAGAATGCGCACGTTGACAATTAAACATATAATTTTGTACATTTTAACCTCTACATACGACCTTCAGGTTCTTTTTGAAATACAGAATGACTGTCTAGATTATAATGAAAATTTAACCGAAGAGGTTATAGAAAAAGTCGAAACCTCCGAAAGGTCTGAACTTTCGGAAACCCCTTTCTAGAATCATATTATATCTCTCTAATAGAAAAAGATTTATTTGCGTTTTGAAAGGATCGTGACATAGCGTAACAGTGTCCAATGTTCCCGACCAGAGAACAAAGATGTTTTGGGGGAGTTAAAATGAACGAGCTCGTAAATAGTTCTTCTATATTTTCTTATGTCGATGAAATTCATTAAAATTAAATTATCTATCTGTTATAGACGTATGTACGATGTGGTTTAAGTACATTTGCCTTGAGGGTTTGCCCAACACGCCATTACTTTATTGTTGAGCTAGTGTCGCACTACCGTGTTCATATATATATATACACACATACATCTAGTACAGGTCTTCTATTATAGAAAAAATGTTTGTCAAATATCTGAAATTTCGATTATTTCAATGATCGGTTTTAAGAACATAGAACAAGAAGATAGCAAATTGATTCTTTTTATAGAGAACAAAAAAACATCACCTGTCTCCAAAAACTGATCTCGGAATACTGGTAGATTCTTTAGATCTCATTTGTGTCCAATTTTGTTCATCGTGAACTCGAATGTTCATCACGAGCCATAACAGAACAGTGTTATATTGAACATGGACCGTCACAAAACATTGTTATATTGAACACGAACCATCACAGAACATTGTTATATTGAACATGGACCGTCACAGAACATTGTTATATTGAACAAGGACCTTCACAGAACATTGTTATATTGAACAAGGACCGTCACAGAACATTGTTATATTGAACATGGACCGTCACAGAACATTGTTATATTGAACACGGACCGTCACAGAACATTGTTATATTGAACACGAACCATCACAGAACATTGTTATATTGAACAAGGACCGTCACAGAACATTGTTATATTGAACACGAACCAACACAGAACATTGTTATAGTGGACACGAACCATCACAGAACATTGTTATATTGAACACGGACCGTTACAGAACATTGTTATATTGAACACGGACCGTCACAGGACATTGTTACATTGAACACGAACCATCACAGAACATTGTTATATTGAACACGGACCGTCATAGAACATTGTTATATTGAACATGGACCGTCACAGAACATTGTTATATTGAACACGGACCGTCACAGAACATTGTTATATTGAACACGAACCATCACAGAACATTGTTATATAGAACAAGGACCGTTACAGAACATTGTAATATTGAACACGAACCAACACAGAGCATTGTTATAGTGGACACGAACCATCACAGAACATTTTTATATTGAACACGGACCGTTACAGAACATTGTTATATTGAACACGGACCGTCACAGAACATTGTTATATTGAACAAGGACCGTCACAGAACATTGTTATATTGAACACGAACCATCACAGAACATTGTTATATTGAACAAGGACCGTCACAGAACATTGTTATATTGAACACGAACCAACACAGAACATTGTTATAGTGGACACGAACCAACATAGAACATTGTTATATTGAACACGGACCGTCACAGAACATTGTTATATTGAACACGAAGCATCACAGAACATTGTTATATTGAACACGAACCAACACAGAACATTAGTTATATTGAAAACGAATCATCACAGAAATTATTATATTGAAAACGAATCATCACAGAACATCATTACATTGAACATGGACCGTCACAGAACATCATTACATTGAACAAGGACAATCACAGAACATTGTTATATTGAACACGAACCATCACAGAACATTGTTATATTGAACACGGATAGCGCAGGATATTGTTATATTGAACACGAACCATCACAGAACATTGTTATATTGAACACGAACCATCACAGAACATTGTTATATTGAACACGGATCGCACAGGATATTGTTATATTGAACACGAACCATCACAGAACATTGTTATATTGAACACGAACCATCACAGAACATTGTTATATTGAACACGGAACGTTACAGAACATTGTTATATTGAACACGGACCGTCACAGAACATTGTTATATTGAACAAGGACCGTCACAGAACATTGTTATATTGAACACGAACCATCACAGAACATTGTTATATTGAACAAGGACCGTCACAGAACATTGTTATATTGAACACGAACCAACACAGAACATTGTTATAGTGGACACGAACCAACACAGAACATTGTTATATTGAACACGGACCGTCACAGAACATTGTTATATTGAACACGAACCATCACAGAACATTGTTACATTGAACACGAACCATCACAGAACATTGTAATATTGAACACAGAAGTGTGACAAAACTCTGTTATAATGAATATTTACACTGTACACGGAAGTGTGGCGACATTGCTTCTTATGTCGAAGTGTGGTGTTCAGAAAAAAGTCATCTTACAGCGAAAAAGTTCCAAACATTGTCCAAAACCTGTAAGTTTCAGACTATCAGTCTGTACATATGAACAATATCTATGAATTTGTTTACGGCTGTAACAAAGTTTGTAGAAATTCATTCAGTAGTTAAGAAGGGACATAACTCTTAGGAAGATAAAATGACGGCGACATCGTTACGAAGTGTGCCGCCTCTTTTTTTTAACTCAAACCTGTTCACCCACTTGTTATATAACTGACTGAAGGACGGACGAACGGCCCGACGGGTGGACGAACTGAAGTGGGGCTCTAGATCTCGCCATAAAGTTTGATACAGTACTTGAAATAGATCTCAATTCAAATTTCCATATAATGCCAGGATTTGATATCAGCACCCCCTCGCCGCCACCCCCACCCCCATCTCCAACCAATCCCCCAACCAAACCACACAGACAGACAGACAGAAGACAGACAGACACACAACGAAAATAAGCTGCAATAAATCAGCAAACATTTCGACTTCATGAATATCATTATCATAGTATGATTGAATAGTAAGTTCTTCTTAAAGTATCTGGTTTTTACGTACAATGTGTCACAAGAAGTTTCCTCGCACTTTCACACCGAGAACAGCTTTCAATGTATATATTTCTTTTTCTCGGTTTATTGTCAAATCGTGTGGTTTTATAAAAAAATTGTGGTTATTGAGCCATATTCATTAATATCATTAAAGTAAGAAAATGTGAAAAATAAAATATTTTTAATATGCTTCCTGGGCGTGGTCGCCTTTCGTTTAGAAGATGACAGAAAAATTTTCTATGTCAAGAGAAACATACCCCTTTTTCCTTAATCAGATTGATTATAGATTTTTCGTTAAAATCCACATCTCTGATAAGGTACGTGTATCCTGTTTGCCTCCTGTAAACCTATATTTACGATTTAATGTGTTTTGAAATATATTGCCATATCAGTTTGTACATCTAACCTTTTCCAAGCTGTACAATATATAATCAAACATTGTTTCATTTTCTTTATATTCATTCATTCTATTAATAATACATATATCTAATTATTTCACGTCAAAAATTGTCACATCCAGTCACTCTTCATCCGTTAACAAGAACTGATGTAAAGTCACTTTTTCTGGTGCGATTCAAATCTGCTTTACTTATTTAACCAATCAAAGCTTAAAAATAAATATTTAAAACTCGAACATACCATTTCTAAACAACTTGAAAACCCTATAGGTCTTGAATGTGTGTAAACACTACTATGTAAAACCACCACAGGTACAACACAGGTAAAACACCACCTATAATCTTATTCTGTATACCTGCACGCTTATCATACTTTTAAGGGGCTAAACAGACATGTACACACAGTCAACATTTTGATTAGGTTGGCTCGGCAGGACACTATGATTGGAGCGTTACCTTTAACAGTGGGTACACAAGATGATGGTTCGGACCAATGGGACATAGTGTCGCCGACTCGACTTTAAATTCTCTTGTACTGATAACTGAAAGTGACAACCCCTATTGGTTGCCGGTGGTATGAAAGACAGATGTCCATTTCATTGAAGGGGTGTAAATTTTGTGTATACATGTGTGTGTAAATAAAGTCCCACACATTACTCGTATTTTCTAAAAGGGAAATTTTTCGTCAGTTTTTTTTTTTTTTTTTGGGTCTTCACTGATCCAAAGAGGTCTTCACATATCAATCTCCCTTGATGTTCGACAAACCAAGCAGACATATGCTTGGAACTTCATAGATACACGGTCGCTCTACTTATATCTATATACTTGACGTTACAACACACAAGGATGTTTAGAAGTGATATGTGAAAAATATGTACAGCCGATAGCCTGAATGGGGAACCCATAGCATTAACTCTAAAAAGACCGTGTATACCATACACTACAGTTACGCTGTGAACAGATCGACCAAGCTTTTTGCTATGACTAAAGAGCATATAGTTCCCGACTCCATTCGCCTGTCTGTACACGGGCGGGGAGAGATCTAAATTGGAGTAAAAACACGACGTTTTGTTTCAGCTGTGATCCACGGTCGGAGTATCTGGAGGGCGTATTCTATGAATGGAAACAATACCGGTGTTACGGATTTTTATACATGTGCAGTGGTTGACAAAATGCCATTGGATCCCGATAAATAATTTGAACCAATCACTGAAGAAGGATCGTGTATTTTTTTTACACGGCGTGAAGACTATGTGATGGTAGGAAAGTATCTATCTCACTTTACCAAACGGGATCTACGTGTTTTCTCTGGTGATTTATAACAAAATGAATACATCGAAATATGTTTCAGTTGGTAATATTGACATGTTGATATTTAAGAGGGTTTGTCCATCAACTTTCAGTGTTTACTCGTGTCAACCCTCGAAAGGATGAACGAACATGAATGACATGTTGTATATCTGGCCATGCATGACGCTGAGATAGTTCAAGCACTGTCAGAAATAACGATTCAACTGTTATGGTTTGTGACAAGGCACGTGTCCACGGAACCGAACGTGTAGATAGCGGTTACGTATAAAACATAACCTTTTTAGACCGTCTGTTGGAATTTGTCACTTGACAGTGCGCATCGAACACGCCGATATTTGCAGACATGTGTCGTGAATCGAACCCGCCGATTTTTCTACTGGACATCATTGATATATGTTTAGTGATTATATATTGACGTACGGAAATGTTTACATAAATCATCTTATGTTTGGAAACTATTTAAATCTGTTTTACCCTCAGAATGAAGAACCGGTGTTAAACATCTGTTCGCGAAGCACACGCAAACACGTGCAGATAGAGATACGTAGTATATATGCACGTGTTTTCTTTTAACTTCACATTGTTTCTCGGAGAGAACAAAAAAAGAAAACACCCATAGGTTGTTTGGATTTTTTTCAAACAAAATATTGATACAAAATTTTAAAGCTTGCAGTTGTGATAGATCTGTTGACAGCCAGCACATGTAACGGTGTGCCATCTTAACTTTGAGTAATTTTCTACGGTACATGTTTCTAGAGCTTTGTTGCAATTACCTGGAACGGTGTCAAAAGTTACCGTTGACGGGCACGCTAATTAGCGGTGTAATTAAGATGTCAAGCGGAGATTTAATTCATTGTCGGAATTTACCTCAATCTTAAAATCAAAGCAGTCTTCATTTTAACACTACGATTCAATCCAATAACTTGGCCCTAATTTTAGATCGCTGCAGTGTTATTTATAAAGTTATACCCGATGCCATTCAAAACTGATACGTGATTGAAATAAACAATTAATCCACATTATTGATTATAATAATCGAGATATTAGGTAAACAGTACCCGGATGTTGAGTAGTACAAATCGTCTACGAGAGTTACTATGTGTACAAACAGATACAGCGATGATTCTATGTCTGCAACAAAGCCGTCGATCGGTTGTCTATTCTTGGGGATTTTATGCTTAATTGTGATGAAAACACCTATAGCCGACGCTCAAATTACAGGTAAGTGTTATTATCATTTTAATTCTAATTAAATATTTAAATTTTACTCTATTTATGCTGAGAACTAACCTGTTACATGCACTAGAATTCCATGCACACTGAGCAAAGTTGACACTGTGAACCCACTTTGTCTAATTATGAATATACACCGAGGACAAGACAGCAGCTAAATAAATAATCACGCCATCTATAAAACAATTGAAAATCAATCGTTTTAATCAATAAATCAAAATAGTATTGATCGTAATGTTAAAATTATCGATAAATTTACTTTAACAAGAAGCGTAATTAGAACAATTTTACAGAGTAACTGATTAATCCAGCGTTATTTCAATGTTTATAGGGCCAAACCTGACAATAAATACTAGTAAACCTTAATTAATGTATAAAACTTGATATTTTGTCGTCTTTATTAGCTGCGGTAGTGGGTACATTGTAAATCGGATAGACAGTACTACAGGAGCCGATAGCATATTTTTAAGAACAAAATAATGATTATCAAATTTCAAAACTTTTGTGTAGCTTTAATATTTAATAAAGTTCATTCTAAACACATATGTAAATATTTTAATTATACGATTTCATACCAAACAAATAAAACATAATTAAAAGAAAAAGGAAATCTATTGATAATCACATGTTTATCACAATGGATTTGAAATAGATTTTTTGCAAAGCGTTTTACATCTTGTCATAACCATCATTTGTGTCTGCGTTATGTTAAGATTTTACAAAGATATCTGCGGAACGTAATAGGTTAGTTAACATGATGTAAGCTGACAATGCTTTCTGAAACATGTTACTAGTCGTGTTACGGTGGCTGCAGCGTAAGTTTTCTGTGTACACTACATGTAAGAATGCCCGGGAAACCATGTGATAATTTCTCTGATTATAAAACACAAACGATGCCTGCAAGATATGAGATACAAAATTTTATAAGAGTTTAAAGTTAAAATGCTGAAAAAAACCGATTTAGGGTAATTGTAATTGTTGTGGATCTATGTGGAATAGTTCAATATTGTTGAAAAGGCCAAGATTGTTAGAAAGGGTTTACGCCAAGAGTAAGATTTACCACGAGATAAACGCTAAGTGTAAACCCTACCCATTCATTGTGTATTTTAGACAGAAACAAATTTTAAAAGTTCGCTAATGAATTTTTTAATTTTCTCTTTTCAAGAAATGTTGATACTGGCACATGTAAAATTTACTACATTTTTTTTTAAAAACAGCGTATTTTTGTACTGCTGAAGGAAATACAGTAAGTAGTTATAGGTACTTTAAATGGAAGCTGTGACTAGTAGTTAATTGATTACATCATATATCTCATGTTAAGTAAGTAAGTGTCAAAAACGCGGTTTTATTAATATTCATACATTCATCATTTTCCAATTCTATTTTTATAATATTACATTTATTATTCGTGGTTAATTTATAGTCTCAGTAACATGCATGCGATTCGCTGTAAGTGAAATTTAAAATCATTCATCGCTAGTTTCATTCAGTGAAATTCTTTAAACATGCCCTTATTTGGAAATTTATTTAAAAGTCTGAGTTATGCGAGAATAAATGGCATAGACATGAATAGAATTCCTGAATAAAAATGTCAAATAGTTGTCATAACGCTTGTGCTATTAACTGCATATTTTCACTTCAATTCCAGAAATCAATATGGCCGATGGCTTTATTTATGCTGATATAGTTTAACTTATTGGAACATTTAATTACAAATCGTGTTAATATATATGTACATTGAAGCTACAAACATCTTGAATATTTTGTGTGATAAATTTGACATTCTTCGAAACGTTAAAATAATATTATCATAAGCGAAAATTTTAAGTGGTTTCCTAAATCCTTTCTCAGAATTACGTCTGCTGTGTATGACGATAGGTGACTTGGAAAGGCTAGATTTAAACAAAGAAGATCTGTGGACGTAACTTGTTTGCTTTCCGGAAAAAAATGTAACAGTATCGCATCATCTTTAAAGCCTTTATAAAGTTGTATATTAGTAAGTAAAATGAAAGTATAAAAACGTATACGATTATCACTAAGCATTATGATATGTCGCTACGGTTTATACAGAATCACTCAAGCGTAAAACATTAGTCAGTATTGGGACAGTTCATTCCAAATATTTAACCTTATTTCTTAAAACCAGTATGGGGTAAGGTGGACCAAGAATTTCTCAAGCATAACTCGTTCCACGCACAATGGCTGAGTTACGAGATTTTTCACGTGAGAGCAAAAGAAAGAAGAATTCAGATAGTGAAAATTATGCATTTATATGGCTAGTAAATCACTAAGGACGCCCGAAATTACTTTAGTCTGACGTTTCATTATCATGACCCCGGGGACGTTCGCATATCTCAGGTATAGAACTCCTTACTGATTTTTTTAAGACGACCTAAATTATCTGTATATCGAATATCTAAAAAGTATACTGGTTGGGGATGTTTGCTATCTGACTTCCAATTGCATTGTAGCAAAATTCGACTCATGGACAAGTTGTAATACTCATAAGAAATACATATCGCCGAAAATTTAAAGGATTTGAACACCTTTTGAAGGTGACATGTAACTTTTGTGTCAGAAAGCGTTTGAAAAATAAAGAATTTAGTTTGAATTCCTCGAAATATATATCTTCATAGAGAAAATTTACATATCAGTATAAAAACTTACTTAGCTCTCCGAAAATATCATATAAATGATTACATAGCCTTTGCTACGGTATTGTAACGAAACGGATGAACGCAATTCTTTGATCTTGACGCAAGTATGTTTGAAAAAAGATTAATTTTGATTATTGCAATATTACGTACCAGGGATTTAAAAAATGGTATCATCAGAATATTTAAGCTTTAGTTTGTTAACAATTGTTAGAAATTTCTACTTGGCCCCAGAATCGATTCCTCCGTATAACGAGTGCTGTGACCTTCGTGACAATACGCTTACAGTATCTAGAAGTATATCAGTATTAAGTGTTTATGTTGTTTTGTGTCATTTGAGGAAATATATCTTGAAACCTACTTGACGTGAATTACCTATATCCGTTTCGTGTCGAGAAAACGACCATATGGTTTTAAACTTCCACATCACTCGGGGAGTAACGACAATTATGATGATGTTAATAAGCTTGATACGTTTACCTCTCTTTAATGTCGATCACTTCGGACCGCTACGATTTTGACAAAACCTATAAATTTCATCCAAACTGATAGTGATTTTTCATTTCTTTCATAATTTGGATGAAAATGTGTTGTTTATTTTTCAGACAGCTTTTTTGTCTGTATCCCGTACAGCGAATCCATATACAATGTATCGGGATTCGGTAAGGCGAAATCTGCCATCCTGTTTCTGGTTATCGTTAAACTCCGTTGATTTCCGTTTTCTGTGTATGTTGTCCCTGACGTTCAATGACGTGTCATTTGTCTTTACAATACCAAACAAACTTCATTAGTGGTACAACAAATTTGTTCCATCGATATTTCATTTTGGTCTGTTTTTCATCTTTGACGGATGACGATCATCCTCCGAATATCAAAAATAAATTTTTGAAGGGAAAAAACTTTTAACAAAAACAATTTTTTAATCTGTTGTGACCACGGTTTTCTTGTTGTATGACCACAGTAAGCACTCAAACACATAGAGATCGAAGCTTGAGTAATTCGGAGAGACTTAAACGTTGACAGTTCAAACGGATAAATCATGTCATGACGTAACTGCCGAGGTTGGTTCAATGACAAGTTGCTAAAATTCCCGGTTTCGAAAATTAGCCACTGAGAAATAGAGTAGAGGCCATTTTTGGCATGAAGGATTTGGTATTTTTGATTATTAAAGACATTTTCAGAATAAAGCGACTTGATACTAAGGTTCATTCCTTTACTGGAATCAGTCACATTTCATTCGACTAGAAAGCTTGAAAAATTGAGAATACAAGTTGTGATAAAATGTTTGACAAATAGTTTAGCATGAATGTTATTTTACATTATATCATTGAGAACAATAATGCTCACCTTACCGAGAATGGTATATATTGAGCTCTCTTGGTGTAATTTAACCACACAAACGCCACTTCAGAGAAGGTTTATCTTAAAATGCCACTTACCTATTGAGTCAACATCTACAAATGCAAAGACACGACTCTCGCTTCAATCAAACATGAAAAAAATATACGAAGCAGTAATTGTTCGTCTTAAAATATGATTAAGTCAGCATTGTTGAACTTTTAACAGGAACATAACATTTATCAATTACATACCACATGTGAAATATATGTTGTGTAAGGTGTATATATATATATATATATGTATGATACCTGTAGTAACTTTATACAGTTCAAAGGTTTCTCCACTACTCTGGAGTATACCACTATGAGAAACATGTATACCCTACACAGTTCAAAAAAAGTCAAACATCCACTAGTCACACACAGATATTTCAGTTAGAAGGAAATCTATGCCGTTTTAAACAGTCTCGCTGAAATAGATAATTGTTCTCGGTTTAACAAATAAAACAGGTGACACCGTAGACTATCGTGTCGGCTCTACATATGAAAGGCTTGTATGTTAAAACGTTGACTATTTGCCAGGACAGAGACCCTAGTAACTAGCTTCATATCTCAGAAATATGCGCCAGGATCTTTTACTATGATAATTCTATTGATAAACCACAACCCTATACATCTTTATAGAAGAATTTAGCCAGTCAGCTCCCGTCTATCTGAACCACACTCGACGAGAGAGATGATGATGGGGGCTTAATTACACAACCTTGCATCACAACCGTATTATCGAATGAACTACCGGAGATATTAATAGATTTTTTCACACATTCATGAATTTCTTATCGATTTAATGACTGGCGTTTTTCTCCATAAATTTTATAAATTGAGCAAACATTTATAAATGTAACGTTGTTTGCATAGTTATATAAGATTTTACAAAAATGACTAATCCTTTCCTATCACACATCTCATCTAATGAATGTGGATATAGGCAGTCGAAAATAGCGTTTTATCAACAATTTGTAATATAATGGCCGAAACAGGATTTGAAGGAATCTTTTTAATGATCTTAATTAAAAGAAGTACGTATTTGTAATCATTTTTAAAAATGTTTTAATGCACCTTTTAGTTCGATACTGAATTGAAATTAATTAAGGTCCATTATCACAGCTAAATTTGACATAAGTTATGCAAATTAGGTAGATATCGAAAGATCTGAACTGGAAGGATATTAATGTATTTTTAAAACAAATATAATTCTGCATTAAAGCCATCATTTTTATTTTAATTAAATTCCCCATATATTTTGCTTGGGAGTTGGCGGGGTGGAAGGAGGGGGGAGGTGCTGGAGAGGGGCTGGAATCGGGGAGCTTGCAACATTGTGGTTTATTACATTGCGCGTGGTGTAAAGTATCAAAATAAAAGAAAATACACGTATTTTTTAACTGAACCAAGACAGTACCAGTGAATGATATCTCCTATTTAAGCAAGCAGTACTTTTATTTACTTTAATCTACAACAATCATTTGATTTTGATTTTAAGGAGTTAGTGTAAACTGTAAAACTGACCCATCTTTTACCCCTGGAGTAATTTATAAACGACATTTGATTATATCTACATTTGGAAATTGTACCCAATAGGTTCTCAAATGCAGAGTACAATACCCACGAGTTAACGTAATGTGTTTTATTGTATCTATAGAGGAGATATCCGACCGATCAAAAGATATTACACACGCTAAAAATAAGGAATATTTCTTACGTAAAACTGAATCCCCAGGTTGAACGGGACATAATGACAATTTTTTTTCTTAATGGGACAATTTACTCAAATAATGATTTTGAAATAGAATGAATAGTAGGATTGATTACTCCCGAAGGAGGTTTACATCGTTGATAATAAGATTTGTTGGTGCCACTCCGGCCATTTTGTTTTGGAGAACACCTTGATAGTTTAGGCACCCCAGAAGTAGCACAATCTGGAGGTAACACCTTAACGATACCGCGAAAACTTAAATATAGAAAGTCGGCGGGAAAAAAAGACTTTAGAATGTTTAACATAGTTCGGAAAATTTGTGATCACTGTCTCGCTACTGTTTGTGAACAAACAAAATACGTCTTACCAAACATTTAAGATTTCTGTTCGGGAATGGGGTAAGAGAGAAGAGCGACCTATATTTTCTCCGTTATGGGGTAAGTTCTCGTACTAATTCAACAGTGTAAATGTGTCATTCTTACCTGTTTATTGGTCACGTGATAGTTTATCATTTCACAAATCAGTTATGACGGTATTACGTACGTGCTATAAATAGCCAGAAGCTCAAGACAATGTAGTTGAACATAAAAACAACAAACCGACATCATCTGAGTTTATTTGTTCTACCGATCCTTATTATAAATCATGATTTTTTTTATTATACAGTCTGCCAGGTGTATTTTAACTAAAACTTGCGTTCTGTAAGTAGAAGTACAAGTGTAGCTTTGTCAAAATATACTACTGTAAACATTTACCCGTACACGGAAATAAATATCACGCGAAATTGGCCCTGCCAGTTGGAGATCGATGAATGTATTTATCATTGACATGAATCTTCTTTTGTTCCTGAGCATGTGCAGTGTTACATTTTAAACCAGTAACAAAAAGGGACAATTAAAGTGGATATGATGTAGGTTTAGTATGGTCCGGACCTCTCTATTGTTACCATGAAATGTACACTTTTGTACGACTTTGCCACATCCACGTGACAAATACCTATTTAGGGGCGTGCTCTAGCTCCATATCTTTAGCTGTAGTAAATCCAGCTATTATGAAAGTGTCATTATAAAGAATTCTCCGTGTTTGTTTAGATTTACCAGTTATCTGTGAATGTGTTAAATATGTTTAGCACTAAATCTTGTTAAACGGATTGGATGTAGATAGAATATAGAGCCACATTTACCATCGGCCTAGAGTATAGAGCCATATTCACCATCGGCCTAGAGTATGGAGCCACATTTACCATCGGCCTAGAGTATAGAGCCACATTTACCATCGGCCTAGAGTATAGAGCCACATTTACCATCGGCCTAGAGTATAGAGCCACATTTACCATCGGCCTAGAGTATAGAGCCACATTTACCATCGGCCTAGAGTATAGAGCCATATTCACCATCGACCTAGTGTAGAGAGCCACATTTATCATCTGCCTAGAGTATAGAGCCACATTTACCACCGGCTTAGAGTATAGAGCCACATTCACCATCGGCCTAGAGTATAGAGCCACATTTACCATCGCCCTAGAATATAGAGCCACATTTACCATCGGCCTAGAGTATAGAGCCACATTCACCATCGGCCTAGAGTATAGAGCCACATTTATATAGAGCCACATTCACCATCGGCCTAGAGTATAGAGCCACATTTACCATCGCCCTAGAATATAGAGCCATATCCACCATCGGCCTAGAGTAGAGAGCCACATTTATCATCGGCCTAGAGTATGGAGCCATATTCACCATCGGCCTAGAGTATAGAGCCACATTCACCATCGGCCTAGAGTATGGAGCCACATTTACCATCGGCCTAGTGTATAGAGCCACATTTACCACCGGCTTAGAGTATAGAGCCACATTCACCATCGGCCTAGAATATAGAGCCATATCCACCATCGGCCTAGAGTATAGAGCCACATTTACCATCGGCCTAGAGTATAGAGCCACATTCACCATCGGCCTAGAGTATAGAGCCACATTTACCATCGGCCTAGAGTATAGAGCCACATTTACCATCGGCCTAGAGTATAGAGCCACATTTACCATCGGCCTAGAGTATAGAGCCACATTTACCATCGCCCTAGAATATAGAGCCACATTTACCATCGGCCTAGAGTATAGAGCCACATTTACCATCGGCCTAGAGTATAGAGCCACATTCACCATCGGCCTAGAGTATAGAGCCACATTTACCATCGCCCTAGAATATAGAGCCACATTTACCATCGGCCTAGAGTATAGAGCCATATTCACCATCGGCCTAGTGTATAGAGCCACATTTACCACCGGCTTAGAGTATAGAGCCACATTCACCATTAGAGAGCCACATTTACCATCGGCCTAGAGTATAGAGCCACATTTACCATCGGCCTAGAGTATAGAGCCACATTCACCATCGGCCTAGAGTATAGAGCCACATTTACCATCGGCCTAGAGTATAGAGCCACATTTACCATCGGCCTAGAGTATAGAGCCACATTTACCATCGGCCTAGAGTATAGAGCCACATTTACCATCGGCCTAGAGCCACATTTACCATCGGCCTAGAGTATAGAGCCACATTTACCATCGGCCTAGTGTAGAGAGCCACATTTATCATCGGCCTAGAGTATAGAGCCACATTTATCATCGGCCTAGAGTATGGAGCCACATTTATCATCGGCCTAGAGTATAGAGCCACATTTACCATCGCCCTAGAATATAGAGCCACGTTTACCATCGGCCTAGAGTATAGAGCCACATTTACCATCGCCCTAGAATATAGAGCCACATTTACCATCGGCCTAGAGTAGAGAGCCACATTTACCATCGCCCTATAATATAGAGCCACATTTACCATCGGCCTAGAGTATGGAGCCACATTTACCATCGCCCTAGAATATAGAGCCACGTTTACCATCGGCCTAGAGTAGAGAGCCACATTTACCATCGGCCTAGAGTATAGAGCTTAATTAACCATAAGCCTACAATATAGAGCCACACATCTTAATGAACAACACCACATCGATATATTGCACACAAAACAACATCGAAAGCTCAATGAGCAACGTCTCCATTTATATGTTGAAAAGATTAATCGTCTTTTTGGCAGTTGTTCTTAAGTGGAAAATTCGGTTTATCTCGAAGTCGTCCGATTACTGTTTTCGTGATTGGCGGATATACATATCATACAAAATTGCTAACTATTTGTTTGGTGAGTAATATTCATTCGTGTCGAGTTATCAGGACACGTTTGAGATAAAAAAAAATCATGGTCATAAAATACATTTGAACCCGTCAATGATGATATAAATACTGTATTACGTGGTGTATATCTGATATACATTTCTTCAAACAAACGATTAACTGCATGGTGTACAGAAGCGACGTACCAGTGTATACACAGTTCATACATATACGCAAACATATAATGACAATGTAAATATACAGCTCGCGTGTTTTTTTCCCTTCGTACTCCTACGCTTCTGTACTGAACTTCGGTCTCTACACAGGAACACAGCTCGCGCGTACAGGATCCACATAAATCACGACGGAGAGATCACGGCTGCCTGATGATCACTATGTGTGATAGGATCATCTTCATAAAATTTATCTCAAATCAAGAAAGTAAAAACCGAAAACATTTCATACAATAAATTGAACCAGAATGAAAAGAGCGGTAATTGATTCAAATACGTTTTAGAAATTCAATCTTGCATGCTCATATGCATGACATATTTTTACCTTTCCGCGAGATTTTAAATACGATTTGAAGGTGATGTTTTCTTATAATTACTTAAATTTGTCGAGACTTATTTCAAAATCTGCGATTATTCACACTTTTTATTGGCTGCATTCAAAAGACTGAACCAATATTTTAGAAAATGTCACGATTAATGATTTCTAAGGGCGTGGCGTGACTAGTATTTAGATACGAATCCGGTCCGACGCTTCTCCGGATTTGAACAATTGACCGAGATACAATTAATTGCATCTTTCCATTGAATAATGTCTCGTTATACATAAGTCTTGTACAAAGTCTCACGGGACGAGATGCTTTTCCTTTCTATATTTCTCCTTTATCTTGATATACATGGCGCTGTAAGAATCATACACTTCCCCATTTAACGAATGAAATGAATGATTTCGCCTCGAGCGACATGCAATAAAACATCACATGATACGAAAACAAACTAATTTTAAAACCGATCGCTATCTTGTCGTTCTGGTTTCCGTTATGAACCCGTATATTAAGTTTAAAACAGATTTTATAACACCATGTTATGTCAAATTTTCATCTTCAAAACAAACTACAGATGTGAAGTGATATTTTTCATCAAGGTACAAATATTAGTATGAATGCTGGCGATAGAATGAAAAAAAGGAAATTAAATTTTGATCCAAGATCTTTATTTTAGAGAATATGGTCCCGGTTCGGATATCGCTAATCCGCACTTAATCTCACGCTGAGTTAAAGGTAAGGCTGCATTAACTGAGATAACGCACGTGAAGGATTGCCAACAACTTCTGATATCGAAGTAAGCACAAATGTAGACTTAACTGTAATAAAATTGAAACGAAATGCATCAATATTTCAGATGAATGTTATGATTATTTCATATTTTAATTGAATGAAAACAGATCGTTTTCGCCAGCAAACAGATAAAATATCCACAAAATATTCAAAGTATGAGGAGATAGTTAGTCTAGGTAAGATATTATGGATGTTTAAAGATAAATACAGGCTTACTAAGAAGGAATTAAGGTCTCTCAATTCTATCATAATTTTGGGGTTGCGAAAATTCCAGAAAATTTTGAAACTTTAAAAAATATCATCGCTTTCATGAGCACATATTCAACTATTTTAATGCATATACAGTGCAATGTTCACATGACCTCTTTTGTGACGTCATCAATGATGTGGTGACGACAACTTTAAAAGCTAGAAACTTTGGGAGAGAAATCTAATCAAATACATCATAGGCCATTTTTGCTGGCGCGGATGAAAGCGTGCGAGGGGTCTTGCTGTGGGAGGAAACCGGAGTATCCGGAGTATCCGGAGTTAAAGAACACATACGTTTGGTTTGTTGCAATACCGTGACCAGTGAAAGTTTGCTATCACTTAACCACAAATGTGATATATACTGAAATTATTTATTTTTACAACATTAGAAACAAAATTTGAATGACAAGGAATAAAACTTACTTTATATAGTCAAACTACATATGTCCGTCAGTCTCTAGGATTAATCTTAGAATTTCAAAATGTCCAAACATTGTGGTTCAATATGTCTGAAACCAGTTAATTACAGTTATTAATAGACACTCTGTCGATATTAATTTATACTTGAATTCTTCAAGATAAAAAATTGACAGATAAAACAGACTTTTGAACATGGTGATCATTTGTTCACAAATCAATAAAAATCAATAACAGATATGTGATTGAAGTTGGAAATACGTCATTGGTTATAATTGACGCGTGACTTTCACGTCAAATCTGTTTAAACAAGATTTATCAATAATATTAATTGATTTTTTTTTATCGATTTACCATTTATGTATATTGCTAATTGATTAATCAATGTCCTCTGTCTCTTTGTTATCCGCGCTTGGCTTGTTATTATAGATTATCGATCACAGGTATTGATTAATTTCTTGTAATTGATCTAATACTCGTGAATTATTTAACGATCCTGTTCACCTACAATGACCTTAACAAACGACATAGGGTCAAAGGCACGTGCAATAATCATCACCTGAAGTTTATTTATAGATATTTAAAACTAATAATGTACGTAATGCTTCCTTAGTCTAACATGTATATAGTTTATGTTTCGTTAACTTTTCTTACTGTCATTGTGTGTATGTGTGATTTTTTTTTACACAGTGAAATTTCGAGCTTAAAGCAGGGAACGACAGGACATATTTTGTAATCATTATCATTGAAATAAAAAATGAAATATAGTATTTATTAGCAAGCGTGCATAAGTTAATGTGTAAGAGTGGTGCTGTATGCTTAATGTGTATTTTCTAATAGTTGTGTTTGAGTGTGTGTGCGTTTTATAATTGATATTGTTGTTGTTTGTTGTTTACAAAGCGGGATTTCAAGCATGAAACGCTGGAGTACAACAGGGCGTATTTTTCAATCATTATTATTGAAGGAAAGTTATTTCCTTCCCGATACTCTATCACTATTACATACTCTTATATACAATTCACTTCATTAATGCTTCATAAAATACATTCGGAAGACGCCATATTTATTTCTCAAGCATATGTGACCCTCATAGGTAGAAGTTTTAGCGATTGATTTGTCATTGTGGAAAATGTGTTGCCGAGTCTCCGTAACCGGAACCGGAACCGGAAATATTTTGACTACAATTCGTCAGTGGTAAATCTCCGGAACTGGAATATGTTTGAAAAACTCACGTCATAATTTGGAAGAGTCAAAACACTTACATGAATTTCAAACTCGTCAACCATTGTTACAACGCCAATACTGTGTGCTATGTCATTGACTGGTGCAGTATATATGTACAATTACAATGAGACAGCGTTATATTGCATTCTCTACATGTAGGTTCGTGAACCGTCCTGTTGTACAGTTAATGACATCAAATGATGTCGTTAAACAGTAATAACCGACTGAGTAAGGGTTTATTAACATGTAACACGACCTCTCATGAAGGCCGCCTGTGCCTTTCACTTTTTGTGGCTGAGTGTAAAAACAGAATTGGCGGTCGTCGCATATCAGTCCAAAGTCTAGAATTTTATCTACTGAGAATAAATAATTCTTATATCATGGGGTAAATTTATGAACTTCTGGAGTAAATTGTTCTGGCTTATTGGAACTAAATTTTTAACGTATATTCATCCTTCCTGGAGGAGGAGTATTATGATAAACGCTGTAAGAAAAATAAATAAATAAATAAATAAATAAATAAATAAACGAATAAATGAAAAAGATAATTATTTAAAATTAAGGACCAAATCTTGTCAAGAAGGACACCAAGAGTGGAAATAAAGCACCGGAATAAGAAACTGCATAAAATTAAGTAAAATGTCAATATTTCGAGTGTAATAACTTGACCATCAGATCTGTTGCGGTCTTTTCAGTGTCCCTTGATAAAAGACACGGACGAACACCCTCCTCTTCCCTCTCCCATTCTGCATCAGAGAGGGTACGGTAACACCTTGAGTCGCATACTTCCGACATAAAGATGGTATTCTTGGGAGAAAGCATCCTCAATCTACAAGGACTGTCCCACAATTAATGCCGGTTACTTAGTACGGAGGGATACAGCAGGCATATCCATGGATGGTGGGTGGTCACTGAACATGTACACATGTTAGCTGGGCCATGTATAATTTGTTGTCAGAGTGTCAGAGCTGCACATGTTGGCTGGGCCATGTATAATTTGTTGTCAGAGTGTCAGAGCTACACGTGTTGGCTGGGCCATGTATAATGTGGTGTCAGAGCTACACGTGTTGTCTGGGCCATGTATAATTTGTTGTCAGAGTGTCAGAGCTACACGTGTTGGCTGGACCATGTATAATTTGTTGTCAGAGTGTCAGAGCTACACGTGTTGGCTGGGCCATGTATAATGTGGTGTCAGAGCTACACGTGTTTTCTGGGCCATGTATAATGCGTTGCCAGTGTATCAGAGCTACACGTGTTGGCTTGGCCATTTATAATGTGGTGTCAGAGTGTCAGAGCTACACGTGTTGGCTGGGCCATGTGTAATGTGTTGCCAGTGTATCAGAGCTGCACGTGTTGGCTGGGCCATGTATAATGTGTTGCCAGTGTATCAGAGCTGCACGTGTTGGCTGGGCCATGTATAATGTGTTGCCAGTGTATCAGAGCTTCACAAGTTGGCTGTTCTATGTTTAAGTTTGTGCCAGTGTTTCAGAGCTACACGTATAGAACGTACGATGCTTGAGGTTGTTCCAGTGTGTCACGCATGGTGAGTGAGCGATGTTTGAGGTGGTCCAGTGTGTCAGACGTGTAGACTGAGAGCGATGTTTGAGGTGGTTCCAGTGTGTCACACGTGTAGACAGAGCGATGATTTAGGTAATGTAATGTTGTCACACGTGTAGACAGAGCGATGATTTAGGTGAGGCCATTGTTGTCACACGTGTAAACAGAGCGATGATTTAAGTGAGGCCATTGTTGTCACACGTGTAGACAGAGCGATGATTTAGGTGATGTAATGTTGTCACACGTGTAGACAGAGCGATTATTAAGGTGAGGCCATTGTTGTCACACGTGTAGACAGAGCGATGATTTAGGTGAGGCCATTGTTGTCACACGTGTAGACTGAGCGCGACATGTAGACTGAGCGATGTTTGAGGTGGTTTAAGTGTGCCACACGTGTAAACAGAGCGATGACTTAGGTGAGGCCCTTGTTGTCACACGTGTAGACTGAGCGCGACATGTAGACTGAGCGATGTTTGAGGTGGTTTAAATGTGCCACATGTGTAAACAGAGCGATGACTTAGGTGAGGCCATTGTTCTCGCACGTGTAGACAGAGCGATGATTTAGGTGAGGCCATTGTTGTCACACGTGTAGACTGGGCGATGTTTTAGGTGATGCCAGTTTACAATATAGACCCCCTGCCTTGCGATACATATGTAAAAACGGTCCCGTAATAACTAAAGTTACATCCGGTATCCAGTAGGTTCTTATGATCCGGGTTTTATGTTCACTGATGATAATAACAAGAAAAAAAATCACAAAGTAGTTGACAAAGTTCCATCACTGTAAAACTCATGCGAGTATTTACAGCTATTTCACTGAAATATGCGAGCGAATAATTTGAACTCCGCGACCTATGTACGAGGAAACATGAGCATTTTTGCAAGTTTGAAAATATGAAACAGGACTTCTATGTCTCCCCATGATACACTGTTCAAGGTTGAAATAAATTTTGCAAAATAGATACATTGAATATGTGATAAATAAGAAAAGCATAGTCCGATTAATTAATTAATTAATTCTGTCATTTTTTTTTATTCAGGCATTTCAGAAACCGCTATAATTTGAACCATGAAAGAATGTGATATAATTGTTTCAAAGACGTTTTATTCTCTGGCTCAAACTAATATTGCTGTGCCATTTTGCTAAAAACCTTCAAAGAAAGGTATAGGGTTGGGGGACTTAAGTGAAATGTGAGTTCCCTATAAGACCAATTCCTTTTTAAAAGCTTTGGTAGTCTTGGTTTCTGTCTGAAAGGCTATGGGTTCGATTCCTGTTGCGAAATAAGATAAAATTACGCACATTGGATTATTTAAACGGAACTAGATCTGATTCCCATTTCGCTTTTCTTAAATGAAACTAGGGTCTGGTTCCCATTTCCGCTTTTCTTAAACGGAACTAGGGTCTTGTTTCCATTTCCGCTTTCCTTAAACGGAACTAGGATCTGATTATTATTTCCGCTTTCCTTAAACGAAACTATAAATGTGAGCCAACTTCAGGTTCCCTCAGTGCCACAATGTTAATACTTCAGACCTTTCATACTCTCCTCCGTTACCCGGTAGTTATAAATACTTAATTACGTTTCTTTAATGTTTGTTTGATCGTTATTAAATCAATCTTTGGCCATCTTCTTTAAATACATGTACATGTTTTTTTTATTAACGAAATTGATAATGTATCATCTTCGGGTAGATAGATCTCAACAGAATCTCTATATCTGAAGGCTTTAAAATTGATCATCGTTCAACATAGTTATCTCGCCCGGACTGAAGCGTTGTAATAAAATAAGATAGTAAGCACTGGAAGATTTAATGATGCGTTGCTTAAAACTAAAAGAATATAATTTTCGCTTCAAAATCATCACGTTCAAATATCTGTTGTTTTTTTTCCTGCGACAGACTGTATGTATCGATCGAGGAGGAGAAATATTGCCAAGCTAGCGATATGAGGGGATCGAAATCAGACCCTCAATCTGTCTACATTGATATAAATCAGAAAGCGGACTGTCAGCACTCCGCGAGCCAGTTTTAGCACCGTACTAACACACCATAGCTCATCTTCTGACGCACTAAGGTTCGTTGCGTATCGACCTAAATGTAAGTCAACCTCGGGACCAAAAATTGTAGAAATAAACGCTGATTTTGTATCTTGATATCATTTTCGTCCTGAATTCGATAAATTATTGCATCGTTTCAAAGGCTTCAAAAACAATTAAACGCTCTTTTTTGTCTTAGTTTTGTTTTATCTCAATGGAAAAAGGAATATTCTTAAATAATCTATTTTTTATTTCATCAAAATGATTTTAATCTTTTTTTTTTTAAATAATTATCTCTACTTGTTAATTTTTTTCTGTATATCATCACGTCTCAGGCATAAATAACTAGTATAAATTTCGCCCTGTTCTGGGTTCACAACGAATCGAAGCTAGACTTGAGTTAATTAGCAAATCCCAACTTAAATTGTGACGAAACCATAACCCAATGAAACAAATGTGTATTCAGTGTTATTGTTTTATTTTGATGTTAATTCCATTAAATTAATGAAAGTGGAAGAAAATAACACTTTACGTTTTTTTTTTCTGATTTTTGGAACAATACGGTAACTTTTCATTAAGTGTTAAGTGTTGTTAGAAGTATGTGTAATATCTCTAATCTTCCTCAATGCCCTGTTTTTCCAGCACATGACATTGCGTTTTAAGCTGTTTGCTTTTAATACATTTGAACTCGAGTTATTTGTTTCTGGACCTAAACATGTGACAATGTCGGGCCAACATTAAAAAAAAAAGAAGATCTGTAATGCTTGATATCTATAGACACTGAATGTGAAAGTAGGCACGCGAGATGTTTTTTATCTACCATGGATTGAACAAATGACTTAAAGATCGGTAGGGAGGGGGGATAGGGGGAGGGGGAATCGTTTTCAAACTGTGTTAATGTGAGTCTTGTAAACCCAGCCAGACAGTAGTATTAACTAATAACAAGGCGACGGCTCAAGAATTAGTATGATCGGAAATAGCCATTTAACTGATATTCTACATCAGGTCTGAATATCATTAAAATGTAATTTTTCAATAAAAACTCGAACCACATGGCTAAGGATTAAAGATAGACCTCTGTTCTCTACAGCAGAAAATTAAATATCGTCAAATTAACCATATCTTAAATGTAACCCGACTTTTCTATATGAAAGTGATCGTACGCAAGCCGCTTTCTTTTTAAGACCGTTTAACATTTGTTTCAAACGTTTTTTCAAAAAGCGGATGAGCTCTTTTAGAATTCAGAAAAAAGATCGTCGCGAAATTTGGACTGTTTCTTTAAAACTGCTTACTGTAAGTGAATTAAATATCGTAAATACGATCTTCCTATAGTGAAGTTTTGAACTTTATACTTCAATATTAGTTAAGGGTAATCAAAGTAAAATATAGGCATACTAAAATTGACTTCAAAGCAAAAGAGTTCTTAACAGCTCAACGATTAAACTCTGTTATTATGATTTGTATTATAATCTATGTCAGCATTAAACACAGGATACTGTCTGTACTCGCATTACCTTCACATCCATTCTGATATCAGTTTCTTTTATGAAATTTATTATTTAAAAAAAGAGTCGTAGGATTTTTATTTTTAACATATGACGTGAATAAGAGGTAGGTCTAGGTTCTATTTCATGTAAACATGATAACTTTGGCAAAATTTTTCAAAGATAGTCATAACTTTACGTTTGACTCAATCATATTGAATATCATTAGTCTGACGCACATTCAGTTTTCATTTCTGTCTCTGTTACGAAATATGATTAGATCGTACACTGCAAATTCTGGTTTCAAAAAAAAATATTTTTGAAATCAGGAATATGAGTGCATCGTGGTATCTTCAAGTTGATACTCGTCGTTTTTATCTAAACATAGAAATAAATGTCATCTTCGGATGATTATCATTACGAAAATAAAACTACTGGAAGTTCCCGATGAACTCCGGTAAACTACGAAATCACTCACGGAAATGGCCGATATGGAGACGGATGTATTTGAACATAACTCAATACAGGCGCGGTTTCAACTGTTATATTTAAGTAATTGATGACGCTATCATTATCGATAAGTAAATCAACCTTTAATGACTGAGTATTAATTCATCAATAATTTCTAATCGATGTAAAAACAATCTTTGAAATTGCATAATAGACCAACAATTGTCACACCTGTCATAATTATCTGATGGTGTAATAATATATTCATTACAAAACAGGTAAAGAATCTTCGTTTAATGTACTGCTAATGTATCTATACACATTAAATAGGTGTAAGCAAGACAGTACTTCAGGTAATTAATCACTGACGAAATGCCAACAAGTGCAAATTTTAACAAAATTCATCGCATTCTTTCTTACTTTCATAAATCTCTTATAATTCATTGCATTGCGTGACAATGGCCCTGATGAAATGTCAAAATGCATGCAAATTTTATTCAAGGTCAGTAATTATTGAGCTAATTAACGACTATCACGTGACTTGTATAGTAATTAATATTCATATTGTTAGACTAATCAATAACGCCTGTCAAAACAGTCTTTCTAACTCACACAGCAAGTGCTAAAAGGCACAGAAAATGCCCTCGTACTTTCAGAATAATCGTATGTCGATATTCTTATATTGATCATGTTGTCATAGTTTATTAGTATTGTATTACCAATATTCAGAAATGTATCATAATATCAAATAAATATGAGTTATCATTTTTTTTCACTTTGTAGAACATCATACCTTCAAGGACAAAAATCTCCAGAATGTGAGAATCTGTGCATACAACTCAAAATCGAGAAATGAGAACAGAAGCTCAGTTTACTCGCGAGATCTTTGAAATGTTGTAACTGTGGCATCAGTCATAAAATCAACTAATGTCAAGTTCTCAAAATAAAAACCGAGGTAGCCAAAACACGAATTTATAGGTTCGACTTTCACTTATCCATATACGATGCATACACTATATCAGTGCATTCCTAATAAACCTTCTTCTCTTTTTCATATGCCGTATCTAATGAAAACAAAAAAATAAAGACTGGCCACATATAATTCTTAATCAGATTTGAAGTTTGACGTGCTTAATGCTCGTTAGTATACCTGTTGATTCCGGGTTCTTCAACTTGTTCACATTTCAGCACGTGTCTTTACTTATTGAATTGACCAAGATTAACATGTCGGGTGTCATCGACGAAACAGAAGACGGTTACTCTTCATGAACATCTGGTCTTATTCACCTTGTACTTTTTTCAGGTGTCTCATTGTAAATCTTTCTTTGGTTCTTATTTTTCCCTAGTTTTATTGAATTTGATTATGATTCTATTGACATGTTGGTATTTTCTTGTTGTTATTGTTGTTTGTGTCTGTTCTATGTACACGTATATGTAATGCACTTCGGCGAAATCCATGTTGAGAACGACAGTCTGCAGAGCCTTGGTAGAAAATTATAATTTGGTATAATTTAAGAAGTAAATATTTTTTCTACCTTTCATAAGTAAAACTTACCAAGGACAAAACGAAAATCGTCTATCAAACTAAGACCAGGAGAAGTTCAGTCGACATCACGTGACATCTCAATGGCCGGAAATCTACTTAATGATAAGAACTGTAATATAGGATTTTTTTTATTTCCACGAGTAAGATTATAAATAGATGCAGTAGTCTTACTTTGAATTGCACGAAGTTAGATTTAGTTATGGTGTAGCATGCACCTTTGTTACAAACGCCTGTAAAACATTGACTTATCAGATGTACGGTCAGTCGCACGTGCTTTGTAAAGTATACATAAATGTTTATTAAGATAAATAAGCAGTGTTTTTCTCTATATTTGAACTGGGTACAGATAGTGTTATAGAAGCCAGAAACTGCTATCCGATGATTACGACACTATAGGTCAGGTTTATGACATTACTTGTCGTAAACCTTTCCAGATGTCATTTTCGAAAGTGCCGTACCTGCCGTCATTCATTATCTTTTTTTGATGCCAACTGTTACGTGATAACCCGACCCATGAGAAATAAATTGTGACCGGTACTTATGTTATCAGACGGACTTCTATGATATCATCACGACAGATTTTAATGCACAGAAATGATGGAAATAAAAAAAAAACGTATCAACTGATTTACATACTCACAAATTACATTATGACGTAACAATGCAGACCATGCATAAACAAATAACGTAACACTCAAATAGAACTTTATTCGCGATGTAAGACAATAATTGATTGGTCAGAGAAAATCACGCGTATTGTCTAAAAATAACTCATTTACACAAGAAGCCTGAATGGCGATTGTAAATGGCGACGTATACAGTTTTATTCGTGTCGTTTCGCATCTACATTAAAAAGTTTGTGATCATCCTTCACTGCAGATGATTGTGACTTAAAACTATAAAAAGAAGGGTCCATTTTCCGATTTCCATGCCATCATTGTATATGATTGGTTGTTTGGTATATTTTATCTTTGAAATCGCTCGGTATATGTCGCGTGACTATCCAAACATGAACTGAGTGTTTACAGATCGTTTTACAAAGTGTTATGGCACAAAAATATCATATCTTGATTACTTCAAGGCAAGTACTGACATAGTCGAACAACGTTTTGTCATCGTATTGTCATCGTATGTAGCTGTTTGTACTCGTGAGTTTTCGACGAAACTATTCGGATATTTCCGCCATACAGCGGGAAGGTCCGTTCGGCTTTCCCGTTGATGATTCTAGTGATATAAAGTTATGAGGCGATGCAGTAGGTACGAAACGGAAACTAAAAAAGGGGGACAGGATTTTATACATATACTACACACACAAGTATGCCAAATTGGCAAATGTCCAGCAGGTCATTTATAAAGTAGGCGTGGTCAAACATGTGCGCGTGACAGGGCAGTGGAGGGGGGAGGGTTCATTGATGCTCATGTGTGACAGCACATCTGCTATTTTCAGACTTCACCGCTTCGACTGTGGAGCTCTTTTTATGGTGGGAGGTAATAAAGTGAAGAATTTGGAGGAAATACGATAAACCTATATGTTTCTCACGGAGTATAGACTATGTAATTATGCTGTCGTCTAGGTGAAATGGGCGTGGTCCGTTTTCGAAGATAGTGCAGTGTGTCGTCCCATCTGATTACTACTGGCGAGAGTCTGTAGCTTACGGTAGTGTGATTGTTAAACCGATATTTCAAAACAACGAAAGGTTCACTATTACCAGTTAACACTCTAGGTAATTCCCCATTACCAGTAAACACTCTAAGTAATTCCCCATTACCAGTAAACACTCTAGGTAATTCCCATTATCAGTAAACACAATAGGTAATTACCCATTACCAGTAAACACTCTAGGTAATTCCCATTACCAGTAAATACTCTCGGTAATTCCCCATTACCAGTAAATACTCTCGGTAATTCCCCATTACCAGTAACACTCTAGCTAATTCCCCATTACCAGTAAACACTCTCGGTAATTCCCCATTACCAGTAACACTCTAGCTAATTCCCATTACCAGTAAACACTCTCGGTAATTCCCCATTACCAGTAACACTCTAGCTAATTCCCATTACCAGTAAATACTCTCGGTAATTCCCCATTACCAGTAACACTCTAGCTAATTCCCATTACCAGTAAATACTCTCGGTAATTCCCCATTACCAGTAACACTCTAGCTAATTCCCATTACCAGTAAACACTCTAGGTAATTCCCCATTACCAGTGAACACTCTAGCTAATTCCCATTACCAGTAAACACTCTAGGTAATTCCCCATTACCAGTGAACACTCTAGATAATTCCCCATTACTAGTAAACACTCTAGATAATTCCCCATTACCAGTGAACACTCTAGGTAATTCCCCATTACCAGTGAACACTCTAGATAATTCCCCATTACCAGTGAACACTCTAGGTAATTCACCATTACCAGTGAACACTCTAGGTAATTCCCCATTACCATTAAACACTCTAGGTAATTCCCCATTACTAGTAAACACTCTAGGTAATTCCTCATTACCAGTAAACACTCTCGGTAATTCCCAGTTACCAGAAAACACTCTAGGTAATTCCCCATTACCAGTGAACACTCTAGGTAATTCACCATTACCAGTAAACACTCTAAGTAATTCCCATTACCAGTAAACACTCTAGGTAATTCCCATTACCATTAAACACTCTAGGTAATTCCCATTACCAGTATCCCATTACCATTAAACACTCTAGGTAATTCCCATTACCAGTAAACACTCTAGGTAATTCCCATTACCAGTAAACACTCTAGGTAATTCCCATTACCAGTGAAAACTCAGATATCTTCCCAGTGAACACTCTTCATTACGTTCTCATCCGACCCGAAGATGAATTATTATGAATTCTTGTCCATTTGACAAATTCAGTATGTAAACTGCAATTAGAAAGTCAATGACAAACTCAATGTTAGCTTTTCAAGAATATTGAAAACCGCAAAATGACTTCAGTAAAATCTATATGATTTGCACTAAAGCTCCTATATGACCCTGAATGGTATTGACTGATCTTGTTAGCGTTTGTGTGACCCTTTGACACAATCCTCGCAGCGCTTGATAGCCACAGAGAGAATCTCACACATTCCTCATCTTAACTGATAGATTTACTAGAAAGTCTCGATGTGATTTCTTCCTAGTTCTGAATTATGTGACAGCCGTTAGATGAGATTCTGTCTGGTGGATGTTCAACACGTCCGAGTACCGAGGGGTACGAGAATCTCAGGCGTACTGCTGTGTCGTGAGTCCAGACAGCAAAAAAGTTATCACATGATCAGTAGGTCCAAAGAGGAACTATTGCATACTAATCGTGTGTGGTAATTAGTGAATAACTCATGGACAGGATAGGTCTTTCAATGGGTTCAGATACTCATTACATATGAGACTGGAGTGGAAGACTAGAGGGCTGTATTTGCCTTCCGTTTACGACGCTCAGTTGATTCATTTTGTAGGCGTGGAGCTGGAGTTATTTAAGAACTCAACAATGAATTAAACAACTCGATAAAACTTGACCCAGCGGGAATTTTTTTAAGTGAAATTATTTGATGAGTTCAATAGATTCAATATTTCCTGAACAGAAGTATAATATTCCATTCACCTTTTCGACGGATTAATTTCGAGGTGAGCAATTCTAGCTTCACTGGCGACACGATTGTGTGACGTCATTCAACCCATTAAATTTTGTAAACATTATCTTCGGGCTGTTCGAACCAGTCGTACCGCCATGTTTGCGTCCTTGGCGAGACATTTTACCCTAATTGCCGTGTGTGAAATGGAACGGGCCTCCCGCATGTTGTTCAGTGATGTAGCCATCACCTACTTCAAAAGGTCTTTGCTTGAAAATGGCCTTAACTTGTTCACTGTGAAATAGACTTAAAAAGCAAACAAACAAAACTAAACCAGTTCTGTTTAACATGAATAAACAATATCACTAGAAAAAAATGTATGATGTTACGATTTGTATTTAACGAACCTGATATATGGAGGTGGTCTGAAGGTCTGTATCGGATGTAGGATAGTCACGATTATATCCGTGAGTTTTATACAAGTGCAATTATCCGTCCAGAATTGGCTTGATAGGTGTTACAATATGTCGGCCAGTTAGAGGGACCGATGTTACACGTAATAGCTAGACCTGTGTGTGGTTCTCGTTACTGGCACGCTAAAAACAGTAAGATGAAAGAATTGATGAAAGTATTTAAAATTAACGATAGTTCTTATTTATTAAAAACTTTCTTTTTAATTGGAAATACCAACGTGATGTCAGAATGACGTTCGAATCTTGTCAGAAATGGGTAACCGCAGAATTTATCCGTAAAACGTACGCGTCTGTCCTCGGGACATAGCACACTCACTAAAAGAGATTGCGCGTTCACAAAAAAATTCACGTGGTGCTCTCCGGAAAGATAAAAACTTACGTTTTTCGTGAACCAAGGTCATTTTTCGGAGTCAAGGTCACTCGATATAGTATGGAACATACTTGGAGCCTTTATGTTGCATACCATCAAATAAATATTAAGTTATCCTAGTCTCGTTAATCTGATTTTCGATCATCCGGACGTAAATGATAGCCACATTCCTGCTGTTGGTTTCGAAACAATATAACGGACTAAGATACTTAGTCCAAAAATATTATTCCATATTCATTTACGACCTCGATTTAATTCACACTCGTTCTACAGTACACTGGAGGTCAGAGAGTGAGTTTGATGGCGTCTACAGCGCCACTACCTACTGTATGTTTTTGTATTACGTATTAGATACACACAAAATGAAAATGGAATTTTTTTTGGTTTTTTGCTGCTCTTTGAAATTAATCACTTTGTTTATAAAACGACAAGATATTTAGTTCTCAATTTCGTTCCGTCTCTAATGACCTCGATGTTAAGATCAGTCGGATTCATGGAGGTGTGGTATTGAGAAGACTTTCATGTCGGTCTCCTAATCCAAGTGTGAGTTATTACCTATATAAACCATTCTTACGATAATGTATATAAGTTAACACCTGTGGACTGTAAAAAGGTGATTAATTAATTGTTTTATTTTGATGTCTATATAACACCTGTGTTAGTCTTGTTCCTGTGTATTTAAATCTACATGTTTTATGTTAATGAGACACGGACGTGACATTTTTTCTTTTGTCCTAACAATGGTAGTAAACATGAGGTCTAAGCATTTATCATACGTTGTAGATGTCGTTCTCGGGTAAAACAGTAGTATCTCTAATGCTATCGTCTATTATATAATCCGAAAAATTGTTAAAAATCCAGCAAATTTAAGCAAAGAGATAAAATTAATGAATGAAGAAAGAATAATAAATAAATAAATATTATACTTTTTATCGTTTCCTAAGGTCAATGAGTGCAGATCACAAGCCTGATGTTTTTTATTTTTATTTTGAAACATGTGGTTTCCAGAGAGGATAAATTATTTCTTAAACTTTGAAGTCTAATACGATCCTTAAAATAGCAGAAGCGGTTTGATACTTTTTAAGAATGAAACGTTAAAGTACATAATCAAACTACGGTCTGTATTTTTTTTTCCAAAATCCCTAAGATAGTTCTCGGCTTGAGTCCCTTTAAAAAAGCCTGAAACCTCTGGTTGTAGTATTACGAATTTTAACCGGCGTGAGAGACAGATGTTTACAGTCTTCCGCGGTATACTGTAGATTAAAACAGATCCTTGGCATAAATTATTCAAATTATCTCAGATCAGCAGACCTTGTCATATCAGTACCTGACAGTTATTCAATTACGACTTCCGTACCAGTATTGCACATGCGCACTTTCCATAGTTGTTCTATTTCAATATTTTTTCTCAAAAATCCCCGCGAAATGGACCTAAGGTGAAATCTGCTGTTGGTGTCTAGTTCACACAAATTTAAGAATTCTGTTCACTGCATTATTTAATGATTTACATATTGTCCATTAATTAACTAAAGATTATCTTCAAATTTATATACAGTGCAATTTCGGAAGGACTCTTAGTAAATATATGGTTAACAAGGAAGGTTACATTTCCTGTTTGTTTAAGTGAAGAAACCATTTGTTATATTATTTATGTTTGATTCGAAATGATACCACGTAAACAGGCTTGTAAATTGCAGCAAGAAAACATCCCAACATCCAGTTGTTAACGAAAGTGCTAACAATGTATAATACAGGTAAACAGAAAGTGAAAGTTGTTGCAAAATTCAAATTGGCAAATTGAGAAGAAGTTCGCGAGACCGGTTTTAGGAAATTAAGGCAAAAGTTTCAAATAAATGTCGGCGGTGCAGCATCCTGATAGTCACTCTGTGTCTGCTCTGACCACTGTAACATACATAACTTCGCTGTTGCACAGAAATTAACTTAACATACGGTAATTAGGAAGATAGGTGTCAATAAATCATCAGTAGTGTTTTTCTACAAAACGTTATTGTTTAGATATCTGTGTGAAAATATAATTATTCTTAAACTCTTGGCATTTGACGAACACACCAATAATGCGTTATTTTAAAGAAAGTTATGTATACTTGTATATAGCGTAAAAAATACTATGTGCGCGTGTGAATGTGTGGTTGTGTGTGCGTGTGTGTGTGAACGTGTGTTTATGTGTGCTTGTCCATGTATATCCGTGTTTATGTCTCGGTGTTGGTCTGTAAGTACGTGTGAATGTGTGTTTCTTTCCTTTCAACATTGTTCGAATTGTTTTTACATATTTTCCCTATAAGTCTGTAACTCTTCATCATTTGAAGAAATTAAGGAAGTGAAAAAAGTGATATGTTGTACAGACGTAGAGGTAACAGGAACAACGGCATTATAATATATATCCCTGTAAATGTCCAGCTCGCCCTAAACACGTTTCTCGGACACTGGTCAAGCCCATCTCATTCCAAAGGCGTAGCAAGACGAAAGTCGTGTAGAGCTATTTGTTAACCAAATAAATATCACAAGATTCAATTACACTGTTAAGGGCAAACATTTTTGTCAGGAGAAAATGAGATTGACCATTAATTGACTTTCTAAATTATCAGCTAGGCACGCCTTATTAACTCAATGGTCATTTCACGCCTAGACTGACCAGGTGCGGACAAAGGCAGATGTTTCACCTGTCCATTTTGACAAAACCCAACAAGAAAACAAACAGGTATTAAATATCACCTTGCTACGCTAACCGCTGGTGTTACAGATGTCTGCACTGATGCTTGGCCTTCTCAAAGATATGTTCCCGCTGGTCATTTGACTAAACTTGACCAACACGGGATCTCGAGTATTGTACGATTTAACAATTAGCTTTTAATCTAATTTTGTGTGCAGTGGTACAGTTTCGGACCGACATTCCGGACAATAATAATCGTAATAACAGGTTTTCCGTTTGTTAATTTTGAACTCACACAGGGCAGATGGTGCACTTTACACGGAAGGAAATTACAATGTAGATGCAAATCCTCGTATTCATGGAAAAGGTCATATAAATGCTTTGAAAAAATTAAACTTCAATTATTTTGTGTTATTTGTCCTACTGTGTTAATGTAAATCGTGGTAATTTTCTCAAATTTTAGCACGTGCTTACTTCCCGGTAAGTCTTACATCAAGAACCAGGGATTCGTTATGAATATAGTGTAATCCCCCTTACTCTCCTCACTGCCCCTGTTCTACACATTGATTCCATAGAAAAGTGCTATCGAAATTTCGCTACATTACCTTAAACCAACTCAAAATGACATACCTATGACCAGAACAGGTGTCAATATTTGGACAAGTTTTAAACGCGATGATACCTCACTTGGTATGTTAAAAACTCATTCATTGTAAAATAGCATTGTTGCCTTTTAAATCCGTGTTTACAATGATTTTACGAATTGATTTACAAGAATGTATGGCCTCAGGTTAGTCAGAATACATGCCGGTACAGCCATCTCCTTGCTATACCTTTAGCTTGTCGTAATCACTTCTAGCTATCGTGTAACAGGGGATAGAGATATACCAAGAGTTGGTACAAAAATGTCTTTATCAATCATATTTATCAAAATGCTCCGATTTCCAATTCAATAAACTGTCTTCGTATACCTAGCGGGTCCTCAGTAAAAGGGAGTTTGAGTCACTGTCAGTCAGTGACCGCCATATATTGAGGTCTTGTGAATATAAGGGAGTTTGAGTCACTGTCAGTCAGTGACTGCTATGTATTGAGTTCTTGTGATTATAAGAAAGTTTGAGTCACTGTCAATCAGTGACCGCCGTGTACTAAGTTTTTGTGAGTATTAAGGAGTTTGGGTCACTGGTCGTCAATGACCGCCATGTATTGAGTTCTTTTGAGTATAAGGAAGTTTGAGTCATCGTCAGTCAGTGACCGCCATGTATCGAGTTCTTGTGAGTATAAGGGAGTTTGAGTCACTGTCAGTCAGTGACTGCAATGTATTGAGTTTTTGTGAGTGTAAGGGAGTTTGAGTCACTGTCAGTCAGTTACCGCCATGCATTGAGTTTTTGTGAGTTTTAAGGAGTGTGAGTCACTGTCAGTCAGTTACCGCTATATAAGGGGGTTTGAGTCACTGTCAGTCAGTGACCGCCATATAAGAGTGTTTGAGTCACTGAGTCTTTACGGTGTAATTTTGAGTCTCTTTAAATAAAGTACAAATTTCTAATTCAGAAGTCATTGCGATTTAGAAAAAAAATGTTAACGAAAGTGCTAACATTCTCTGCTGTGGGTCAGGAATTTAAATTATGGGGTAGAGAGAGGTCACAGAAATTACCTGTCGACCTCAGGACCTTGGTCTCTAATTACATGTGTGCTCGTGAGCAGGTACATGTCATTTTGATGGATATACAGGTAAACCCTCCCCTCGGTGTTATAGGCAGCAATCATCACAGACTTACGGTCCTGTCTTCTGCCGAGGAAAAGTCTTTTGGCCCTGGTTTTCAATATATCTTTATACAATTATGATATTACACTAATTAATTCTGACGTGCATTTACACGTGAGTTGTTCTTAAAGTACACGTTCTTATTTGGTATACGTCTGAACATATGTCTGTCAAACGTTTTCTTCTATATTTCAAACATTAAAAATAACAGTACATGTTCATCAATTAACACAGTAATAAGTACTTATCGCTGAAAATTCATATTTCATTCCTTACACTATACATAAGATGACGTCACAGCCTCTTCACGTGAAAACGAGGCTACAATTTTTCACTAATATTCAATCAACGTTGAATGTTTGTTTCAATATAAATTTACTCTTACAAATCCTCATGTATATTATGGTACGGAATAGATACGTCAGCATTTGGCAAACCTCGTTTGTTTTGAGGATTTATCTGAAAAATACATAAATTCATTGTAATCTGAAAAATACATACACTCATTGAATGGACCTAAAGAAAAACTACATCCATTCAATAACCGAAAACCACTTTTTCAAATAAATCAATTAATTAATTAATAAATAGATAAAACAAGAAAAAAATGATTAAAGTCAAAATGGTATATTAACTTAATTTAGTATATAGAAAATGTCACAGGAGGGTCACCATAGTATATTTGTTAGGTCAGAGGAAAATTGTCTGTTTTTGTGCAGGTGTTTGTACCTAATAAAGGTGTGTATTTTGGTAAGTTATTGTGACAAATGACAATATTCACACAAAAACATGCCAGCCGATCCATGACTGATGCCTGATGATGGAGGACATGTACACTTGATTAAGAGCCAACATTTTAAAAATACACACATAAAATGTATTATTATCGAGGTAACTGTAATTGATGTGACTAACATCCTTTGTTTACGTAAAGTCATTGTTTAAATTCAGGTCATCTTAACAGTGAAATCGGTTAATAGTTTTCACTATGAATACAAATTACATAAAATGAAATAACATTTTTTGATACCATTTATCTGATTTTTTAGGACTTTTTGATTTCATAATAACATTGGTTATACTTTATACTTATTGTGAAATCAATGTGTCTTCAGGACAACACTAAAACCTCGACTCACCGAAACATCAGTAGATATGGAAAGTTGCGATGTAATTCTAAAATGACCAACTGAAACGATACAAAACAAATAAACAAACAAACAAAAACAAAAAAATTTCTTCATCTAAATACCGTTTCGTTTGAAGATAAATCGATTGCTATGACGAGTCAGTAATAATGTATTAATGTATTCGAACGCACCCTTTACTTCAAGAATGGACACATTTAGTGGGCCGTATTTGCTAGCAAGTTAAACAATTTCAATCTCAGACCCTAGTTATTGAAGTCCTAGTCAAACAACTGCATTCATAATTATGTGCAATGAGGATGACGTCATACTTCATAACATTTCCTTACTTTAAAGTGTTACCTACAACGACTTTTAGATGAGAGATAATTTTTATTAAAATTGTTTAAAATCGAGCCTAATTGATTCTTTTTTTATTGATTATTCTTCTTTTAAATTTTCAGGTGATATACAGAAGTGCGATAACGAAGGCGAGGCTGTATACGTACCACAAATATCGGACAACCCTTGTATCACGTGCTTCTGTCGGGTAAGTACACTTAAACGTTGGCCACACACGCACGTGACCATTTACACTTAACCCTGCTACTGGATAGAACAAACCAAATTAATTATTCCATTCTGAAGAATGACACACAACATACACATTCAAAAAAGGAAAAGCAAAAAGCTGTGCAAAAAATATCGTGATCTATTTCTCTATATGTTATTTTGGAGCCTTTCCTGTACAGGTACTTACCTACTCGTCATATCTCGACTGATTCCGTAACGATATTGATAGAGTACCGGAATCAGCCGAAGTTAGCCGAATTTTTACCTACCACGCCTCTCTTAAGATATAGATCTGGCGAATTTTACATATTGTATCAATGCAACAAAGGGAATTAGTTATCTAAATGCCTCCTCTAGTGTTCAAATTGCTTGTGAAAGTAACGCTACGATTAATCCTGAGTTCCTACATGGATGCCATTGTAACAGACGTCATTATTTATTTCAATGTTGCCTCAAGGATTCAAATCCGGGACCCCTGCCTTACTATTCTGACACTCCACCGATCAAGCTAAAGAGCAGCACTCTATAACGGAGTGGTGTGCTGCTGCTCATATTTTACCAGGATTACATAAGTAATATTCAAATTCCTGGATGAGCATAACTAAGAAGAAAAAAGGGGTTGAGGTTTGGGGGTGGGGGATGGGGATGGCCCGAATGGAAACGCGCGGGGGATATTACTATTGTAGGAAACCCAGAGCACCCGGGGAAAACAGACGTGGTCGGGCTGGTGACCCCTTACCTTTTCGCGTCACGGGAATCGAACCCCGGACGGCTTTGTGAAAGGCGAGTGGGTAACGGCTGCACCACCTGACCTCCCAACTGATTAAAGTAAGACGTTTATACTAGTGTTTTCCGGTTAATAATAGAGACTGGCTTACACGAAATTACGTAAACTGTATACATGATAACCTAACACACACACATACACCCTCCCCCATCCCCCCTCATCCTTTCTCTCTCTTACCGTGTAATTATAAATGTCATTTTGTATGTATTGTCATTACAACAAGGGCTTAACATAAGTTGGGAAACTTGTGCGCAATCCCATTGTAATTGTTACAATAAAAATGTGTTTAAATCAAAAATGATTCTGAAAAGGATCGTATGTGGAAATGATCGATTTATGATCGATTTGTACACACACTCAGACAAAGAACTTTAACAAATTGTGTTTTATTTGAGCCCATTATGTCCAATTATCTCACATCACCAATAAATTGAAGGTCTATAAATGATAACGGAGTCGGTAAAACCCTTCCCTGTCGCTCAGTATTCAATAAATTCTATTTCTTCTTATATAAGTTTATAAACTTATCAGATCACCTGCCGACAATTTATTGAGCCACAAGACAGGACTCCTGCCCCTGACTGTAATAAAATAGTCTCCAGACTTAGTTCACCTGAAGGCGTCACTTTCACCGGTAACTTGTACTCAGTCTAGTTATCATCAATGAAAACTTTAAACATACGAAAAATTCTAACAAAAAAAAATATCCTTATATACCAGGTCTGTGTTTGTTGACTGGGATTTATTTTTTAATCGTGTTGTTTATTTTCTTATCAATGTCAGTAAAGAAATTAACCTGTTGTTTGTTTAGAACTCGGTGCCTACCCTACTCTGTTTTTATAGCATAAAATTATTAGTTTATAGTCGTCTACAGTTAAGGTCATACACAAGGTACACAAACCTGACTGAAATACGTGTGATGATTTTGTTTGACAGATATGCGTTCGTAAACTTTTACACATTACTAATTTTAGCCTTGTAGGTATAAGGAGAGGGTATAATTTCTATCAAAAAGGAAAGCGTAGTAGCATTGAAAGTCACGCTATGCACACCCAGTACATCATATATTTACCTCTCAGAAAAGCGCTACATTTTATAACTAAGTAGCTTAGTGTAATAAATACCCAACTCGTGTTGATGTACTTTTCGTAATCTTTTTACAAACTTTTTAAATTATCATTATTAGTATTATGGAAGATAATTACATAATTTCTACCGAAAGGAGAGGCTTAATAACATGAAAGACTTCTACATTCTGAACATCCAGTCCATCGAGTATTCCCTGAAAAACGCTGAATTTTTTAGCCAATTCCGTGTATATCTGTCTTTTGATTTCCGAAATCCATAACAATCACGTTTATTTAATAAAATGTTTTCTCCGTGAAGCTCGCGATATCAAGGAAATTATTAATTCACTCAGTTTCTGCTTTCCCATCGTTTATATGGGGTCTCCCTCACAGTTAGTAAAAATTTTAAGGCAACTCAACATTTTATCTCCAAAAATAAAAGAAACAAACAGTTGCATCAAACACTTTGATTTTGAAATAATTTTTATTTTGAGATCTGAATTTACATTCTTTAAAATCATTATCATGGCCAATAAGTGAACGACTTCTTTATGTCAAGAAGTACCTTTTTAAAACAAGCCTTGTTCATTACCACTCGTGATTATACAAAGACTGACAGGTAGTATTGTAACACCGGTATCAAGCTTTTTTACAATGCTTCAAGCTTTTTTTAGACTCAGCATTTCGGGCGTTATTGTGACGTCATAGTAAGCAATGTAATGACGTCACAACTGCATGACAAAGTCATAACCTGATCATTTCTAAAAGTTCACACTTAATGAAAACAATTTTTCATTCATCGGACGTTTTTGATATGCTGTCAATATTTTTTTCTCTTTTTTATCTTTAAAATAAACAACAGCAAATAGTTTCATATTGACTTTTTGTATATTAGGTCTTAGAGAACATATATATATATTAAACAAAATGGCGGTTTCTAAATTAAAGTTTTGTCGACAATTTTGAAAATTATGGGTAAATTTTGACACGATTATTTACAACACCACAAGGATGATCTTTTGTTCCTCCACATCAAACAGATTCCTTCACGTTTAACGTCTTAGTGTGAAGTTTAAGTCATATTGTATCTGAGGGGTGTGGGAACCACTAACACTATACACGGTACATTTTAAAATGCGGATTTTTTTTTTCCGGAAAAATTGTAACATTATTTTTTTTCCATTTTGTTGGTTTCTCAATATCCACGAATAAAATATATTTACTCAACTGGCTTCTATCTGTTATTACGGTACTTATAGCAGACGAACTATAAGTCACATATATGTTTGGTGATGTTTAAGAACGCCTGATATCGGGTTGTTTCACACTAAAAGCTGCCCATGCTTCTACAAACCTACTTAGGTCTTCACTTTAAATTCATTTTGACAAGGTCCTGATAACAAACAAAAATAACAATAAAAGTCAAAACACCAGAATGAAAGTGCTGCCTCCGGTACAGGATGAATGTCGAGATCGTGATCTTTCCATTTGACACAAGGTCACGTGATATATATTCCTATGTATATCTATATTGATTAGGTTACTATATTTATTAAAGAAATCTTATTTCTGTATAAGTAATAAAAACATAATATTTTAAGTTTTCTGTGATCATGAACACGATTTACTTTGTTATAATTAATTTCAAATACCACTTTTTAAGGTAAACGCATGTTATTAGAATTCAATTTGAAAATATTCCAGTTGAACGAAAAAAATAAGCGAATAAACGTGACATAGAATTATAAAATAGATATTGATTCATCTGAGGAATTCTTTGTGCTGTCTTATTTCCTTAAAATGTACATTTCATTAAGTTCGAGCAGGCAACTGTCCTGCATAGTGAAAGCAAAATTACTCGGCACAAGAACTATTGTGTTTCTTTCCATACATACAGTTTACACACTGAACGCAAAATTACTCGGCACAAGAACTACTAGTAGCTTTTCCTTCCATGCGTACAGTTTACACACTGAACGCAAAATTACTCGGCACAAGAACTATTGTGTTTCCTTCCATACATACAGTTTACACACTGAACGCAAAAATACTCAGCACAGGAACTATTGCGTTTCCTTCTTCATGTACATTTCTACATACTGAGTGCAAAATTACTCGACACACCAACTATTGTGTCCCCACATACATTAAAGGATTGGAAACAGACATCATACTTACTTATTCTCCTCTTTTTTCCCTGACATTTTCATTCTGATTTTCAGCTATGACATATTTCTTGTTAAAGCCATTTTTTGCTACTACGTTACTTACTAACAGGGCGTCCTGCAAAAACAAACAAACGTATATATTGTCAATGTCCTACGGGAGAATGTAAAAGGACAACAATGCGACGATTTAACTTGGTTATAATAAATTGACGTGACGTTAACTAAGTATCATTGAATGGGTTTTTTTCGTAATCTTTTAAGTCGACGCCTTTTATAATTAGTTGGGTTTGAAGTTGGTTCCAAAATCAAAATTTATTTCAGTTTTCGGTTCCATGATACAAATTATCCTTGTTTCTGTTATAAGTCACTTACAGTTTTTTTTTAATATTTTGTCAAATTTTGATAAACAAAGAGTGCACAGCACGGTTGGTAAACCAGTTCGTTAACGTTTATAGAATTCGCTTATTGAGAAACGATTTGTCAATATCGCACCAAGTTAAAATAACGACTTTTGTCTGAAACAAGTTGTCCATTTTTATTATAATGTTGAAAAATGTAATAGTATAAAAGGCTATTTAACGGTTTCCCGTTTACTATCATAAAAATATTATCATATTTCATGAATATAACAGAATGTCTATTTTTTCACGAGTGCGAAGCACGAAAGATATATATATATATATATATATATATATATATTCTTTCATGCTTACGAGTGACATATGAATGATATTTAATAGGAAACCATTTTTTTTCTTTTCTCTACGATTTTATCTGGTAAGAACAACATACAAACGTGTTTTATATATTTAATCAGAGAAAAACAGAAAACTAACTCATTCAACATTCTTTTTATTTCCGTCAGAACAGGAAAGAAAATCGACACATTTCTGTATTTCACTGGCAAACATGTAATAAAATGCGTCTCTATCTAGAAAAAGTAAACTTGTAAAGTATATCTGGGATAAAACCGATAAATCTTAGACAAAGTTTAGAGTTTAACTTTCGACAAACTTCTTCACAAACCATCCACGTTGTTGCTAAGGGTATCAGACTACAATTAATTAATGGCGACGCTGAACAAAGTGTTAGTATGTTTTATTAGGCTATGAAGCCAGGACTTTCATGTTTCTCAGAAACATGCACAGCAGTCTAGCGATCTCGACAAATGACTTTATTTTCTTAATATCTTTTAAGGTAAGAAAGATTCAATTTTTTATATTGTACATGACGCCAAGTCTCTATAGAATTTACTTTTTACAGTAGTAGTTGGAGCCGCTTATGCCCATCATAATCACTTTTACTGTGAGTGTGAAATTTGAGTTCAAGAGATAAAATAGAAGGAAAGAAAGACAGCAAAGTTTGTGTTTATATTAGGGGTCTATCTCCATACAGAGCTGTCACTGACAACGATTACAATCACACTTTTGATTGTCTGATATTTAAATACCTTCAATGCCCGGATGTTGAATTTATTATCCAAGTCATAAGCGACGATAGCGAACTGAAGTCCATAAAATTTGGACTTTTTGTATGGTTGACAATGATAGCTGGAATTTTGTGGTCGAAATGACTTTGTTCGATTTTCATGTGAATAAAAACATTAAGTTTTCTTATTATAAAATCTTGATGTTTCCCACACAACATGCGTTATATACAGAAATACATGATTGAATGCTGTTTCCTTTTCCATACATTTGAATGTGTCATGCTCTTGCTCTATTTGACAAAGAACCCTAACGTATCTGCCAGCACAAGTTAGCGATTAACAGCTATCAAGTTAATTTGTTTTCAAATAGTCCAACGGTACACCGCCGTATTAGAAGCCAATTTGCTGTTTGCTTTAGTAGGCCACAAGCGGCCTTTCATTTTATCAAGAGTTTGTTAAACGGCTTAAGCGACCCTGTGTTATCACGTAACTACCCTTGGCAGGGTTTGTTTAAATTAGATTCTATTTAAACTATGTAATTTAGTTTGTGTTAAGGTTGTCGGGCACCTTCATCAATAGACATATCAGAATAAGACACGGAGATATCAACCCTTGGTTCCGTGGAAAATGTCGACTTTATCGACAAAACATTAATCTATTTAATTATATACACACATCTGCAGCATTAAATTAGTCAGAATAAACAAAATATTTCGGTGAAATAACAATTTTAAGTTGGGGATTTGATTCCGCTGTCAAGTAATGTTTAACAAATAAATAAAAACAAAAAAAGTATTGGAAAATATATACATATATTCAAAATGTAGAATATTCTCCGGGTGATCTGTATTGACGTAAAATGCCGCGAAGTCACTTTTGCTATCTACAAAAGAAAAATGATTATAGTAATCAATTTATAAGATTTTTATTTGCTGCATTGAGATATGAATTTTTTATCGGGATCTTTTAAACAATCCAATTCGTGCGAAAAATTAGTTTGGAACATGTTGAAATCGATCGGGTATAATTGAGAGACAAATTATTCATTGAGAATTTTTAGTCGCCATATGGTTTAAATCGAATTTCATTCATAAAAAGGCACAGCTTAAATATTGTCAAGGGTACTCAAAATTATAAATTGTTAGCTAGGATACCAGGATAAAAATACACAATATCTCGAGTGTTAGCATTTCTGATCACGTGATCATTGAAGAGTGTAATTGTAATTAAAGCGACACGATTTGTTTATATTTTATGGTAGGGCCAAATCCATGTAAAGTGTATATTAAAATCAGTATGTGTTTTGTCATCGATCACAAGTTAAATCTACATGGCTGTTAATTTATGTTAATATATATGAAGCTACATGATAGTATTGGCATTCATAAGACTCTCAATGCCATTGCTGCTCGATCTAACTGATTTTACTGTCGGTTACAAACAGGTTTTTTCGGCTTTTACTAATTGCATTTTACAGACAAAAAGTAGAGGAAACAAAAATATTGCAATGAACTCTTCTAAATCCATAGAGATTGATGAACCACTTCTACAGATAAATTTTTATATCTTTTTTAAAGGTGCATTTTGGTCTGTCATTCATATAGGCTATAAGTGTCACACGAAGTGAGTAACCTTCATGAAATTTCATTTTAAAGATTCTAATGCGGTGTACAACGAAAATTTCCTTGGGAAGATTCATAAATCTTATATGAAAAAGAATGCATTTTTTTTCTCACCAGACAACTTTGATAATTTTGTGAACATTTGTAAAGAGAAGATTTTGTTTGACTGATGCAAAATCTAAACTAGCGATACGGTATCCTGAATTGTCCCAATTAACATAATAGTACAAAAGAGAGTGTTTCCCAGGAAACAAAATATTTTATCAATTATTTTTTTATTACTTATATCTAATTGCTAACTTATTTTTGTTAATGTTTCTTTACTATCGATATAAGAAAAACAAAAAAATTGTAATGAAAAATGACAACATTTCTCAAAGACCATTTTGCAAAAACTGTATTTTTGATATATTAGTACATGGCAATGTTAGGGTTATTGCAAGGCGCGGAATTGACTCCCCTATTTTACTCGAAGCGTTAAACTCGCATTTCCTTTCTGAAAGTAACATTAAAGTTCGCCATTCCCGGACTTTGATAACTCTTTTGATGGGCGAAACGGTTCAGGAAGATGACTGATAAAATTTTAAACAAATGAATGCCTTTCTTTGAGAAACTGTAACCAACTTAACTTAATCTAAATACCTTAGCGCGGCTTCATTGTTCAATGCCATGTCAGGTTTTGATGTATTACGCATTTAATCATCACGAATCGTTGAAAGAGCATTTTTGAAGAAAAATATGGCGATTTTAGAATAAGTTGGGTCGAGTTTTCAGAATTGTATGTTTTGCTGTGAAGTTTGTAAAGCTTTATGGTTACACGGGCCGCATTAGTCCTTAATATGATACCATTACAGTCTAACACTTTTATCTATCAACTCAAAGCGATCACATAAACGTTTGAAACGGACTGTGATTAACCTTTCTTATAAGAAGATTCATGGTAGCGAAAAGGTTTGTAAGTTAATAACGTCTGGGTTAATTTAATTGGCGAATAATTGACCAATATATGATGAGGATGTTCCATTACCACGTGTGAACTTACTCCCCCGATAACACATTTCCAGCGGAGATAATTCGTTTGTGCCGTTACATTTTCCTTGGAGTTCACACAGTTCGTCCGACCGTCTGGAAAGCTTTGCTCGCACTTGTACTATGTCGGCAATGCGGGATGAAACACAAATAAAAGACACATATATCTTCTTTGCTTTGAAATATTTTGGCAGGGGATTAGGAGACGTTGAGAAACCTAGTACACACTCCCAGGACTGACATTGCATATTGATAGTTAATTATACATGATAGAACTACCGCATGGCGTCTTACTGAAAAAAAACTTCTTTTTCGATGGTCAGTTTTTCGCGGTTATATGAAGGATTTTTCTCGGCGCGTTGTTAATGTATTTTAGCTGTATTTTCGCGCTGTAGCATCCTATAATCAGCCACTGCTATCGCGTCATCACTTTGCTTTATGTGTTATACGTACATTACATCTATTGCTATTGGTTCGAGTCAGAATCTTATTTTATTCTCTCTAAAAGTAAAGATTTTTAAAGAGATTTTTGTCAGCCAATTACAACTAAAATGTATTTCACTTTAAAGCCTTCCTTGGTTCTTATTAGTGATAAAAAAAATGAAAAAATGTATATATAGTAATTTGATTAAACACAGGTTAAAAGATAGATATGACACCATCAAGAAATGATTTTACTTCTCAACATATACCTTGGAGTTGGAGTTTTATAATAATCTACCTGGGAAAAACTGGCCCATCCTCTCAACCCACTCAGACAGTCTAATATCGAAACCAGTGACGGTGTTTTGGTTCCGGAACTTTTCTATACTATGGACTGTCGTAAGAAGTAAATGTTATCAGGCCTTGTTACGTTCGAGTAGTCGGTTCTTGGGGATACCAGCTTTAATGTGTTGCCCCATAACAACGATGTTAAATCACGTGCTAGTTAGCTTTACAAAAAATTTGACTTTGTTAATGTTCTCCAATGGCGTAAACGTTGCTGTGGATACGACTATTGTTTGGAAAATGTTGTTAAGTAGTAATTAATTATCGTATAATAACATAGGTAAAGATTGGCATGTGATTAATAGTCTACCTGTCCCTGGTACTGATCAGGCATTATTATTTAAACCTTATGAAATCTTTTTATTTTAAATACAAAACAGAATACTTAAATAGCTACATAATTGTGTAGGCTTTCATCCGCCATACATGTACATAATATTATAATATTCTTGATTTATGTACACGTCAAAACGTCAGAATGACAATGTAGCAGTTAATTTCTTTTATAAAATAAATTTGACCAAAACTGAGTTAACCTCGTGAAATGTTTACCTAATGTTGATAGTTAAATGTTGTCATATTTCAACTTGTTGGATCTCTAACCTCTCTTTGAACCCTTTTCGTCTCTTCTCCCCGATGTGTGACGTAAACACGGGCTCCTGGCACTGTGAAGTACCACGAACGATAACTGGGTATATACAACAAGGCGGTCAAACTTGTACACAATTGACCGACTCTAGATAGTCGAAACTATTTTGGAAAGTTCATCCTTTTTACATGTTCCTTATTAAATAGAAATTCATGACGTCCTCTTTATCTTTCAATTTTTTTATTATTATATATATCTTAATGTATAAACTTAGAAAAATTAGATATTACAGCGGCGAGAAGAATTAATCAATAAAATTGACAAGAAAATATTTTTATCTCTTTAATCCCGGAGTTGGAGTTTATTTGAGCTAACAATGCTCTCACTATAAGGTACTTCAGAAGCTAAACAGTTCATACGGCTTATTTACATGTCTCCGTCATCTGGGTTATACAGACGCTTATAGTCATCGAGTTAATGCTGTTTTATCAAGCGTGTTTGGTACTGTGATTGTCTGTAAAGCAGCGCTTGTCTCTTGCGGTATCCCACTGTTTGTTTTGCAAATCGTAACAGTATGTTTTGATAAGATTCAAGACACTCGAAAGGCCACTAGACAAGACAGACCAAACACTCATACATCAAAAATCTAAATACTTTGTTTTCGAATCATTCCGTTCAAACTGAAGACGGTCAGACTAAGGAACACGTTGAAGGATTTCTACCGTGGAAATACGAAATAGAAATTATCATATATTTCCCTGTTATAAGCTTAGATTATTAACATCACACTGGTGAGGTGACTTTGAGTATAAATTACAAAATTGAATTTTGGGAATATTTTAAATATTTAGTTGAGAAAGCATTGCCGAAGAAGTCGATATTGATTTGCTAATTTTATCAGATAATGATATTTAATATCAAATTATGTTATAACTGGACTTGGCCGATGATATCAAAGAACTGACTAGATAGTGAATGACAAGCCATTGTTTTATAAATTCGATTTTACTATGTGATATTTCTAAATGTACCGATCCATGTGTTACGTTGTGATAGACCTTGATATTAGTGACTATGACAGTGGGTATTTAAGTCTCTACCAACAAACTTATCTCGTACGTATACACGTAGTTTGGTCAAATAAACATGCTAATTTTAATAAGTTATTTTTTTCATGACTATTTCCTCCCATAATGAAAACTTACTGAAATATATATAAAACAATTCGAACAATGTTACAGAAAGAAATGCACATTCGCACGTACAGAATGTTCTTACACGCTTACTTTAACACACAGCAACTCACACGCGCATTTCACGGACAACCACACGCATACACACGTTCGCGTGCGCACGTAATAATTTGTTTAGTGATAAACAAATGCATCTAAATCACCTTTCAGTAATTCATTATTTGTATGTTCGTCTCACGCCAAGATTTTTGATTCATTTAACCACGTCAGGCACATAACGATGATATATATTTTCTTACGCTCACTGCGTATTGAAATGAAATACCATGAACATTTTCTTTTTTTTTAAAATTTGGATTCTGTTGATGTTGCCAGTGTTCAATTTACCAGCAGTTCTTATCGTTTGCTGCAGAATTTATCCTTTAAAAAGATATTATAAGACAACATGATGAAATTTGAATGAATTCTGAGCTCAGGAAAGCTATGCGACTACGAGACCGACTCCACAAAGAATTTAAATGTATTAAGTACGTTTTCAATCTCGCAAAATATAAAAGGCAAAGTAACAACATGAAAAGCATGCGAGAGAATTAGTTTATGATAAAATTGGTGATATTATTAACAAACTAAATACCAGTAACCCGAAATATTTAAGCAGTCTAGATCACAAGTTATTCCACCGCTAATAAATTCTAATAACGGAAATTTTTAACTTGGCGATGCCGAAATTTCTAATATATTGAATATTTTTATTGTATTTCAAATAGAGACGATATGGATATTCTATAACCCATTTTTGTTTATAGAATAAACTATTTCTTGGCTTTCTTGTCAGATTACATGAAATTTGTGAAATTTTGAAAATTTTAGAAAATCATCGCCTGAGTCTCGATACCATAAGTCATCATATGTTAAAATTCAGAGCGAATTCTATATGTTAGTCCTTGGCAATTCTTTTTAAAATATCAGAAAACCAAAAAGGTTTTCCACGTCAGTTGTGAAAAAAGAATCGTAGCACATTTATTTTAAAATGGGGACACCATCTTGTGTCCAAATATCAACCAGTTACATAATTATTCTGTATCGGTAAAGTTTTCGAAAAGTTGTATATATATATATATATTAAAAACATTGACCGTATATGGCATACAGTTTTCATTACTAAATTAGAAGCAAATGTTACAGGTCGTCTATTAAATTGGTTGAAAAATTACATATTAGAGCGGCAACAACAATTACTTGTTTAAATGTGTATCCCTATCAAGACTTTACAAATGTAGGTGTTCCACAGGGAAGCGTGTTGGGACCATTTCTGTTTTTAATATGCATTAATTATATTCTCAACTATTTAAAGAGTATATTTACTGATAATACTTTTTTGATATATTCAGTGTCATTTTGTAGAGATTCAAAAATCTTTAAATTGTGACTTACAGATACTTGATAAACGGCCCCAAGACTGGCTCACTAAATTTGATCCAAAAAAAGAGAAACTATTTTTTATGACAAATTCGTAATATTCAACGTTATTTTAGACAGGAGATTTTGAATTGTGTTGACAGAAATTAGAAAGAATCAGCAACAAGTAAAAAATATATAAATTTTTATTGAATAGAAAAATGTGATTCAGGGTAAACAAAGTACATGTGGTGTCTGAATGTGAGTTACGGGATGGTTGTTCTCTGATGGACGTAAACAAGCTGGAATAAGTCCAACTTGAGGCAGCAAGAAATATTACCGACATGCCTTCTTTCACAAGTAAAAAATCCTTGTATAAATAGTCCCAACTTCAATAATTATCGGAAAGCAGGAAGCCTGAAAAAATAATTTTTGTATAAACTTCATCACAATCTAACTCCTTCCTATTTACGCAATCTTCTTCCTCCAAAGAGTAGCAGAATGTAATCTGTACAATGTTAGATATAATGATAACTATTCTGTGCCTAATTTTAAATTGTCCAATTTTTGTGAATCTTTCGTTTCATCTTCTGTTAGATCATGGAATAATTTACTAATCAATGCCAGAAATCAGTCGTCCATCAACTGTTCTAAATCTCAAATACAACGCAATCTTGATTTATTTCCTATTTAATTTATCATGTTTGAAATAGAAAATTGAATGCTTTACATTCAAGGTTACGACATAATTGCAGTGCCTTAAAATATTATTTGTTCCGAGTTACTATTATTAATGATCCGACGTGTCGGTAGGGTAATAAATGTGAAAATGTTGCGCATTTCTTTTTTGATTGCGTATTATATCTAATGCAGAACGAGATTCTATTTGCTAACATTTCCCGATATTGTAACGTCACAAGCTTTGTTCTTTTCTGTCGGATGAGTAAAATGCGAATATTTTTCAATCCGGTCAGACTTTTAATGAAATTAAAATAAAATAAGAAACAAGTCAGTCATTGGGTCTAAGGTCATACGTTAATATCTTATTTCGGTCCTTATCACTATCTCTTCACTTCTTTCTTGGCTTTACTCAATTTCTTTAGTGTTTCCATCTATACTCTTCTTAAAGAAAGTGTTTAATATTGTAATTTTCGGAGAAGGCGTTTCTAAATTGTGATAACTTTCGCCTAATTCTGTTTGTTAGACTGAACAAATAAAAAACGTTTAAAAATGAATCAGAATTAAACAGATATCAGAGAATTAAAAACATATCTATGAATGTATATCTATTCATTACATATAGATCAAACGAAACGTCGTGATAAAGCCAATTGACTAAGCTAACTTTTGTGTGTTTTCTTTTTTTTCTCCATACTTCCATAATTACGACAACCTATAATCAGATGAAATCATGCCCCAGACATGTTTTAATTTGCTGTCAATTTTACCGTACATCGATCGAACTAGTCTCGTTCAACCAGACTCTTCTTGACTATTGCTACGAAATCAAGCGTCTAGATAAGTGAGACTAAGCATCTCGAAACTTTATATGCTTTATTCGTGATTTGACCGGGACTTCTTAATAGTACGTTTAAGTACTTATAGAATTTTATATCAATATCAATTCTTTGAAGAAAACACATTCATTATAAAAATTGAGTCTGTTGCCGAATGCGTGGTTTGTGAAGGGAGACGTGAATACCATACTGAAATAATGAATGCTCCCTGTTCCTTTAAGACGTTAGCTTGACGCTGTGTCTCTTCAAGTGTTCGTACTGAAACATTCTTGTGTAATATGGCATAAGCTCTCTATGGCTGGTCTTGTACGGTACTCTTCGTGATCACGTTTGTGTATTCAGATCTTAGTCCCATGACAGCTTTCATCAATGGCTTTTATCTTATGTTACTACAAACGTTTAAGAGCTCTTGGGCAGTTAGGAAAAAGCGCGCCGACGCATCATTACGGCTTTCAGTGTTTATTCACGTCAAAATCTCGCGGGAATTGAACATCTGTGAGGGCACTAGCCAGGTGATACAAAGCCTCTATAACACATGGGTAACCTCTTATAATATATTGATAACTACCCTACACACGCTACATTATCTAAAAGCTGTGGTACTTGTAAGTCTGCAACAACGTGCAAGACGCTGTGGGACGATAACGAGCTACAATAAGCTTAGATGTTTGAGAATCAAGAAAATTGATACTAAACCATAAGCAACAAACAACAGTAATTTGCGACTTTGTAGTCTTGAGATGTTGATTGAATTATAAAACATTTGGGTTAAATCAGTATTATTAATTTTTACGAGCCTAAATGCGCCCTGTCTAGTTTATAGATCATCTTATTTACCTTTAATAAAGTTTTTGTTTTTTGAAATTGTGAATAATATCCGCCACATTTTTAAGCCAAGATAGATGTGGGCTGAATTACAGAGAAAATTATGTGTTTGGAACAGGCAACTACACTTTATCACGTCCATTCGTGTAATCAAGCTCGAACCGTTTTTGTAACCACTTACCACTACGCCACAAAGTCAAATAATGTGTCCTAGTATATACAAATAAATGGTTACATTGTTACTAGGCATTCACGCTGTAGGCGATGTTAAGAATATGTCTTTCTGTTTGAGAAAGTGAGGACCGCTGAAGTAATTTTAATTCTAATTATTCTAGTGTCCAACTAAAGTGTACTCCTCATAATGTGATTATTCAATGTTAATCACTTCCTGACAGCAGATAAACACAAAACAAACATCATCAAAAGTGCAAACCTTCCCTCCTCAAAAATGGAAAGTGGGTATCCAAACCACCACCCTATCCCCACTCCTATCATCCACGGGGAATTTATTTTCTTTAAGGGAACATATCCCCGATTTTAATTTTAACAATATCATTCTCCCTATTTGGATTTGATTCCCGCACTGTTCTTGGTGTTCCTTTTCGGTTTTTTGTCTGTATTTCAACAGGTATATAAACTAGGAATTCTACGACTGTTTGCGCATGCTCTCTTGAAATACGTGTCTTCGTACAGTAGTGTTAAACGTGTAACCTTAATCGCAGCTCACAAACAGACAATGTTAATTTCTCTTGTAATTTATCCAGTGTACAAGCACGAGCGAAATCGACTACCCCTATCATCAAGTATGAATGTCAGTCGACCAGACAGTCGACTGATCTGTTTGCTGTTGCTTGCCTAATAGTTTTTGAACTAGCACTTGAGTACAATTTTATACAACTTACGCCTAGGTCCGGAGACAGGTTTACCAGACAAAACCTTAAGGGCCCACTTTTTAAAAGTTTATGAAGCTTAACAACCTTTTAATACACCTGTTAATCGACAGTAACAAAATAAAATAATTCGAAACAGGCAATATGTATCATATAAATTTATCATTTACGGCGATTATCGTAAACATTTTTGAATAATTTGTGAGAGAAAAAGTTTTTAAAATTACATATAAATATTTTGCGAAGTTGTTAAAACATTGAACACTTGGGGGCTGGCTCCAGTTCGTAAGGAAACGTCTCCGTCCGGGGCTGCAGATTTACTGAGAGAGAGGTCAGATGTCAAATTTACCTGCTATGTTAAGAATCTATCGACTTCTTTTTAAAGATCATATTTTTGATTCTGTAAAGGTTATATGGCTTGTGTGATAATTTTATATATTTTTTTCAAAGACGGCGACATTTAACAAATAAATAGGTTGTAAATATTTCTAAAACACCAATTAAATGTCAGGTATTTTGTGTAATATGAAGTAGTACACACATGAAATACAGTTTGCCTATTATCAATTTGAGAAGGAAAATCTTGTGTTATTTTATTTACTGATAAATGAGTAGGCAGACGATAATTGAAACGAAACGGAAATAGCGTTACAGGTATTAAACGTTCCTCTGTATCGGAGGGATCACAGGCGAAGGATTTATACAAGAAGAGAGGACACTTACAGAAAACGTATTATGCATACCAAATGAAAATAATGTCTTATTATAAATCATTCAGAATAAAACATTTCAGCAATATAAGTGTCTTATCGGTAGTTACAGGTATAAAGTCGGTGATGTGTCTTATCGGTAGTTACAGGTATAAAGTCGGTGATGTGTCTTATCGGTAGTTACAGGTATAAAGTCGGAGATGTAACTTATCGGTAGTTACAGGTATAAAGTCGGTGATGTGTCTTATCGGTAGTTACAGGTATAAAGTCGGAGATGTAACTTATCGGTAGTTACAGGTATAAAGTCGGTGATGTGTCTTATCGGTAGTTACAGGTATAAAGTCGGTGATGTGTCTTATCGGTAGTTACAGGTATAAAGTCGGTGATGTGTCTTATCGGTAGTTACAGGTATAAAGTCGGTGATGTGTCTTATCGGTAGTTACAGGTATAAAGTCGGTGATGTGTCTTATCGGTAGTTACAGGTATAAAGTCGGTGATGTGTCTTATCGGTAGTTACAGGTATAAAGTCGGTGATGTGTGTTATCGGTAGTTACAGGTATAAAGTCGGTGATGTGTCTTATCGGTAGTTACAGGTATAAAGTCGGTGATGTGTCTTATCGGTAGTTACAGGTATAAAGTCGGTGATGTAACTTATCGGTAGTTACAGGTATAAAGTCGGTGATGTAACTTATCGGTAGTTACAGGTATAAAGTCGGTGATGTGTCTTATCGGTAGTTACAGGTATAAAGTCGGAGATGTAACTTATCGGTAGTTACAGGTATAAAGTCGGTGATGTAACTTATCGGTAGTTACAGGTATAAAGTCGGTGATGTGTCTTATCGGTAGTTACAGGTATAAAGTCGGTGATGTAACTTATCGGTAGTTACAGGTATAAAGTCGGTGATGTAACTTATCGGTAGTTACAGGTATAAAGTACAGGTATAAAGTGATGTAACTTATCGGTAGTTACAGGTATAAAGTCGGTGATGATGTAACTTATCGGTGATGGCAGTAGTTACAGGTATAAAGTCGGTGATGTAACTTATCGGTAGTTACAGGTATAAAGTCGGTGATGTGTCTTATCGGTAGTTACAGGTATAAAGTCGGTGATGTGTCTTATGTACAGGTATAAAGTCTTATCGGTAGTTACAGGTATAAAGTGATGTAACTTATCGGTAGTTACAGGTATAAAGTCGGTGATGTGTCTTATCGGTAGTTACAGGTATAAAGTCGGTGATGTGTCTTATCGGTAGTTACAGGTATAAAGTCGGTGATGTGTCTTATCGGTAGTTACAGGTATAAAGTCGGATATGTAACTTATCGGTAGTTACAGGTATAAAGTCGGATATGTAACTTATCGGTAGTTACAGGTATAAAGTCGGAGATGTAACTTATCGGTAGTTACAGGTATAAAGTCGGTGATGTGTCTTATCGGTAGTTACAGGTATAAAGTCGGAGATGTAACTTATCGGCAGAGTTACAGGTATAAAGTCGGTGATGTAACTTATCGGCAGAGTTACAGGTATAAAGTCGGTGATGTAACTTATCGGCAGAGTTACAGGTATAAAGTCGGATATTTAACTTATCTGTAGTTACAGGTATAAAGTCGGATATTTAACTTATCGGCAGAGTTACAGGTATAAAGTCGGTGATGTGTCTTATCGGTAGTTACAGGTATAAAGTCGGTGATGTGTCTTATCGGTAGTTACAGGTATAAAGTCGGTGATGTGTCTTATCGGTAGTTACAGGTATAAAGTCGGAGATGTAACTTATCGGTAGTTACAGGTATAAAGTCGGAGATGTAACTTATCGGTAGTTACAGGTATAAAGTCGGAGATGTAACTTATCGGTAGTTACAGGTATAAAGTCGGAGATGTAACATATCGGTAGAGTTACAGGTATAAAGTCGGACATGTAACTTATCGGTACAGTTACAGGTATAAAGTCGGTGATGTGTCTTATCGGTAGTTACAGGTATAAAGTCGGTGATGTAACTTATCGGTAGTTACAGGTATAAAGTCGGTGATGTAACTTATCGGTAGTTACAGGTATAAAGTCGGTGATGTAACTTATCGGCAGAGTTACAGGTATAAAGTCGGTGATGTAACTTATCGGCAGAGTTACAGGTATAAAGTCGGTGATGTAACTTATCGGCAGAGTTACAGGTATAAAGTCGGTGATGTGTCTTATCGGTAGTTACAGGTATAAAGTCGGTGATGTGTCTTATCGGTAGTTACAGGTATGTAACTTATCGGTAGTTACAGGTATAAAGTCGGTGATGTAACTTATCGGTAGTTACAGGTATAAAGTCGGAGATGTAACTTATCGGTAGTTACAGGTATAAAGTCGGAGATGTAACTTATCGGTAGTTACAGGTATAAAGTCGGAGATGTAACTTACCGGTAGAGTTACAGGTATAAAGTTACAGGTATAAAGTCGGAGATGGACATTACAACACTATCTTATTATCAAATACATATTATTTTTGTTGTTTTTCTTAAACGTTGAAATCAGATTAAAGAAAGACAGACTGAAAAACGTGAAATCGTTTTATTTTATTCCAAAACAGTCCATTGTGTCTGCCCATAAAATATTTGTCCACAATGACTCGTTATACAATATTTGCACCTGTGCCGCTCGTAGCTGTCAGTGTGTTTTGCAGTGTATTGAAATTTAAAACAGGAATTTTAACGTAAAATATATTATAGTTCTTATAAAGGTAATCAGCAATGACTCGCATCATTGTGATCCACTCAATGTGATACTATGTCCAGCTTAAAACGTCATCAAAATTTCCGGATTTTATTACCCGCACTCGTGTTCGGAGATTACATAATAACGCCCTGAGATTTGAAACGAAACCCAAAACATCTGCTTCTCTAATCCATACTTAGTACCCATTGGCCTCGATCAATTAACATTCCCCTCGGATTGCTAACAAAAAGTGCTTCTTATTACCGATATCAACAGTTTACATTGCTGCATGCAGCGTTGCTCCACATGAATATTAGATAGAGTACAATGCCGAAGATTAGCTTTGGTATTTTTGATGCCAGCGGATTTGTACGTTCTTAGGATTGACATAGAATTATAACGGCCCCTGGAGACAGTGGGGTTTTTTATTATTAAATTGTCTATAATTTTGCTTTGAATACTATGTAATATTCTAGGTCGTAATTCACCTCGACGAAATTATCTTATTGTGCTGCGAATTATCGGAGATGTTTGCACCAAGTCTAATAACTTTTTTGATTCAAATTGACAATATATTTTTGCGTGACATCACCAAGAGCAAGAAATGTTTAACGAAAAGCTGTTCGATATACTTAATTGTTTTATCAATCAATTAATATGAGATCTTATGATGCTAATATAATGGATCTATATTTGCGACGAATTCAAGTAAGCATCCCTTGGGAAGCATCTTTTCTGTTTGTTTTACTTACTTCACAAGAAGATACACGTAATGATATGATGTACCTATTATGTACTAAATATATCTGCCACTATAATGATGATTTCTAAATGTTTTATGATTGATGCTTTCGCCCTCTCGACATATGTCTGTCTGCGATACTTCAATGCCACTAATAAAACACAAACAGTGACAGACATGACGGCAAAATATGAGTGATGAACTTCTAAGTATTTTATAAAACATCGTGCAAACATTCAGTTTTAAATATACCCAATGCAACATATACGACCTGCACATTTTCGATAAATAACGGTATGAGTTAACATAATCCTATTTCTAACTTTGATATTTGTCCAGCTGTACGGGTACTAGGCCAAAATACCATCAGAACGTACAATGTTGAATTTTTTGATAAGGAATTATCTCTCTTAAACGAAACAACGTTGAAAGAAATATACAATTCATAACCTAAAGAATGATCAGTGCATATATTCTAGATTATACCACTAGATATGTTATCGTGTTCTACCTCCTAGTGTGCAGCTGCGCTCTCGGGGCTGTTTAATAGCGCACGAATACTGGTGCATGCTGGGAGGTTCGTGTACTGCAGATGTTGGAAAGTTAGCTATAAAGAGATCTTCATAGTTGAATCCACATTATGTAGGTCTAAATGTGTTAAGGACATGGGGGTTTGGGTTAATAGTGTAACGGATTTGTTAACGGATAAATCGAAAAAGATAAAGGGAAAATTATATGCATGTTGAATGAATGAATGAATGAATGAGTGAATGGATCCTAGCTGATTTGAAGAGTGAAAGGGAGGACAAACGAACGAAGGAACAAATGAATGAATTAATGAATATTGAATATTTGATGGATGAATGAATGTTTCAATCAATCAATCAATAAAACAATCAATTAATCAATCAATCAATCAATGTTAGTTTTATGAGAAGATGATGGAATAAATTAAACATATAAAGATCGATGACGTTAATTATCGATATCTTATATCGATCTTGTGCCTATTTCGATGTCCTACACTGTCGTCACATGCTGATTTTTAAAACTTTTTATTTATTTTTGTTTCCAGAATGGCAGCGTACAGTGTAGACGTGAGAAATGTCAGAGTTTGGAAGGCTGCTATATGATCTTGTATGATTACCTACTAAGCGGTCACCGGAAGTGCTGCGAAGTGTGTAAAGGATGTACCGTGGACGGAGAATATTACTCCAGCAATTCTTTATGGACGGACAAAACAGATCCATGTACGGAATACTCTTGCAAGGTAGGAAAACAACTAGTATATTTCGAAATTCAAAGGTTTTGCTTGCTAAACCTATCCTCTTCGCGATCTTAAAATTCCAAAAAGGGACAGCTATAACGTTTTATCTTTTAGGGCGATGACCACTGAAATTTATAGAGTTGAAGAATTTCATTTTAAAGTACCGTTGATTAAATAAGAATTAATTTCTATGAGGCGTTCTTGAAATAACCTGCACGCGAGCTTAAAATTTCATAGGTGGTCAAGGGTAAATTTTTTATCGCTGAACCTCGACAAGTAAGATTGACCACCAAATTTAATCAGGTGTAACATAACAGTTAACCTTTTACTCAATTCAAATACATGTTAAACGGGGACGGACAAATGGACGGACGGATACAGGATATAACCACTATACATGTACCAAACAACTTCACGATGATGCAAAGACAAAACATCTTACGAAAATATTTAAATTAGATAATGATTTTCTTATCAACATCAATACAATGAAACCGTATATTACAACGCATTTGGGAAAAAATACGCGATTTGAAAAAAAAATATTCAAAATCGCGATTTTGAGTTTCTTTATTTGCTTTTTTAAAGATGTTTGTAACTTACATAGTATGCCATACTTCATTCTCATGAAGCAAATCCCGACTCAGTCAGTTTAGTAAAGATTTAATTCAAAATATGATCTTCCTTGACTTATAGTTCTATACATGTTGTCTCCTCTCTGTACATATTTTTTATATTCCACACCACCCGCAAAATAAGCTTGAATAATAGACACTTGTAATCTCCCGAATGAAAACGAACGGAAAAGTTTAATTTAATAGACATTAATGAAATATTGCGGCGAAGTGGTGGCGACGTCTAACTGAAAATAAGGCAGCGCGTCTGGGAAAAGGCTGACAAAATAAATTATTTACAAAAACGACATATCGAAATTAATTTCTTCCAATTTGTCAATTAGTTTCAAAATCCTAGTTGTCATTAATCAATTAACTTTATCATAAAATGTAGTCTCCTATCAGAACATACTGCCTCTATTTTACTGATCAATTTGATTGATAACTTCAATTTACGGTGTAAAAAATACCCACAAACTTATACCATACATAAATATGTCTTATATCAAACAAAAAATATGAAAAATGTCATTTTTCTTAATTGATAAGTCTGGTTCATGAACAAAAAGATCATAAGAGCCCGTATTTGGACAAGGTTTTTCCTCTATTTAAACTGATTGCGAGTCCGCGATGAACCTTCGTCGATACGTAAGCAAAAGTTATTGAAAACGGCGCCGAGCTAACTCGCCGACTGGTAGTCTGCACTGCGGTGTACAACCTGGATGTTGTAATCGAAAAGCTAATTCCTATTAATATTTGTTTCTTTATTGTGGTTTTATAATAATTATTAATCATGATGTATTTAAAAACCGGAATCAAACGTAGCTTTGTTTCATTTAAACCTATTATCGACGTCTGACAGCGAGACCAGAATTAGAAGAAAAAAATAATAAAAACTAGAATTTAAATTTTAAAAGAAATTTACCCGTTGTTTAAGTAGATCAACACACAATCCATTTAAGTACTTTTCAAGATTTTTGTAAAGTAATTCTCAATATAGCGGTCTATGGACCTGTCAGCTTCATTTGTGAAATATTTTTTTCGTCATTTAATTTTTACAAATATCGTATAGAGAATAAACAGAATCTGTTATCTCTTAGGGCAACGATGAATCGGATATCAGAGTCGAAAATTTTCAAACGTAATTTGATGTTATTTATAAAATAGATTTATCTATTCCCTGGCTTGTTTTACAGAATTCGATATAGTGGCAAGATTATCAGTGTTTCAACAATAGACCAACTTGTTTCTGCGTATATCAGGCCCGTCCAAAACTCCTATATAATGGGTTCTGTCACCAAATTCATCTTTAACTTCTAGACAGTAGGTTATAACTGTATACAAAATATAGTTTAAACAATTTATTAATGTAGACAAACTTACAACCACAATTCAATTTTAAGAAATCAATAATATATCTATCTATTTGCCTTAAGAAATAAATTAAAATCATTATATTCTCAATTACTGTGTTAACATCAAATAGAACCGCCCTTGCTTGTCTTCAGTGTTGAAAGATCAAATCGAGTCGAATATTTATTGCTTCAAATCAACATACCAAACAGTCGTCACCAGAAATTCTACACTTGTCCGTTAACTCGAAGTTGACCTCTAAGTATATATATACCTTTTCTGGTTTTAATTTATTTACTGGATATTAAGATACTCATTGCGTTTTTTTCATGTCTGAATACCTTAAAGAAAGGACAGTACATTACTTTAAATAAGTGATAAGAGATTATTTAAACAGATAATTCACACAACAGTAGTCACATTAGCCTGACATCAGGCGTCAGAGATTTTTAGTTTAGTCATACTGTATTGAAGTATATGTGTGAAAAAGACCACGAAAGTTCGACTGAAGTTTCTATACATAAAATATATACTTAGGACAGTTGTAAATGAGAATAGATTTTCTTTATTGCTTTCTGCGACGTCGTAACGGAGAAATTTTGAAGAGCTCGAGAATTGTCTTGTCAGTTTTTCCCCGTCTGACAATGCAGGGGAGTTACTTCACGAAGGGCCAGTCATATATTTTTGTATGGACCAACAGAGATTCAGTTTTAACCAAAGGTATACGGGGTAGGTATGTAGGTAGAAACAACATCACATTGTCAAAAAGTCTAATTACTAAGTCTGAAATACTGAGTCATATTGTATCATCAGACTGGTTCCGTCGAACAGAACCGTGTTAGCGACCACAAGTGTGGGTATAACAGTGTGTTGTTGGTAGGTAGATGAGGGTGTAACAGTATGTTGTTGGTAGGTGGATGGGGGTATAACGGTATACTGTTGGTTGGTAGATGGGGGTATTACAGTGTGTTGTTGGTAGGTAGATGGGGGTATAACAGTGTGTTGTTGGTGGGTAGATGGGGGTATAACAGTGTGTTGTTGGTGGGTAGATGGGGGTATAACAGTATGTTGTTGGTGGGTAGATGGGGGTATAACAGTGTGTTGTTGGTGGGTAGATGGGGGTATAACAGTATGTTGTTGGTGGGTAGATGGGGGTATTACAGTGTGTTGTTGGTGGGTAGATGGGGGTATAACAGTGTGTTGTTGGTGGGTAGATGGGGGTATAACAGTATGTTGTTGGTGGGTAGATGGGGGTATAACAGTGTGTTGTTGGTAGGTGGATGGGGTATAACAGTGTGTTGTTGGTAGGTGGATTGGGGTATAACAGTGTGTTGTTGGTAGGTGGATGGGGTATAACTGTGTTGTTGGTAGGTGGATGGGGTATAACAGTGTGTTGTTGGTAGGTAGATGGGGGTATAACAGTATGTTGTTGGTAGGTGGATGGGGTATAACAGTGTGTTGTTGGTAGGTAGATGGGGGTATAACAGTGTGTTGTTGGTAGGTGGATGGGGTATAAGAGTATGTTGTTGGTAGGTAGATGGGGGTATAACAGTGTGTTGTTGGTAGGTAGATGGGGGTATAACAGTGTGTTGTTGGTAGGTAGATGGGGGTATAACAGTATGTTGTTGGTAGGTGGATGGGGTATAACAGTGTGTTGTTGGTAGGTAGATGGGGGTATAACAGTATGTTGTTGGTAGGTGGATGGGGTATAACAGTGTGTTGTTGGTAGGTAGATGGGGGTATAACAGTATGTTGTTGGGGTATAACAGTGTGTTGTTGGTAGGTAGATGGGGGTATAACAGTATGTTGGTGGTATAACAGTGTGTTGTTGGTAGGTAGATGGGGGTATAACAGTATGTTGTTGGTAGGTGGATGGGGTATAAGAGTATGTTGTTGGTGGGTAGATGGGGTATAACAGTGTGTTGTTGGTAGGTAGATGGGGTATAACAGTGTGTTGTTGGTAGGTAGATGGGGGTATAACAGTGTGTTGTTGGTGGGTAGATGGGGGTATAACAGTGTGTTGTTGGTGGGTAGATGGGGGTATAACAGTGTGTTGTTGGTGGGTAGATGGGGGTATAACAGTGTGTTGTTGGTGGGTAGATGGGGGTATAACAGTGTGTTGTTGGTGGGTAGATGGGGGTATAACAGTGTGTTGTTGGTAGGTAGATGGGGGTATAACAGTGTGTTGTTGGTGGGAAGATGGTGGTATAACAGTGTGTTGTTGGTGGGTAGATGGGGGTATAACAGTGTGTTGTTGGTAGGTAGATGGGGGTATAACAGTGTGTTGTTGGTAGGTAGATGGGGGTATAACAGTGTGTTGTTGGTAGGTAGATGGGGGTATAACAGTGTGTTGTTGGTAGGTAGATGGGGGTATAACAGTGTGTTGTTGGTGGGTAGATGGGGTATAACAGTGTGTTGTTGGTAGGTAGATGGGGTATAACAGTGTGTTGTTGGTAGGTAGATGGGGGTATAACAGTGTGTTGTTGGTAGGTAGATGGGGGTATAACAGTGTGTTGTTGGTAGGTAGATGGGGGTATAACAGTGTGTTGTTGGTAGGTAGATGGGGGTATAACAGTGTGTTGTTGGTAGGTAGATGGGGGTATAACAGTGTGTTGTTGGTAGGTAGATGGGGGTATAACAATGTGTTGTTGGTAGGTAGATGGGGGTATAACAATGTGTTGTTGGTAGGTAGATGGGGGTATAACAGTGTGTTGTTGGTAGGTGGATTGGGGTAAAAAAAGAGTGGCGTGGATAGATGGGTGAGGGTATAATGGTGTTATGCCGAGAGGTACATGTATGGGTATAACTCTGCGTGATGTGGGGAGGTGGTTGAGGGTATGATAGAGTGGTATGGGGAGGTGGGTAAGGGTATAACAGAGTGGTGTGGGGAGGTGGGTAAGGGTATAACAGAGTGGTGTAGGGAGGTGGGTGAAGGTATAACAGAGTGGTGTGGGGAGATGGGTGAGGGTATAACAGAGTGATGTTGGGATGTGAATGAAGGTATAACAGAGTGGTGTGGGAAGGTGGGTGAGGGTATAACAGAGTGGTGTGGGGAGGTTGGTGAGGGTATAACAGAGTGGTGTGGGGAGGTGGGTGAGGGTATAACAGAGTGGTGTGGGGAGGTGGGTGAGGGTATAACAGAGTGGTGTGGGGAGATGGGTGAGGAAGTGATGTTGGGAGGTGGAGAAGGTATAACAGAGTGGTGTGGGGAGATGGGTGAGGGTATAACAGAGTGGTGTGGGGAGAGTGGTGTGGGGAGGTGGGTGAGGGTGTAACAGGGTGGTGTGGGGATGGGTATAACAGAGTGATGTTGGGAGGTGGATGAAGGTATAACAGAGTGGTGTGGGGAGGTGGGTGAGGGTATAACAGAGTGGTGTGGGGAGGTGGGTGAGGGTATAACAGAGTGGTGTGGGGAGATGGGTGAGGGTATAACAGAGTGATGTTGGGAGGTGGATGAAGGTATAACAGAGTGGTGTGGGGAGGTGGGTTTAGGGTGTAACAGGGTGGTGTGGGGAGATGGGTGAGGGTATAACAGAGTGGTGTGGGGAGATGGGTGAGGATATAACAGAGTGATGTTGGGAGGTGGATGAAGGTATAACAGAGTGGTGTGGGGAGGTGGGTGAGGGTATAACAGAGTGGTGTGGGGAGGTGGGTGAGGGTATAACAGGGTGGTGTGGGGAGATGGGTGAGGGTATAACAGAGTGGTGTGGGGAGATGGGTGAGGATATAACAGAGTGATGTTGGGAGGTGGATGAAGGTATAACAGAGTGGTGTGGGGAGGTGGGTGAGGGTATAACAGAGTGGTGTGGGGAGGTGGGTGAGGGTGTAACAGGGTGGTGTGGGGAGATGGGTGAGGATATAACAGAGTGGTGTGGGGAGGTGGGTGAGGATATAACAGAGTGGTGTGGGGAGGTGGATGAAGGTATAACAGAGTGATGTTGGGAGGAGGTTGAGGGTATAACAGAGTGGTGTGGGGAGATGGGTGAGGGTATAACAGAGTGGTGTGGGGAGGTGGGTGAGGGTATAACAGAGTGGTGTGGGGAGGTGGGTGAGGGTATAACAGAGTGGTGTGGGGAGGTGGGTGAGGGTATAACAGAGTGGTGTGGGGAGGTGGGTGAGGGTATAACAGAGTGGTGTGGGGAGGTGGATGAAGGTATAACAGAGTGGTGTGGGGAGATGGGTGAGGGTATAACAGAGTGATGTTGGGAGGTGGATGAAGGTATAACAGAGTGGTGTGGGGAGGTGGGTGAGGGTATAACAGAGTGGTGTGGGGAGGTGGGTGAGGGTATAACAGAGTGGTGTGGGGAGGTTGTTGAGGATATAACAGGGTAGTTTGGGGGTTGATTTTCGAACTGTACATTTTATTGGTTGTATGACTCTCAGACCTATTACATTTCCCGTACACAGAAAACTCTCGACTTGTAAGAGTAATAATAACTGTTAAGTGTTAAAATGGCTTTTACATTGTACCACGAGTAGTGTTGCGGTTACAGGCATAATGAGTTGAAGCATCAATATATATATATAAGTTTTATAGTCTTATATGTAAATGAATCATACAACTTACTCTGAGTAAATGTAAGGACCTTCATTCATTGTATAATATATAAATCCCCACGGAGGGTGCATGTACTTTAAATAAAAAATAAAGAGAGAGTGATGTTTTTAACATCTATTTCACATATCCATTCATGAAAAACTTGTTTACTATGTGTATATTGTAGGAAGCATTAAAACGGAGGTTGATATACCTCAACGTACGTGCACTTTAAATTTATCATCACTAAACGTAGCGATATATTTCTTACGTTGATTTAATCCTTTAACTAATTCTACCAACAAAGACCCATGTCTGACGACTAGACATATACACACGTGGAAATACGAACGAAAAAATACCGTCAGCGTGCTAATTTCCAAAGATAAGTAACGTGTTCGTTCAAAAATTGTCCGTGTTCACTCAGCCGTGACGTCTCTCACTATGATATGTCGCCCGATTTGTCGATAAGAATCTTGCCTACCTCGATATACTTGTAGATTAGATGGAGCACGAGAGATAACGATCGGACTTTACCTGTGTGCCAAAAGGCTATACTATAATTCGCTAACTCGTCTGAATTCATCTGTCGCCATCTCCAAACATTCACGACATTCCGGAAACCCGTCATTTTGTTATTTGTCCGCCAGGTGGCGTCTCGACAATTAGCACACAGGTAGGACTCCAGGTGGCGCCACGGCGATTAATGAAGACGTTTTATATAAGGACCTGGGCCTGTATGTTTAAGTTTGGTTAGATTTACAACCCGAAGAAATATCTTAATGGGATTCTTATACATGAATAGTTTTGTATCAGGCACTTTACAATATTTTAGAATTTCACTGAAGTCCCTATTGATTTGATGGTGTAAAATCGTTTCCGTATCATAACCAGCTTAATAAAAGCATATAACGTAATGCTCCTCTCTATTTTGTTTAAAACTGTAGATTTGTGTAAAGGGTAACTTTGATATTTCAATCTAACTCAGTGTAAAAATTGATGAAAACTTGGGAACATGAGTTTAACGATACGATGTTCTATTATGTAAAAAAGCATTAAAAGTACCAAGCTAGTACATGCTTTATGTAAAAGTGTATGCATCCACTCACATACATACTTTCATGTCGAGAATCAATACAGTCAGAAGTCATAGACCGGAGTCTGTTGTATGAATCTAACCAGTCTTTGACACCGGATATAGATACTTATCACTGAGATCATGCTGCGCATGTCAACGGGTCATTATCGGTTCTATTAGAACGTAATTAATTACACAATTTTATTGTGTTACAATAATATTAAGTCTACATAAAATGGCCGTTAATCTGTCTGGATTGTCGCGATGTACTGACCACTGTAGTGGTCAAGTGACCACTGGTCAGATCGTTTAAATTTTCTGTCACCAATCAGTCTGTCATTTTTCGTGACATCCACTTAATCGAGACGATCTAATCTGACAATTAGAGAATCCGTAGTAACCGGGTACTTACTGTCAGTGATGTAAGCGATATTTCAGCACTTACTATATTATAATAATTATCGTTATTTTACGTTTTATGATTAATCTATCTATTTTCTGTGAAATAATTGTTGCAAAGAATAACAAGAAAGAAGTTGAATGAATGTTAGTTATCAATATTTCACATTCGAGTAATGGGTGATACACGTGTTTGGCTAAAACACTAACACATGCAATACACCCTTGTCTTGTAATACAAATAGTGACGAGATTGTTTAAATAAGGACGTCTATGCCGACTGTAAATAGCCTTTTTTGGCATTGTAAACTATCAATAACCATCGATAATATAGACTAAATCAGCCGTGAAATGATCAAGTCTCTCTCTTGTAGTATACCTCACATCCTTCTGTTTTCGATAACTCAATGACGAGAAAAATGAAATTCGAGTCACCTCTTCGCAATAAAAATACATTGGATGTGAAAACAAACCCGTAAGGAGTCGATAAAATGGTAGAAACAAGACCAGAATGCCAGTTATAATGGGCGTATGAATTTTACATTGTTTCCGGTTATAAATATCAAGACGGAAATTAGTCCGCGAACCGCATAGACAATATAATCTTAATATTTGAGTGCAGTATAGATATATGTAATGATGACGAGGTTTTCCATATTTACCTTCCCTGATTGTGTTGGTTGTTTTTATTTTCCTTCTGACGTGTTCTGATATGGTATTAATATCAAATTAGTCATCTTTAGAAGAAGAGACCTCGCGTAGAAAATCTTACCATTTATTTTGAACAGTTACCGTATCCGTTTTAAGATAGGACTTATTCTCTTCACGGACGTATCACGTTTTTCACATTTTCTACATGAAATCACAAATCAAATAACGATTTAAATCACAAGGAAGTGTCGCCCGATAATTAGCTCGTGGAGTTACAAAATGAGCTGAAATTGATCCCCTCCCCACCCCCTCCCCAACTGGTTGTACATGGCTCCGTGAAGGAGGCACTCGAAGGGTTATTTAGAAAGAACTTAAGGATTATTAACATGTCAGTTAAAGTTGTCATACAACATCAGAAACTAAATACCTGTACTAAATGTCTACTCTTTATATTATTAGTATATGTCGTCCACAGAACGAATGCCGAATTTTCATTGTTCACGGCCGGATTTGTGGTTCTCTATAAGATGTTTTTTCAAGACTAAAACATAATTAGATATGAAAACTAAATATTTTTGACCAATCATTGAAGATACGACCACGTTGTTTTGGTCCGTGTATTTCCTTTTATGTACGATTCCTTCATTCATATAGACATGTACTTGGTTTCACAGCTTCTGTAAACAGTTAATAACTTTCATTTAACGAGACCTCATCATACAACTCCACACTTAACTGACCAATCGGAGGTTGAAACTTTTAAACGACAAATGACCCGACCACTTTCGATTTTTCTCTTTGGCTGACAAAACGAATTCTAATTGTGTTTACTGCAGGTTGATTGATGAGTTCTCAAGCCTTTTAAACATGAAAGATGTCACTCCTTTGAATTTCAAGTTGTAAAAAAATCGAATTTGTCAAAAAAACCAATGAGAAATTGCAAAAATAATAGTGAACCCCCTTGACCCTCGAAATTTAAAGTATCATGTATACCAAATGCGACCCGTTATCGTAATCGGGTAGATTTAGGTACCCGACTAATTGAAATGGTGACCTGGGGGTCGACAGGGATACGCCGAGCTTCACGATCTTATCGGGGACATATCGGGTTAAACCTACACACAAAGTCATCTTTCCACGAGATTTAGTAGCGAGAGTTCTTCTAAACTTATCCCGATCTGTTGTACATGCATGGCCTACATATTATGTTTATGACTTTCCATTTGCTGTTCAACTGGTTTGGCTGGGGGAAAAAAAGTGAACGTTGAATTGTATGTGTGTGTGTGATTGATGACTTTTTCTGTGATCAACAGATAATTTCATTTGAACTATATCACTGAGGTTTATAATCTGTATAAAGATATTTGGTACATGACGCTATATAATCTGGGGTCGTAATAACGAAGTTAAACTACAAACAGGTTCGTAATAACCAAGGTTTGCCATATGTTGAGGTCGTATTAACAAAAATTTGACTACCATCGTCGGTCATCATAACGAGGTTAAATTATGAAACTGGGCTGTTGTAACAAAGTTTGATTAACTACTTGACTCCTAAGGACGAAGTTTTACTTAAACCGAAGTCGTCATAACGAGGTAAAACTAAACACTAGAGTCGTAATAACGAAGATCAACTATAGTGCTATTGTCTGGAGCCGTAAGAATAAGGTTTAACTATAAACACGGGTTTTAGTAACGAATTTCAACCATAAACTGCAGCCGTATGAACGAAGTTGAGCCATAAACTGGAGTCACAACTGTAGTGTAATTTACTCTGTGGTTGTAAAAACAGATTTATCTGTGTGTCACTCAAACATTTTGTTTTAACAGAGTAAACGTTGGAGCTTTAAGCTGCAAATGCCGGTATACCTGAAAACAGCTTACACAATGACAATAACGAAACGAAAAGTCATTTTATTATTTAATCATATCTTTGGACCAACGCCGAACTCCAATTTGTCATTCTGAATGAAACGAATTAAATCGTTATGTGTGGGGGACCTTAATTTGATGTATTTTTTTTTTCATTTGATCTCTTTAAATAAGCTTCCTCAAAGTCAGTGATCGACCGCGACGTAACACTCACACATGGAGTTCGCCGTACTTACATAAAACATGCTTGTAATGTTAAAACACCTGCGTGCGGCAAGGCATTCGGTATTTACAAATATAATTCAAGTTTGAAATTCCATTCCACTTACCGGGTCAAATTAGTTATCTAGGGCATTTGTTTTTACCTGTTATATGTACAACTACAACCCAAAAATGTCATTAATTATTGTTTTCGTCAACAGGCTTACCTGAACATGCTTTTTATTCGACTTAAAGAGGATGACACATGTCACCTTAACTAGGCATTAATGTATATATTTTCCGAATAGCTTTGAACTGAAAACAAACATCTTTAAAAATAAAAAAAAACAAAAAAAAAAGTTCTAGATCTGATACCTGTACAACCTTCTCACTGGATTATTTTCATTTGATAACTTTAAGTCTTAAACGCATCGTGCAGGTAAAGACATACCCCTGCCAAATGCATGTTTATGATATAAAACATATGTTTGATTGTTTTATATTGTTTTACGAGTAGTTATTGGATATATTTGACGTCCATTGTGACAGCCTTTCCGCCATTCAGCTGATAAAGAAGGTAGAAAATAAGTAGAGTTGAAACAGTATGCAGCGATGGGAGAAAGAGACGGGGATATAAAGATGTGTTATATGTAGAGAAGGTCCGTCTATACTTTCAGGCCTGTTATTAAACAATCATTTTAAAGACCACCCCTTTCAGGCCTGTTATTAAACAATCATTTTAAAGACCCCCCCCCTCCCCCCCCCCTTTGGTCTAATTATAACTCTAACATAACTCTGAACAGGCGCATCACAGCAAAAGGACCGGTTACTTAAGGACAGACAGGAAGAGGAAGGGGATCCTATACTCTTTGAATTTCTATGAAATGTATTAAAATGACTTCATAGATACCCCGTGTTGCTAATCTAACTGAAATATCTGGGCTGGCGTTATCGCGTCTACTCTTTTTCGAAGAACCGCGGAGGGATCTTTATCGAGCGAGTTGGATATTTATTCCCACACGGGCCTCCATTTTAAGTTCCATCCGACGGACTGTATGTTAGTGGTAGGTAGGTGCAAGGGACTTTATACATGAAGAGTGAAATGAAGGGAGGTAACTCTAGGAGAACAGGAAATTGCCAAAGTCAACATAGAATAAAAACAAACAGAAAGGAATTGTCATAAGCTTAGAAATACAGTGCGCAATTTACGTGTAATTTGCTCAAAGAATTGTCCAAATAGCACCGTTCAGTACATATTTATAACGAGCCTGACGAGGCGGATCAGGAAAATTCAAAATGATTGAAAGGAATGTCAGAATTTAGATAACAGATGCACTAATGCTTAGATTAAATAAATTTCATTATTTCTGATATTTAATTTAATAGCCAGGCACATTCATACGAAAAGAAGATTTATTTGTTTAAGAGTTCAGAAAACAGCTCTCTTAAGCAATTAATGCAAGATGAAGTAACATCGATTTAAATGAAATTTGGTTGTACATGTGTAGGCAGAATCTCATTCATTAATAACTTCACATGACCGAGGTACGATGAACAGTCCCACTTAAAGTAGATTACTGTGTATCTTCTCAGCGGTTCAATAATATCAAAGTGTTTACTGATGATAGCTTTCTGATCTGATTCTCAATCAGGGGGCACGAGGATCTAAAAGTAGACAGACTTGGTGATTTGTAAATTGTTTATAATCGTATACCGTGATCGGTTTTTATTTATAAAACATCTCCAATAACGAATTTGGCACGAATATAACATACTTCTAATACAATGCATTCCGACATCCCAACACACGAACACGATAAGTTAGGATTCTCTATGTATGAGAGACAATTTGAGTTCAAATCCATCTTGATTTCGTGTCTGTTTTTTGCAGTGTAATGCTTCTCTAAGTTTTTGACCTGACGTACACAAATCATGATGTACCTGGATAGCGCGTGCTCGCGTGACTGAAACGATGATTATCTCCTACAGACTTAAACTTAACATAATTACATAACCTATTCAGAGACAAAACAGCCATAAAGCATGTCGATGACTTGACAATATTTTGTCATGTCGTTTAAAACACAGAATTCTGTCTGCGAGCCTGTCCATGTATGTTTGTCAATACAAGTCACAAGGTAATCACAACGTTATAAAATGATATTTCTGGTGTTCAATCTAATTACATGTATATTTGTTCCATAATATTGTGTTAAGTATTTGTTCTGGCCTGTTAATACCACACGGGGCTGGATTTAAGAGTCAATTAGTCAGAAACAGATTAACATATAGTATTGCAAACAGCTTTATTTTGTCGCCTTGTTGTTGTTCAGAAATACGAATTTAGTTCAATAATCTATTCATTAGTATATTGTTGCACCGATAATTTTCATTAAAATAACTCAATTAATATTCCTCAGATTGATTAGTGTCCTTAAGATGTCACGATAGAGAAAAAAAACTAGATATTTTGAAGAATTCACGTTGTATTTAAAAACGCATTAAAGCAAACAGTGTAGAAGAGTGGATGAAATAGACGAGAAGAAAGAAATTAAGAGAAAGAAGAATACAGATATGATAAAGATGGAGAAAAATAAATATATTCGAAAACGTATAACGGTAAAATGGACATTTATTTGTCTTTGGTTTTATGATATTTTTAGATATGGTGATTCCATTTTGTAGTACAACGTGACCTTCAAATGCCCTTGCTTGTATTCTAGCCTGTGTTAGACAGAGGTCATCGTGTCTAGATATAACGCATTACATCGCTAGTGAAAGCTGAAAGAGAGAAAATGGGTCCTAATTCCCACCAATTATCCGCAGTAACGCTCAAATCTTTTGATCTTTCGTCGAATTGAACGACGGAAGGTATGTCCTGAAATTGTCGGGTATGTAAACCAAATTTTCCCATCATTTTACCGAAATGCCTTTAACATTTTAAATGACTTTAGATTCAATTACATAAAGGTAACTCAGTAGCCATGGGAATGTCCGAGAAATTGTATTTTTTTTACTGAAGGAAAAGAAATAATTTAATCTCGACATTCATTACAGTTGGTCATACATAATTAATACTGGAGTCGTGGGAGGCCCTAATTACGTCTAAAGCTTATGATTTTATGTAATAGCGATCCATTTATTTCAAATTACAAGGGTGCTTAAATTTTCAGTTTTATAAACCGATTCTTTATAAAAAAAAATTTCATCGTTTCCGAATCAGTCTGTTTCATCTTTGTACAAGTACATATGATTGAAAGGAAAGATTTTACTTAAAACTTGACGTCTGTATCAGCGTATTTGTTAAATAAATGAAGGACATTACAACGGTCTCTACCTTATATGGGGTTTAAGAATCGAGAAACGAAATGAAATGAAAAATTATGACGAGTTTCATAATTGCTGTTGATCACATGACTTCAATACTTTACGTCATGAAGCTATGACGGAACAATATTTCAATACAATTTGGTACAATTAATTAAATTATACACAATTAAATTGTTTCAATATCAAAGAAAGAATATGAAATAGGATTGTAATTACATGTAGAACTGACTTAACAATGTCAGAATATGTTGTAATTTTTGTGTAAAAGAAACTGCTGTGAAACATTTTAAGCAAAAAAAATACTTACATTAATTTACATCTAGTATATATGAACTCTTCTAATTTAATTAATATTTTGCACAGGTGAGTTTTAAATGGGAACTTTTAAATACTGGAATATTTGAATTTTTATGAACGAATAACAAATGATATGCTAAGATTATATGTAAGTAAAAAGTGTTAATGATAACAATAGGTTAGGGGAAAATTGCAAATAAAACCAAACAAAATTAGGAACATTATTTATCGTTTCACAGCTGTAGATTTGTCGATAAGTCAGATTTATATATTTTGAGATTTATTTGCTTTTAACATCCTGTATTATAGTGGAAACAATTTAAATTTTCAGTTAATTACTGGTTAATTCAAACTAACCTTTGAGCATCTGGAGCTGATTGCTCATGCTTAGTGCAATGTTAGTTGTGTACGCAATTTCTTTGTTCGTTTTGGGGTGTATTTTATCGACTATCGTAGAAAATATCGACATGTGTACTTTTAAATCTTGATAGCTATATAAATTATAAATCTATTTGATGACACTGGTGTATATGATGCTGATAAATGATTTCTAGGTACACACACGTGTCACTCTCTGTGACGAACCATGATCGATATATATTGAATAACGCCAATGCTATGTAGACTGTGGAGATGACGAGTCTGAAGATGTTAACGATGATTGAAATATGTGTTCATGGGTTGAACAGGTTAAAGTTCAAAACAAAAAGGAACGTAGATAACCCTGAACTAAAGTTTACATTTGGGTTTTATAGACGCGCCAGCAATTGGTTTGTTGTGCCATGAAAGAATGAAAGAAAAATGAATTCTCATTGTGAATAACCTAAATGTCACCACTTCGGAACTAATGATTCTTTAGTCGTAATGTTAACACGTGCAAACTAGCACCTATTCTTAGTGTTTTTTCAATGCTTTTATCAAACCCAAAGCTCATTTGACAGATTATCGAACTCCGTAATCGTAAGATTCGGGAGTTTAGTTAGATTCCACCGCGAGGCAGATTCTATTTCTCAGTAAGCTGCTCTCTGCTGTTGCGGGTCTTCGACTTTAAAAAATATTTCAACTTCTTCAGATAGCATGCAGTGTGCCTTCCGTATGTTGTTCAGTGAGGTAGACACAAACTTCTACAAGGGTACCTGCCTCAAAATGACCCGACTGTTCACAAGGCGATGAATCAAACAAACGAATTTACTTGTTCGAAACCTCCATTGTCAATAGTTGTCGGTTCCATTTCAAAAAGATTTGAATTATGCCGCCAACTTCAATGCGTTCAAGCTGGTCGCAATGCATGTCGTCTCTCTGGATCCCTGTAATATGTCAAGGTAGAAGCTCACAATTAGCAATGTGTAAACCAGAAAGTCTGGTCAGTTAGTAGGAAGGAGGGAGTCTATCTGGTTTGGGGTTTGAAATCGTCGGTATCTTAACCGTCCCTTATCTGGAACGACTTTTGGTTTGGACGTCATCCGACAGTGAACGAAAGAAATTAACATTGATAATATTTATACACAGAAACTATATCGCCTCGGCGCACGTGGAAGTTCCCGTTTGCAATCGACATCAGACAAGCGGTCTCTGGTACACGAACACGGAGATGTATGTTTCCTTAAGACAAGGTCAGTCTGCGTTGTCGCGACTACTAATGATAACAATACATCAACCGTTGTCAATTTTTCCAGAGATTACAATGGATCCGGGACACAAGGAACATTTCATTGGAACAACTGTCAAAGGGTCAACAGGTCAAATGTCATTTTCATGAACCGATCGCACAGGGGTCAAAGGTCGTTTGAATGACTTTTTTCATTTGTAAAAAGAAGTTTTATTTGTTAAATATAGATAACTGATTGTTCTCAAGAATTTTTGTATCATTTAACAATTTTTTTGAGTAGTCGTAATATATTTTATAGTAAACAAAATGTAACAACTTGTTATTTCTATTCGTGTTTTGAAATCAATAGCTTTTGGTATACGATTTTTTTCATTAATTATTATTAGCTTTGTTTAAACTTGTATCGTAATTATAGATAAAACTTGAAGACAAAATCATTTCTGCTTAAATTTCTACATCAAAACTCTCAAAAACTAATTAAACGATACGGAAAGTTATTGAGAAATCTTCAACAAACTGAAATAAATAACTTCTGTCAGAGATAAAATAATTAGATCGGAACATTTTGGTAATATATCATTCTACCTAATTGATAAATGGAAATTTAAACGAATGCTCTTAAATACAATATTTCAAAAATAGCTGATATTTTTTTTCTTTAAGTATTAGATAAAATCTGTGTGCTTTGTATAAATTTGATATGAAATGAATTTAATTCTTCTATCAGCAGAACATCGCTGTGTGGGGGTCACATGATAGAAAAATGCTTATATATAGGTTGGTTTGTATACAGAAAGAATCAAAACTTATATTAGTGAAATCATGAACGACTGTTTAAATATTAAATTTGATGTTTTTCAATACGAGTAGTGATTATGTATAATAGAAAAGAGTTTTAAAAAGCTTTCAATGCAGATTATTCACATTTTAAATCGGTAAACTAGATATTTCAGGACAATTTAGATTTGATTAACAAACTATTGCTTCACCATTTTCTAACGGTATGGTTGATGACTATATCTACAATATTAATAGGTTTTTATTTTTATTCCTTGACATCTATTAATAGGTAGATGTAAATACTGTATTATATCTGAATACAACGACCATTAGGTTATCGGATGATTTCATGTTTTTATTTATGTTTTTATTTATGTTTTTATTTACAGTTGTTAATCATGTACTAGAAATTGTAGAGTTGATTCAATTATGTTCTAAATATTCGAGTAGATTCTGTAACCCATGTACATGAATTTGAAGTAAACAACTTACAGAATGCGTTGTTGATGTCCTTCCATTGATATTTTGCCTGAATCTCTTAAGCTCGGGAACATCAGATTTAGCTCGATTATAGCGCAATTTTACTTTGACCGCATGAGGAGTAACGGTTACAGGGGGAGGTAACTGTGCTCCGATTACGGCATTTCAGTGTGATAACACTATAGACAAATAATATCAATATTCAGATATTATAATTTCTAGAGGTTACTTGAGGCCACTGGAACACGTTAAAGAATAATTTTTACTGTCAGTATGTCAACACATTCACAACCTGTCAATTATGTATATATTTCTGTAGTCTATTATACCCTTTCTTGGTGAAAGAAATTTGTGTCCTATTTTACCCTCCCCGTTTGCCACGTGACTGTGTTTATTTCACTCTACTCATATGGCATGTGTCTATTTTACCCTCCCCGTGTTTATAGGTCCCTGTGTCTATTTTACCCTCCCCATGTTTATAGATTCCTGTGTCTATTTTACACTCCCCATGTTTATAGGTCCTTGTGTCTATTTTACCCTCCCCGTGTTTATAGGTCCCTGTGTCTATTTTACCCTCCCCATGTTTATAGGTTCCTGTGTCTATTTTACCCTCCCCATGTTTATAGATTCCTGTGTCTATTTTACCCTCCCCGTGTTTATAGGTCCCTGTGTTTATTTTACCATCCCCGTGTTTATAGGTTCCTATGTCTATCTTACTCTCCCCGTGTTTATAGGTTCCCTGTGTCTATTTTACCCTCCCTATGTTTATAGGTCCCTGTGTCTATTTTACCCTCCCCGTGTTTATAGGTCCCTGTGTCTATTTTACCCTCCCCGTGTGACTATTTTCTTTGCCTATTCGCTATCAGTTTTGCCAGCGATACAGCAGACATGCTAATTTATGTAAGATAATCTGCCAGTAGTTACGTTTAAAATTTATCGTGTTTATTGGTTTAGCTCTACAGAACAAAAGATAGTAGATTCAAGTTTATAGCAGCACTTTCGAACAAACAAACGATAATAGATGATAATCCATAGCCGCATTTTCGAATTAATTACCCGGCGTTAAAAACAAGCGTAATCGCGATGTCTGTTGAAGATAATACACTACTACACGTGCGCACTGCTGCCAATCTAGATACCGTATCGTTGCTAAAGGTCACTCAGTATACACGTTTCGGTATTGTTCGCATAATCATCATACGAATAATGCCCCCCTAAACTTCTCGAACATTGTGTTCCTTTGTCATGTGATGACTCTCATTTCAATGAAGATTTCATAGTTAACATCTGATTCACCCGACATACATGTACCTAGTTTGCCTTACTCCTTGTCTAAACCTAGATTAAAGAGAAAAGGTAGCGAAACACCACCTTGCCTGAGCTTAGAAATGAGACAATACATTTATTTATCTTAATATTTTTTTTCGTATTGTGAATTAGTGAGGTCCGTCTTCACAGAGATACTACGGTAGTCAGCTTTGCACGGCGCGTGCGAACACACAGTGACGATCAATGTCGGAATGCGGTGATTATGTTTAAATATTTATCTTCGATAAAACTGTAAGTTCAATTCATACACACAGATAAACCGCCAGAGAGGCGTGTTTGTTTTTAACCTCAATTGGAAAGGTCTGCTCAGTCTGTCATTAAACAGTATTTACTCATACGTAACTTTTTAAGAATTCTATAATTAAAAAAGGTCTTTCTTAGACTTCATTCCAAAATGGTTCATAGTAGATTTGAAGTGAGACTTAGGTTAGACCGGAACGGCACTGTTAATTGATAACATTATATAACGTAGTGTTTATAAATAGTCATTAAAACGAAGTTGACAATGCTTGGATCGTTTTGATTGGAGCCGTGGTCTGGGTTTTGGATGAATGACAAGGACTTAAAAGAAAGTTTACTTAAAGGAATGATACGGTTGTCTGACAGTACCGACACACGTCCCGTGTTAATTTCACGATGTGTTTAAAGCTGACAGGTCACTTTTAATTACTACATGTACATTTAATCTATCTTTTGTTTGCTTTATCTGTTAGCGAATTAAGATTTATAGTTTAAGTTTGGTTTATTGTTTGTTTATCGTAATTAACCTGAAAACAAAATTAATTTGTGTCTTGAAATAAATAATTTGACAGTAAAGAGGAAAAAGAATAGAGAGCTTACCTTGGCTGAGTATGCTGAGCTTATTTATAAAACTATTTTTGGTTGATAATAATTTTTGTAAAGTAAGATATTTATCAACTTTTATTCATTACTCAGTTGTCCGTATGGAAACGAGACAGATGTCTGTCTGACGGACGAATCCGGACATATCCGGTCTTGTCCACAGGAATCTTGGGAACACAACATGTATGACTTTTCTGACGGTGTGTGTTGTAACCAAACAATAGAGAAAGGTGGTTGTTGGGAATCAACGGACTGCATTGTGAATATTAATAGGACATTGGGAGAGGGACTTCACTTGTTAGATGGACCACATATGTTTTGAAGGATGGTAAATGTAGGGCAATATCTTATGACATCATCTTGATAAAATGGCGACGATAGGGCATTTCCGGTTTCCGCTCGTGGACAATTATATTATAGTAACATTCCTTTGGCCGATGTAGTATTTTCGTTTCTGTAGAGTACACAATCTTTACGCCGAGCTTAATTATCAGAGGGGGAATATTGGTATAACAGTCCTTAGGAGGTATACCACACGTAATTTATAGAGTTAAGAGGACGCACTGGAGGAATGTGGACAGACGTTTCATAGTTCCCAGCTGATTCATAAATCTTGAAACGTTTCTCTACAATTAAATAGGTACGTGTTCCATATATGTTTTATCTTATCTGTATAAAATACCGATGTTGGCAGTCAACTCATAAAATACTTCCAGTATATATCATATCTATAACCTCTGACCTTTCTACACGGATATATAACCGGTAATTAAAAAAAACAAGCACCTGTTAGTCATTAGAAGAACAATATCATATTAGAAAAATAAGGAGACAATGTTGATATTCTAATAGATTTAATAATAATATTCATATCTTAACATCCGAGAAATTTAATAAACGTTTTGAAAACAAAACGCTTTTTCTGCAGATGATGTATACTTTTGACTGAAATCAGATTATGTCAAATATGCTGATTCATAACAACTAAAAATATAAACGGATGAACGAATTTTGATGAAATGTGGAATATTCTTTATCAGTAGAGTCGAGGTTCATTTGGTCCTGTTTAACCATCGCTTTCAAAATCCGAAGAATCTCGTCTTCGTTCGTCTTTATACTACCAAGATGATGAAACGAACTGCTTCATACAAATTTATAAAATATCAAGTTCCTATGATAAAGCCAGGATATTATCCCGGAAAATAACATTATGTTGGGTAATACTGGTAAGCCATACAAACTGTCTTACCTATTACATCCCGGATTTTTTTAGATGCACGTTTTTGCTGTTTAGAATTTACGTTCCAGACGACATGGACATAATTCATTCACATAGTGCCGACATTCTATAATGTATAACCAGGCACTCGATGAGATACAACCCAGTAACTGGTGTATGCTGGGGAATCACGTATTAAGCTCGGTCAGCTTAAATCTTGTTAAAATATCGTCAGATCAGATTTTTTCTTTAACAATGAACAAAACGAAAAACCAAAAAACAAAAATTTAAACAAATCTTTAGACAAAATAGTTGTCGTCATATTAACACATAAGTGACCGAAATTTTCTGTTGGTGTTTTTAACTTAATATGTATATTAAGTAGTACTATTAAGCTGACCTATTAAATATCTGTGTATATCTGTGGCCTGATATTTTCGTCATTACGAGTGACCACACCCTAAAACAAACCAAGTAGACGGAGTTTATAATCTACTCGGGTCATTAAAGTGTTTGTTTGTCAAATATTCACAAAATGTGACGATCTCTTGTCTACATTCACATAGATGTTAGCCTGGTGAGACGTGACATTAACTAGAAATATCAGGATTGAAAGGTTTAGCTTTGCTATAGACAGGGTATCAATGCGTTACAAAAATACTTCATTATAAGTCGAATGCAATATTTGAATTATTTACCATCTAATTTGTGGCAGGAATACTGTAATTGTATTGCCCGCTCTTTCAGATTGCCCGCACAAGTCAAAATAATTGTTTTACGGATTAAACCCTGCAGATAACACGCTTCTGTACTTTGCCTTTTTCATTAGATTTTTCTGATGAAACCGATTTCATTTCCATCTGTACTCTCATAGGTTTCTTTAAAGAAAAACTGTTATAAGTAAGAGTTCCCTTATACTGAGCGGGAAATTGTGTGTATCTATATAAATTGCAGTACAAAAGAGTTCCCTAAGACTGCGCGGGAATAAGTATGTATAAATAGATCAGGTAGTACAAAAGAGTTCCGTAAGACTGCGCGGGAATAAGTATGTATTGATAGATCAGGTAGTACAAAAGAGTTCCCTAAGACTGCGTGGGAGAAGGTACTGCATGTATCGACAGAAAGCTGAGCGGAAGAATGTTGGACTGGATGGCCTACCGTAGTTTTTCTGCTCTCCGCTAGACTTCTCTTCGAAAATACAACGACCGGGCTATCAATTCTGTCATTTTGATTGGCTGTCATTTATTTCTAACTATGGAGCATACCTTTCCAAGATGGCGAAGTTTGGGCTTTTCATGGGAAAACCCCACAAATGTCTGTATTCAATCATCGCTACAATTTAGGCATTTTTACAGGAATGTACAATAGTACAAGTGTGTTTGTGGGAACATATCCACTTACTGTTGTTTGTATACTAATTCTTCAAATCGAATGTGATTTTTTTTCAAGCAGTCATAAGTCATTTGAAATGGTATTTATTAGTAAAAACTCTTTAATTTCACAGAAAATGTTTTCAAATGATTTTCAATATACGGCGATAACTCACTAATTATTGCCGACGCTTCTGAATCACGTTGTCATTGTAAACAAGAGGGAATTCCGAGGCTCAAATCCAACCAAAAATTCGTTTACTGAATTAATCAATCGACGTTTTGTTAAAAAATTGACTAGAATGGTGGTTATGACCTGTTTTAGTTTCAATGGGCGCAGTCTTGTTTGTAGTGGTTAATTCTGACTGTTAAGGAACGACAATTCTGGTAGAGATTGATGGCGGCCCTGACCTATCTTGGTTTCAACTTGCGCAGTCTAGCGTATAGAAGATTTTAGTAAGGCAGGTAATCCAGCCTAGGAAGAATTATGTAGTGATACAAAAAGTGTTCCCAAAGACTGCTCTCCATTTAGTGACTGATTCGATCCTAGTGTTTGCTTTCATTTTCCTAACCTGATTGCATTTTCCTACGCATGCTCACTGTGAAATACAGTGTAATGCTCTCTATCTACCGTCTGTCTGTATGTCTGTTTGTCTGTCTTTCTCGTTCTCCCTCGTGTTAGATTTTAACTTTGTAACATGTGGTTTCTCTTTATCATTTCAGGCGGGTGTAGCAACGAGAACGACCACCAAATGTTACGCGCCATGTGCAAATCCAGTTCCAGTTCCGGGTCAATGCTGTCCCGTATGTCGAGGTAACGAAATCATTATTCGATAACATTCTGTGATATTTCCATCTTTACATTAGATTTACATAATTGAACCAATTCCTCAGTCTGATTTCTTTGATGTTCAATTAATACAACAAACGCATTCGTTAAATTACATGTATAAGCCCTGATATTTTACCGGAAGTGACATTATTAAGAATTAGTAAAGCTCAACTATTTAGTATCTGAAAATGTAAACCGATTATTTAAGACAATTGCGTTTTTACGGATAGTGGTCGAGTTACATTTAATTATATATAGATTCAAGTTTGTAGGTATACATGTATTTCTTACAAGTAGGACAATCTACAAGTTCTTGTTAATTACTGTATCGAGAAAGTATATACGTTTATACAAGGTGTAGTCACGTGGTATATAAATAAATGTATACTTAATTCTTAATCATGTTAACACATTGAAATGTTTCCCCAGTTTTGTAAACACTTCTTTGGTGGTTTCGACATTTCTTCACGGACACCGCTAAATGGACGCTTTATATAGTTATTAAGGATCCCTTATGTTATAAAGTTTAAAAAGTTGTCACGACAAATATGGATATCAAAACGAAAGAAAAACGTCAATATTACACACAAAAATATGAGCTCGCTAATGCTTTAACAGTGAACAGAGGAATTACTTTGTAGAAATATCACGATGTCTTGAGAAAACACGCTCCATGTGTTAAGGTAAATTACTTGAAATAACGTTCAGTCACCCACTGTTATAAATCAAGACAAATATTTGCGACAGAAAATTGTTAGTTGTACGCATTCTGCTTTGTAAACAAATTTACCTCTTTTGTAAATATTTGTAAATACGTCCTTAATCTTCCTAATCTTAGTTTTCTTCGCCAGAACACGATTTTTTTTACTGCAAGATAAATCGCACCAACTAATTTTACAACACTTACAAAATTGTCGTCATTTGTAAATAGCATAATTTTTCACTCAACGATGTAATTTATATAATACAACGACTTTTACGAGCTTGAATAATTTGTCTGGAATATTCAACATTATTTCTTACTGTAATTTTATAAACGTGGTGTGACATTCTGTCATATAGACCTTGTAATGAGCCACATTATTTAAATATAAACATAGTTCAAGGATTTGTCTCACAATGCAAGAACGTGTACAGATTATGTGTAATATGAAAAGGAACAGCATGTAAGTGAAAGACTATAAAATAGACAACGATTAACATTTCGGATATAAGAACGAAATTAAGTTTTCGGATAATACGGATATAAAAATATGTGTTTTTTATAATAGAAGAGCATTATCGGGTATAGGAAAGATGACAAATAAATTACTCTGTAGAATTATATATTTTCGTTGGGCTCAAATTTTATGGTTTTACAAAATTGAAGTTTTCACTGTCACGTGATTTCGTGGATATATCTTACTCACTCAGTTTACTGGTTGTAATATTCATGTCTATTTTATATATGTTTATCATTTCGTTGACTTACACATCGTGAATAAAGAATAAGCACGAATTCTACGAAAATAAAAAAAATAAAAAGACAAAAATAAAACACCACGATAATGAATGCTTTTGCAGTAAGCTAAATATATTTAATTGAATAAACCTTTTTTCCGCTTCATGTAATCCGTCGTCATTTTTTTCGAAGATTTTGTTAAATCCTCGAAATTTTAGTCCTTTAAAAAACAACTTTGTTACCGTACGTAATAAGTGAAACATCGATGAACCAGAAGACGCTTTTCCTTTCTAAACTTTCAAGAAACTCCATATGAAACTTGTGTTTACATTTCACTTTGTTTATTGATATTGGTGTATTCAGATACAGCTATGTGATGTAGCATCACTGACGAGTCCTAGAAGGACGAACAGCTGTGTGATGTAGCATCACTGACGAGTCCTAGAAGGACGAAACAGCTGTGTGATGTAGCATCACTGACGAGTCCTAGAAGGACGAAACAGCTGTGTGATGTAGCATCACTGACGAGTCCTAGAAGGACGAAACAGCTGTGTGATGTAGCATAAATTACGAGTTCTAGAAAGATAAAACAGTTGTATAATTTATTCATTATTTGACTATACTATATCAAATTCTATGTTTGTATAGAAAGACGTCTTTTGTACAACCTTCTCATATTGAATTCATGTTTTTAACTTAAATAGAATTGTGAAAAACGTAAAAAAGAAAATGAAATAGGTTGCTTTGTACCACACGTGAATGGATCGGAACATATTCCTTTAATATACTTTGTTCTATATTTAGGAACCTTCACGGCCATCCTTGTGTATCGTAATTATTCATCGTTATTCATTGTTTGTAAATTGGTCACCGGATCAGGAACGAGCATTTTATATAGATTTTAGTATATATGAATATGAGTCTATTGTGATTTCAACAGTTTCAATAAAACGCTTGGTTTTTGATGATCTCACTTATAAAAGTCTATTTACCAAGCGTTTTCATGACCGGTTTAGTGTTTCATCTTGTCTGTCAAACTCTTTGAAAATGATTGATGTTCTATCTCATCAAAACGCCTAAATGATTGATTTTGTGCAAATATAAATTGATTTCGTTTTCTTTAGAGATTTTATTGGAGTATTTAAGTGGTATGTCGAGAGCAGAAAGTAAGGGTCCGATATAAATTGTAATTCAGAGTAAACATTATTACAAAAACGCCTGTTAAACAAATAAACCATAGCAAATGTGTGTCTGTAAGTGAGGGATGGATTGTTCCATTCGGGATGTAGGTGCGGTAACATTGTAGGGATTATCGATGTTCAAATACTTCATACGGGATTTAGGGACAATGAAGAGTCAGAAGTGAACAAAAGCAATGACTAGATCGAGAAAGAAAAGAAACCTCTATGTATGAATTAGTCAATTGGCACTCAAATACAAATCACTATTGATGAAAATTTGAGAACGTGGCATTACATAATTGCGTTGACCAGTGTTTACATGGCAGGTGTCGTCAATGCAGCTAAGACACTTACCCTTCCGGGACACCTGGTCTTATTCTCCTTGTACTTTCTCAGAGGCCTCCGTGTAAATCTTTCTTTATTCATCTCTTGATTTAGTATTGACATGCACACATAAATATTCATACATGTACATGCTTACACATAATAAACACAGTTAATATAATAAATCATGCAAAAACCATACTTGCATATCACAGAACATAATAAGCATTGAAGTGAACGTGAGTACAAAGGAGTAGAAACATAAAAAAAACTAGAGGAAACGAGAGATGAGAAGACGACAATGATATTAGATGTGTATGTGCGTGTGTGTGCGGGGGTGGGGGTGGGGGGGTAACTGAACTGACCCAACATTTATTTGGAAACAATAACCCCTAGATAATTTGGTACTAATTGAAAAATAAAAATATTCTGTATCATTTAATATGAAATGCCGTATTTATTAAATATGGAGGCGAAATATTCTAGATACAGATACCCATAGTGGAAGTATATGTATATTGTTCATAGTTTGCCTCTGAGAAATACGATCACTTTAGCACACAACTAGCACGTTTTTGTCCATAAACCTAACACCATGTTTCTCCCTCAGTCACACGTGAACCCATCACGCCGAATCATTATCTCTTTGTCGATAATTTCTTCAGACAATCAATTGTAAGGTGTAGGACGCTAAATGTTACTATACTACTCTATAATGAGATGATGATCAATTTTTCAAGAGGATGGCAATAAAAATCCTCTCACATGTTATTTTGACAGCTTCGACTGGCGAACGCGTTATTACGTGTAAATGTTATTTATGAACTACTCTGTAGCGGTAATGGGGCTCTAGAAGATATAAACATTTTTTGGATATCCATAATTTTTTTATGTACCGAGCGAATTATCCACTCCGCCATAATTAAACACAGAATAAGAGGTACTCATATCTTCACCATGTCAATCTGTTACATTACTTTCGAATTATCAATGTTTCATAATTGAATGAAATTAATCTGTTCTGTTTGTGTATTGAGAACCCCTGACAGAATAGAATGTGATAGAATCGCCATATTGGCGTGAATATATTTTACTGATTTGTCATCGGAGCTTTTTTTAATTAAACGGAACGAAATATGTGTAACCGGTGCAATCAGCACGAAATAAACAAACATGAAACATTATCCGTGGTATGCAATAGCAGTACACCAGTCATAAAAGTCAGAATCTTACGAAAGCTATTTGTAAAGAAACAATTTTTGCGTGAACTTGTTAATTGTCTAGTTAATGTCATTGATATTCTTCACTTTCTGAAAGAAGCGAATTCAGTAAGCGGCGCTGCGATATGTCACTGTTATCAGTGTGTACGCGCAGCTTTCCACACAGAGGAGTAAATTAATAACGGATATCGGTTACATTGACCTGTGGTATGATATTTCATTTTCACAAATTGAAATAAATGTACGGTCTGTTGTATCACATTATATTGTGTATACAGATATATCAACAACAAGATAAGTGGCTTTATGAAGTTATATACTATAAAATCACACAATTTGAGACTCTCACATTTTAGCGAATAACCAGTTTTTGTCATTGATGTATTTGCAAACTAGCAATAATTTCCATATGAACAGCAAACAGAAACAGCAATTTACGTCATCATATTTTAGCGCAGTACTCTCAGCGCGAAAAGCGCTAAAAGTAGATACCAAAGCACGGACGTTAAAGAAAATAGATCCAAAGTTCCCCTTTTTAGTAATAATGACTACTGTAAACGCGAACATTTACGCAAGGGGGAATTTACAATAATCTTGCGAAGGTTGTTAGACCGCGCAAACATTCCCCACGCGTAATATTTTGTGATGTGAATTAATTTCATAGACGAAGCAAACAGAAAATTGATCGCGAAAATAACCCCCAAGCGTATAGTTTACCAATAGAAATCGCAAAATTAACTCCCCGCAAAAAGTTCCACGGTTACAGTATATAGATTCTAAAACCAAATTAAACGATACACGGCTGCTGGGAATTTGTAATTATCTCTTGTGAAGTCTCTCTATTCCTTTCCACCATAAGTAAAGTTTAAACCAAATAGGTAAAAAAATTGTGTAGGTCATCATCGACACATTAAAATGGGGAAAAAATCTTTCTCTCGAACTTTGTAAAAGTACAACGGAACTAGGTCAGTTTACTTACACTTCCTTGTGTTTCACTTTCTCTCATATAACATGATGTATCATTACTCGGTGTGTATTGGTATTTTTCACCAATTGAAATATCTGTCTAAGTTGGGAACCGACACTTTTTCACCTGGATTCTACATAAATGTCCTTATAACTGCTGCCACTAGCTGTGTTTTGTATGTGTAAGATAGGCATTTACATCGTTAGATTAGATTTAGAAACATCAATGTTGATAGATATGTAATTATTATACCTTTTGAACCGATATCGTCTTACCTGTTAAATATATCACAGATCAAAGAACTCAAACTTCCGTAAATATGCATTTATCTATTATATTGTCAACTAAATGTGTATCCGTTTTGTGGTATGATGTTTATTGAATTGCGGTCCATTTCACGCTGTGATAGACGGTTCATACCGTATGCTTTTCATTTCTAGGTTGTCAGTACGACGGGAAAACTTATAATGAAGGTGACGTGTTTCCACTCTCAACAGATCTGTGTACAAAGTGTTCTTGTACGGTATGTATCAAACGAAGTCAAGGGTTGATTTTTTCCATCAATATCCCTGAATGGTTAAATTAATCTAGTAAGATATATTTTATTTGTTGATGGATCTTGTCTGGACATAGTTGACAAGTTTATGGTATTTCTGGTGATTTAATATTTTTTTTATTGTTTCAATTGCTTCAACATGGAAGATTTAATTGCAATTAATGATAAATTGTAGGTGGAATTAAGAATCTGAAGTATGTGTTCAATAATTAGATTTAGATATAAGTATATTCCAATATTTTGAGAGTAAGAAAACTCAACACAGACCTGAACAAAAAAAATTTCACTTGTCCCAATTTATTAAGGAAGTTCAATTAACATTAAACTGTAGGTAAAATCCGGAATTTTAAGTGACCGTTGGGATGGTTCTACATAGTTTTCCCCCGGAATATGCACAATTAGTTAACAAACTTCTTTCAATTGTCTACTTGCATATGTTGCAATACTTATTGAAAACAAACTAATATACGGTTGCTTAACCAGACTTAGTGACGATAATACTTGTATATCTGTTTTAAACAAATGTTGACGCAGCCGCCGTCGTCGGAAAAGAAATGCCGATGTCTTCGCGAGTTCGTCACACGAGATACCAAATAAGAGCAAAGAGAAAATAAATCAATTGTCAAATATAGACTTCTATTAGTTTACACACAGGAAAAAATATGAACATTTATGTCTGTCAAATATAATTTGCCTCAGAAAATTAAAATGACAGTTTAAATACCTGTCTGCTAAATAGCCCCCTACACTTAACAAATATTAAAGAAAATTACGTATTTCTTTTACCTGGATCCTGATCTCGCCCACGCACCTGTACCTGGACAATCTGTCTGTCTGTAAGGATATTACAGCTTTCATCACATAGAACCATCAATATCATGGCTATTTTATAATAAAATATGATACAGATGAGTGATTAGGTAGAAAGAATAATCGTATAGATTATATTCCAAATTTAGCGTGAGAAAGTTAATTGGAATATAATAAGATAATCGTTTTGAAATATGAATTATTTTTCATCAACAGTTGGCATTGTGATAAATGAGTTTAGACAAAAACTCAGTTGTTTTATTTTCATTGTTTATGATTTACGTAAAGTGTGTATTTTGTTGTAAGCAGACAGGTTCTTTATTTCTTGATTGCAAGTCGCACAGAAATGAACTGTTATAATTAATCAGCTACTGTCTGTTGTAGAAACCATTTAAATAAATATCAAAAGTATCGTTACCAGTGCTACAAAGTATTTACGTATTGTCTAATGTCAACAGAATGTCAGCTTAGTAACCTACAGCCTTTTTGCAAGATGACAATCAACTGCAAAGAGTATACGTACATTTTTCACATTCTTCATCTTTAATTTTCATTACCGACCTACTCACTACGAGAAACAAATCATCATTATCTACTTCCAACGAATTCGAAGTCAATCGGGAAAGCAAATATTGAATTCCATTTAATTAAAAAATCTGAAGTTCAAGGCATTTCTTAATTGAGGGCCTAAGCGTCACTGACGAGTCCTGAAAGGACGATACCGCTGTATGATGTAGCGTCACTGACGAGTCCTAGAAGGACGAAACAGCTGTATGATGCAGCATCACTGACGAGTCCTAAAAAGGACGATACCGCTGTATGATGTAGTATCACTGACAAGTCCTAGTAGGACGAAACAGCTGTATGATGCAGCGTCACTGACGAGTCTTAAAACAGGACGATACCGCTGTATGATGTAGCGTCACTGACGAGTCCTAGAAGGACGAAACAGGTGTATGATATATCATCACTGACGAGTCCTGAAAAAGGACGATACCGCTGTATGATGTAGCGTCACTGACGAGTCCTAAAAAAGGACGATACCGATGTATGATGTAGCGTCACTGACGAGTCCTAAAAAAGGACGATACCGATGTATGATGTAGCGTCACTGACGAGTCCTAAAAAGGACGATACCGCTGTATGATGCAGCATCACTGACGATTCCTAGAAGGACGAAACAGCTGTATTATACAGCATCACTGATGAGTCCTATAGAAGAAAAAGACTGTTGTATGATAAAGCTCATTCGAAGAAAGTATCGTAAATATGTAAGGTAGAATTTGTCAGTTATTGGTGACTTACCTATGAAACAATAGCAGTTCTACACAATACCTATATGAAACAATACTTAGTGCTGTTCTATCGTAAAACTAATCCAGGTTTTAGCAATTTATAATTACGTTGAATGAAGATAATTAACTAATTACATTCTCGGTGGATACGTCAGGAGAGTTATTAACCTTTTTTCCAAGTATTTCTCTCATGACATTTTTGGTCTGTCGTCCGAACCGCGGGGGTCTGTTTTGTTAATAACAAAATAGGTATTGAAATCGGAAAGTGAGCTCCCAGGGGTATTTGATTTATGCTAGGGTTTGTTTGTAGTGTGACAAAATTGGTTAAACCTTTTTAAACTCCAGTTGTAACCAGATCGCTAATCTAACCCTATATCTATCATTTCTTTGCCAGTACGTCAGTAGTTTTTATTCTCTCCTATTACGAGGACAGCCTTGTTATTTGATATACACAACTAGAACTTGGGGCCATCCCAAGGTGAATTTATATGTCATAGTATTTGCTTTTTCCAGATTTGTATTTAACAGGATTTTTTTTTCATTCGGCTACATATCTTTCAAATCAATGTCAATCTTTGACACATTTGAAATGAAAACAAAAATCGTTTGATAAATGTTTAAGGTCGAAACCCATGAATCCCTTTTCAAAATTCGTTTTAAAATTTGAGAAGCTCCTTATCTTAAATGACTTTCATTTTTCATTTTTGAGATATCAGATTTTGGAATATTAAATATTTATCCATTGCAGTGGATTTTGCGACCAGAGGGGTTTTCAAAATTTACAAGGCAAATGTAACCGATAAATCAGCAGACTCTTATCTTTTTTTAATACTACCTCTTATTCATTTTGCACCTTTCAAGAATCTTAATGTTAATTCTTTTAACAGAACTATGGTTTTGTCTACATGTCGATAGTGTATTACGTTCTTTGTTAATTTTGTGATATTGTCATGGTGAGCTCATTATATAATTAGTTTTTTTTAATTATCGGTTATTTTTACATTTATTTTCTTTTATGATATTAAAAAAAGTCCTTTGTCCCATTGTGTTTACCTCTAATCTTCTCTTCCACTGGGAATAATTTGGTCGGTCAGATTTGACTTGTCCATAAATTCAATAATTTTAAATCTCTGTCATCAATTCTTTGCTTTATTATTCCAGAATGGAACAGTTTCCTGCGAGAAAGAGACATGTCCAGTTTTAAATTGTCCTAAAACCGTGATATGGCAGCCTCCTGGTTCCTGCTGTAAAGTGTGTAAAGGTCAGTAACGATAATTTCATATTACAAAGCGAAGGTCAATAAACCACTCCAAAACACTAGAACATATATGTTATTTTATACTATCTTTAATAGTTAGCAACAGCGGGTTTTTCATGCAAGAAAAGACAAGCTTATTATTTTTTACAAAGATGGAATAAGTTGATCCAGTTTCATTTTAAAACAAACTACTTATACGGATTCAACGCAGTTTAGCATACATCTGTTTCGGCCTTTGTCAATTGTGCAAAAAATGATGGATTAAGTTTGATTTTTAGGTGAAATATAAGTTATTATGTATCTAGGATGAAAACTGACGAACAAAAAACAATTTGGACTATATTTCACGTTTGCATATCCAACAGAACAAGCAATGATATTTCAATTGCTTCTGTACCGATAGTATGAGACACAAGAGTTAAACAAGGATTTCTTCAACAACAAATTCTGCAAAAACGAAGGCATTTTTTTTTCATGATTTTGCGTGGAAGTCATTTAAAGCATTACATTCAATACCATACTTGACTTTGTAAAATTCAAACCATTATATAATCGCGCTATATGTTACCTTGATGTAACAGAATTAGAATAGTTTCAACACAATGATTTCAATTTGGAAAAACTGTTTGGTCATTAAATGTGCGAATAGTCTCTGCCACATTCATGTCTTGACATCGGAAGTAACGAGAATATAAATAAAAAAAGTATGTTAGCTCGGCATATGTCCATACACAGATTAGAACGTTGGCAACCATTATTTGTGGTCGTGGCACTTCGACAAGAAGTCTTTGGGTAATACTACGGTCGTCATCATTACCTCATTGTAGAATATTCTATTTCCTAGTGTGATGTGGAGTTGGACGTGTTTGATGTTTGTTATTATGCCTAGAAGTTCTGTTGCTGACCTTGTTCTCATTTCGGAACGTGACATTACTTACTTGGAATTCACAAACCAGGTTCGCCGATAGAGCAATTGCTTACTCTTCCGGATTACATAGTCTTCTTCTCCTTGTACTTTTCCAGGAGTTGGAGTCTCTGTGTAAATCTTTCTTTTGCTCATATTAGTCACTTGTTTTTGCAAACTAGAAGGTAAATTGTTAGAGGCACGATAACAAGATGTAAAATGTTTAATACGTCAAGGCGATGCCGAGATTGTCAGGTACTGAAATACAGAGGGTCGACCAACTTTATATCAGTAAAGGCGAAGCCGAGATTGTCAGGTATTGAAATAGAGTGTCGACCAACTTTATATCAGTAAAGGCGAAGCCGAGATTGTCAGGCACTGAAATATAGATGATCGGTCAAGTTTATAGGAGGCAAGGCGAATGCGGGACTGTCGGCTACTGAAAATAGAGAATCACTGATATTTATTTAGGGGCTAGGCGAAGCAAGGCGTGCAAGAATAGAAATTAATCAAATAACGGCTCTCTTAAGTAACGGTCACAACGTCATGATAGTGAATGGTACATGAAGGGAAGTTAATTACTGTAAATGTAAAGGTATAAATGGGCTCAAATTAATCAAATTATCCATACATATTAGCTTTTGTTCTACATTCATTAAAATCATTTCATCTGAATAGCATGATTCAAAATGAATTACACGATAGCGTTTTATATGTGATGACATTCAAAATATTGTTTTCGAGAAACTTGTTGAAATTTCATCTGAAAAGTGTATCAAGTATGAATCTGATAAAAGATTTCGAAATAAGTTTTATCATTATTCGAGAAATCTTGACTTTAGGCACTAAGACATACTAAGTCTTATCTTAATACGCGCATCCAAAAATGAAAAAAAAAATCTTTCGAAATATCAAACCATGTCTTGTCAATTTATGGCCAACGTGGAGAGCAGTTGATGGATAGGAGTAGTGATAACGAGTAAGTTTGTACTTAAGTTTTTATACAACACCGATGCATCTCTTAAACGTGCAAATGCACGTCCCGTGGTGTTCCTCTGGAACGTTCTGACCTATATTTACTGCGAAAAATAATGATTATGAATAGCATTTTATCTAAAATATCTCCAAGCTTAAGTTGATAACAGATTTGTATTACAATGAAAATGCATGTGTTTTTCATACTTCGCCGGACATATTTACACTTGAACTTGGTTAGAATTTGTTACGGAAAACCTGTTCTAAAAACGCATTATACGATTATATACAGCATTAAAAACAATTTTTCTACAGAAGCCTGTTAGCATCAAGCTATAAGCTATACGTTGATAAACCACAGATAAAATCGTTAGGGTTGAAGTAGTTGCCAATCCTTCTGTAACATATAGTCTTATTCAGAGGTAACCATGTACATCTTTCCTTTGTTCTGTTTGTTACTGATTTTGAGTTTGTATATAAATTCCATTGACACATCGGTATTTCCTGTTTTTAGGGTTTTTAAAGAGCTTATGGGGTTAATATGCCCACGTGATCATTTTAAGAATCCATTTTGTTATTTAATACGAAGGAGTGTTGGCGACCAATACCTTCAGCTGATTTGACAGGAAATGTGTAGAATAATGAGTGGTACGGCAAATGGAACCAGGGTATTCATCAGTGGTTGCCTTCATGTCAACATTGGTGCTAGACATTATCAATATGTATAGACATTTGTGATCTTTCTACTGTGCATTTTATCAATAAACAAGAAAATACCAACATGTCAACATAATCATAATCCAAACTCTAATTCAATATGAACAAAAGAAAGTGTTCTGCTGAGACTCCTGAAAAAGTACAATGATAATAAGACCAGGTGTTTCGGAAGAGAAAGCTTCTTCTGCTTTATCGACGACACCTGCCAAGTAAACCTTGGTCAATCCAAGTGAGCAATGTCATGTTCCCAAATGAGAACAAGTATACAACAAAGGAACCAACGGGTAAACTAACGAGCATCACATACGTGCAGCTTGATATCTCACAAAGAAATAGAATATTGCTCAATGACACCACTATGACGACCGTAAAACTTCCCCATAAATATCAGAAACCTATCGATTGTTTTTTCACGGGAATATTTTTCTATGGGTTTCCGTAATGCTTCCTATTTAACACGGGTTCAATGCTGGTAAAGTTACCATGGCGGAGTAATGAAACAGCTAGAGTGTAATATACTTGACCTTGCGCAACATGTTTCTCAAACGCGTCTTCCGCGATTGCAAATAAATCCAAGATGATTTAAAAAGATATTTTTAATTCACTGATGAACAGATTACATAAAATGGTAGGGCAATTAAGGTGCATATCTAAACATTATTTTGATATTTGATATCCTTTAAAGATTTTATATATTACTACTTTTTTAACAAACTGGAAAAATATTTTTAAAAAATCAAGTTTTTTTATTTCTTATTTGCAAATGTCCGTGTCATATGAAATATCATAATAAGTTTTAACCGCCTCCTAGGTTTCAGGATTTAGGCCCTTAGCATCATTGTCGAATCTTAGAAGGACGAAACTGTTGTATGGTGCAGCTTATTTCATCATGTAGCGCTACTTGTATTAAAATATGTTAATCAATCGCGTATGCCTATTAAATTGAGTGCCCTATTTACTTTAGCAATGTTCTCAGAAGAATAAAAATTGGCTTCCGAGAATGTGTCATTTACAGTTAGAAAGGATTAAATCGGGCAAATAACCGGGAACTTGTCTTCTTTCTGGAAAACGCAAACGCGCGCTTCAACAGCCGCAAGCATTATACAATTAGATCCTCAGGCATAAACTTCTCCAAGATAATTACCCATCAACATCTTTTAGAATATAAAAACACCTTGAATAATGACAACAGTCCCATTTTCGTCTTCTTAAAGTTAATGTCTTTACTGTAAATGTATTACGTCATACTATGATGTCATCTCGTATTGTATGGCTCGAAGTCCTTATTCTGGCATAAAACCATGCAATGAAACGAGGTGCAGTGACATGATACTGACCATTATGTCCTCTTAAATGATATGAACAATATGGTGCGTTAAACCAAAATGAATATTTTAATTGTTTCATGTTCTTAGTTAAATTACATCCAATTATTGTTTTCAACCCTCGATAGATCATTAAGTTACGCCCTTGGTGTATGTTTCATAATCATAATCCTGTTTTCATTAAAAAATAACTTTTACAGCTATATTCTCTTGAAATCTATTTTAAACTAAATTAGACGTAATTACTCCCGAAGACCAGAAACAAAACAGAAAAAAATAGTTTAACGAAGAGTATGCAGACAAAGAAATCATAAGTGCTTAACATGCCAATATATCCTTGATGTTTTAGTAAGATATTTAAAGTGTGACAAGAATGTCGGGCTTACATCAGTACTTGACCTGTACTTAATCTTACCTACATAAACTTTACATAATTTACATAATAATATCATACATGGATCAGCTTTACATAATTCACATAGAAAGATCTTACCTGGGTGAGATTTGCATAGTAAAGTCTTAACCGGATAAGTTTTATATAATTTACATAATCAGATAATACATGGATAAGCTTTACCTTATTCATATAATAGATCTTACCTGGATAAGATTTACATAATTTACATAATAAGATCTGGATTCTTCACCACACCGTTACAACAGATTTTCAATATATATATATAAGATTTATATCGATCAGTATTAAGTTGGGTTTATATTATATAACATTCCCTTTTTTATCACCATGGTAACTTCTATGATTTATATTTTACAGGTCTAAGGAGGATATTCAATCTTCCTGGAGGGAAATGTTTCTTTCAGTATAAAATCTACAAAAGCGGAGAGACATTCCGACCAGGAAATTGTACAAGCTGTCTTTGTGTGGTAAGTAATGATATGTATTCTTTGAAATTAGTTTATTTCATAATACATTCGGGGATATTTCTTTGTTTGACGGGCAGAAAATGCTACGTTATTGTGTTTTTTTAATTTATCCCTGAAGAAGGATTTCAGTGTCGATTAGTTATGATATTAGCATGCAAATGTACTGAAATTACAAATGCACGTACCATTAACAAACGTTGGTTATATGCGGACCGAATTAAGAATTTCATATACTATGTATTTTAATATTTTGGGTTAATTTTGGACGTTGAATGCATTATTAATGAATATTAAGTGGTTTTCTCCCATTTCCACTTTATTTTTTTCTTATAATCTGATATAATCAACGAAGGAATGCCACTTTAAAAAACATACTATAATTCTGAAAAGTAAAGAAAAAAGTAAGAAGTGGAAAGCAAAATGAAGCGTAAAACTTCATAAAAGGAAATATAGAAATTTTGAAGAAAAACATATTTTCATATATGAATGTATTTATGAAGATAGAAATAGGTGATTTATAAAGACACAATAAAAAATGTGTTGTTTGTGTACTGTAAAATCATTCATTTTCGTGGTAAAGTTATTTTCCTTGATTTCTTTGGTACTATTAATTATTGAATTCATATGTCTTGGACTCTTGAAATTAAAAAAGTAAATTGATGGAGCTATCTTTACTCACGAAATCAAACATCCACGAAATAAAGGTTTGTGACAGAACCAAGAAAATCTAGCCCACGAAAATAATGATTTTGCAGAAACTGATCTCTTATGAATGTTGGTGTAGATCCAACATTTTAAGAGGATAAGGCATCAAGGAAGACAAACACATCAGGGGTGTTTAAGTTAAAGGGATATGTTTTACATAACCTCTCTACACCAAATAAACTCGTATGCACTGTTGTGATACTTCATAACAGGGCGTTTGATATCGTATGAGGTGATATGAGACATATTTAACAATTATTAATTATTTCAAAAGTTCAAAAGATGTTTTACATATTATTTAATCAAATTTGTTACATAATTTTACACTCACTGTAGATCCATCATTTTATGAAATTCTTTCGATGGAAAGCATTTATATTTTACTTTGATATTTTGATTGATCTCAGTTCAACGGCGTTAACTTGTCTATATACATTGATGGATTAAAACCTGCTTTGACTGTTCGGTATATCTCCTGAATTTTTCAGCGACACTTGGTAACAATTATATATTAAAAATTCCATAATTCTCTTTTCGTTCAGTGCATAAAGAGACAAGGTAATGTGAAGAAAAAACGTCAAAGATTTGAGTTATTTACATTAATAAAGGATGTTGATGTTTTTAATGTACTCTGTTCATATCTCTTACTTTTGTATAATCTTCAAAACTTTTGAAAATGGAAGCTACATTGAGTCTTGCAAAAAATGACAACATCAATTATTATTTAGGGGATAAGTTCGGTTAAAAAAAGCATGCCTTAGGTGTATTTTATTAATGAAATACTTTATGAAATTATTGTTGTTTCTTATTCATCATGTCACATCCGTTTCAGGATGGAACATTTATTTGTGATCGGGAAACATGCCCGCCCCTTCCTTGCCCTCTTGAGAAAACTGTGCAGCGAGAAAACTCGTGTTGTCGTGTTTGTCCCGAAAAACAGACATGCGACTACAAGAATAAAACATATATGGTGAGATTTTTTATTTATTTATGTAACCAGGTCGATTTAATACACGACCTCTTTTCTAATTGATATTGATGAACAGTCTTGGCTGTTTACTATTCAATCTAGATACCAGACTCCATGCCTACAGTTGTATCATATAAGTTGTTGCAACAGGATGTTGAAAAACAATATTTGTCTTCATCATAATAAGTGTTTACGGGGCAAATGCACTGTTTATACAGGAGTCAGCAATTTCTTTAAACCCGATTATTACTCACGCGTAAACATTCCTGATATTAACATTTCTTTCCATCTATTTAGCTTTAGATTTAAGCCTTCTCCAGCTTGCGTAGATGTTGAATGTCTATTCGGATTTTAACAGGCGTTACTGAGTTCTGCTATGAAAAAAAGTACTTAAATTAATGTTAAGACTATGTCAGATAGAATTTCATCACCTACCGGAAATTTCTTAAACCTCAAGGAAGGTCCAACCTTACAATCGAATTACATAATGATTGGTATATAACGTACTATGATGAAGCCACATGTGGCGGGGAAAACATTTAACTTGGTCCAACGTTTATAAGTTCATTTAGGGTTTTTCAAATTCTTTTTTTTTTTTTTTTTGTCTGTTCTGTACCCAAATGTGTCCTATCTTACGGGTTTGTATTCTTGTTTTCAAAACTTTAAAAAAGATGATAGATGTAAAAATCTAAACATTGATGGTAAAATAAAAAATGATTACCTCGAAGTCTATTGAAACTATACAATCAGAAATTGGCTTTTCCATAATGTGTAAATTTGTCTTAAAAAAACCCATAGAATTCAATTGATTTCATTTACAATTGAAATACAGGTATCAATTTATTCCGTAATTAAGTTTTTTCAGTTTATTTTATTAAGATGTTCATCTTACATTTTATACATATTATGCCATCATTTGTATCATTTTGTTGACTTAAAATTGGTAATTACAATTACAGCATGAACAAAAATGGCGACCAAATGTTTGTACTACCTGTTCGTGTGATGACGGCTCAACCAGGTGTCACGTGCAAAATTGTCGAAATACTGTTTGGTGTCCTTCAGTAAGTAGCATAAAAATCATGGTGGTCCTACAGAAATGTCCCATACAAATACAATTTCATGACGAATAGAGCCTTATTTTACGGTACAATAACAAAGTCTATGGTTCTTTTCTAAGATATCAATTGACTTCAAATAATCAGTACTGGACAATTTTAAAGAAAAAGTACATCCTAATTAAGGAGAAATGAGTTTTTTTAATATACCATTATGTTGTTACTTTGTACCAGTCCTAAACTTCCATTAGTTCTTTAAACACATATATATGTCATTAGTAGGAAAAACGATTTTTGAATGATAATATATAATAACCATCCTTATAAATAATATTACGGTCGTCACTGCAATATGATGCACCATCTACAATGCGTTTGGCAGATCTATGTGACAAACTAGCATTTATATATGTCTTCATTATGATAAAGCTTCTTGCTAGCGAGGAAAGTCGTGCTAGTTAACAGATAAAAAGCAAATATATATATAACGATAATTACTCTCGTAACGCCGAGACATTGTAATGACCAGCGAAATTAGAACGGCACGTCATTATCGTGATATGGCTAGGCTTTACTGCTGTCGAATACTTTAAACTTGCAATTCAGCATAATAAATTGATAAATGTTACATTTCTAAAACATAAATTTGGTATTTTGATTACAAGATAGGTTGGAGAGTGCGACTAGACTGATCTAGTATAGGTTTTGAACACTTTATATATGTTTAAACCGAATCTGAACGTGGCAATAGTTGTTAACATTAAAACTTCATTGGCAGTGTTTGCGTGCTGTTTAAAGGAGTTATATCACTGCAGAATCTTGTGTATGTGTATGTCATTTCTCGTGTCAAAATATGAATACTATATTCTAGAGTCGTGCGTATCATATTCGGTTTTATCATCACATAATTAAATTTATCTTCGTTTCCAATTGATCAGCTGCTTTTTTATTCAAGCGTATAGTTATCCTGCAACAAGTTATACCACCGAAAATTTGTAGCCTCTCGAAGTAAATTTTAAGTATAAAAATATATTGGACACCTTCTGATATGTAACATATAGTGAAACATAATTAAAATGCGTGAACCGGAAGTGCTCATTCGGGTTCATGCCATTGTTCTTGACGTTCCTAGTGAGTCGGGCTACCAGACGTTTTTAATAATTGCCGGACGACATATCGCATATTTATATTCACTAATTACACCGATCATTCCCTTAGTTTAGGGTAGGGCAGAGACATTTATAAACCCTCGGAGGAGATTCTCCAATGTGTATTGCCTTGGATTAGGCTGTCAGGAGTCTCTTCCTTGGGTAGAGATTTCTCTGTCGTACACTAACGTTAGTGGAGAATTTCTATTAATCTTTATGAGTTGAAATATATTTTTATGAATGTTCTACCAAAATTGTAGAAACTGGAGACATTTTTTAAGGTTTGTTAAGGGTCAACAATTCTTAGTAATACCTTGCTTGAATCTATTGAAACGTTTGTAAAGGAGTTTTATCCAAAATAATCCCACAATTGATAGAACTTTTGTGATTGGAAAATTCGTAACCAACAATAAGTTTGTAAAGGAGAAGGTTAACTTCATTTAACTAGTTTCACCTTCACTGTCGCCTGCTGTTCATGTCTGTGTTAGCTTCCATTTTGCCTCAGGTTTATGCCTTGATAATAAACTTTATGATCCCCTTGTAAATAAAAACATGATGTATGTCTGGACACATTTTATGATTGTTTTCCGTAATGGAATTCCGTTTTTTCACTCTTTGATGTGATATGTTTTTTCGCGAGTTAGTTATTGACCTTTTATACATGTTTAAGGTAGTAGGGATTTATTTGAATCTATTAAAAACATTAACCTGTCTCAAATCAGGACAACCATGATGAAGTATAGAAGATTGTCTCTGATTTAATATATTTCCCTCCCAATTAAATACCATGGTCTTCATGTCTGTGATTCGAGACGTTTCGCAACACGATATTTTTCTAAGTTATCAACCATTCCAGCTACAACGTCAAAGATTTCAAGAGGTTGCATATCATTGCAGAGATTTTTATCAAAAAGGTGCTTCATGATATAAAAAAATCCACATGGTAAAGAGCATTAGTTTTGTAGTTCTTAAATACAGTGGTTTGGAGACTTCTATACTCAGCCTTTGCTACGAAATATGTCAAAGTTAGTCCCCCAAGCTTTATAAAAAATCCCCAAATGAAGATTCCCTATGCATTGCTCTTCAGTTCAAGTGGATACTCATAGCATACGAAATAGATCTTTACCGATTTGAAGGTTTTGGTATGAAAAATAATACTAGTCGTATTGCCGTATTTAAAACTGTCTCGTTGGTGGGGTTCTATGATTCGGGTTCATTTTTCATCGTAATTAGTATGGTGCCAACACAAAGACACGCAATGAAGGCTCCTAATCAGTTTATTATATCTAATTAATGAATTTTGAATTAAGGAAGTATGTTAGGTTATTCACTTGGTTCGCTTTTTTTATTTGTTCGTTTTCTAAACATTTAAGAAACAGTTGCAGGTTATTTATGAAATAATGCCTAGAGTGTTGTATGCCCAGGGAAATTGTTTTAAAACGAAAACGTAGAGACTTGAAGAGGGACATAAGTAGCGCGATACAAGAGTAAATTCTTTGTAAAAATGCTTTACATAAATAGTCTGCTGATAAAGCGCAGAAAATCTAACTCTGAGTTGCACATAGATTTTGATTTTTCAAAATTCATAACCATTAAATAGGGTAACGAAAATCATGCGATTTCTGTTTCGTAACAGGCCCAAAGACAAAGTTAGGACAGATACAATGCACTCGATGCTTTATCGTGTTAAACATATAAGTGTTCAAATCCGGTTGATGCGGCGTGTTTCGCTTTCCTCCCATTTTAGTCATATCAACGGTATTATTTTTCCTATTTTCACTTTTTATATCAAATTTATGTTATTTCAACTTCAGGGTTACCGACTACAGTACATAAATGGTGAATGTTGCCCGAGATGTACCGAAGGTATGTATGCGACTGGTATTCTCATTCTTCTTTCGGAGCTGATTCTGCAGTATTGATCTTAAAAAGTAATTAAGTATAATTTGAAGCAGAATAATCAAACAGTATATGACTGCATTCAACGTTTCATTGCCGAATTCTTGTTACAAATATAAGCATTTCAACAATTACCTACCTAACAATGTCTGACTCAGAAGAATGTTTGTGTGGGTAAAGACTAAAGAGGGGGATTCTAAGATTTGTAAGATACTCTCTAGCTATGTTGAAAATAATCTTCAAGTCAAATAGCTTACCATCGATAAATAGGAAAGCACTAGAGCGCGGCCATTACTCTTTATTACCAAAACATCCGAGTACTCTCATTACCAGTTGTTATGTGACAAGAGTGGGTTTCAGCTACATTAAATTTTCTCTGGCAGTTTAAGAACATTCCATACTGCATTGAAGAGCGTAAAGATTTGCTTTAGAACCTGTTAGAAGACCATGCTAGCTCGATAGGCATATTTATTAACATAAACGAACCACATTCTGCACCCACACGACTTCGCGCTAAAGCTTTAGTTGAAAGGTTGGCCTGTTTTCTATCGCTATTTGTAATTGGCACTGGACACGATCATAAATGAAACTAATTGGACCAAGCAATTTTTGAAAACATAAAAAGTGATAATGGCATAGATAAGTTTAAGGCGAATTTAACAAAGATTTCTCTTCTGTTTTCAGTTGTTGGGTGAGAATTTAGAGACAGATTGCATATATACTTTACATATATGAGAAGAAAAATTAAAAATACCAACATAAACTTAACCCAAAATAAAAGTCAATAAAACAATAAAGTCAATGAACAAAAGAAATATTTACGCTGAAACTCCTGGAAAGTACAGGGAAAAGAAGGCCATGTGTTCCGGAAACAGTATTGTCCTTCGTGCTGTGGATTATGAAAACACCATTGTTTTTTTAAAAATCATTCCATGTATACTATTTTAACACGATTTTGAAAAATAGATACTGTTTGCTTTTCATCGTGATAATTTAAGTATTATTTACTTTGATTTGATAAATTGTGAGTGGAAATTTATTAAGTTTAGTCATAAGGGGTGCTACATGCGGTGTCACGACATGGGTTTACCACATTATGCCCTGGGTAGCCATAGAGTCACCGCAAAAATCTGACAGTAATGGGAGTGTCAGGTAGTAATGATATATTAGTGACAGGATTTAAGCGTGGGCATTTTTTCTATCAGAAAGTATCCAGATCTTCGATAAAAACGTTGTATATTGCAGATAAAACTACCAAATTTGTATTTACATAAATTTTAATATAGTGTCAGACATGGTCAACTATGATGTGTTTCTATCTTTGCAGCCAAAGGCGTGTGTACTGTGTTTGGGGATCCTCATTACAGAACATTTGATGGAAGGATTTATAATTTTCAAGGACCGTGCAAATACCTTCTGGCGGAAGACATAGTAACTAAGTCGTTTTCCATACGCGTGCGAAATGACGCACGTACTTCACCGTGGTTCACTTGGACGAGAATGGTCACACTGTTTCTTGGAAATGTAAAAATTGGACTTCATCAAAAAATGAATGTGAAAGTAAACAGAAGACGTGTTAAACTTCCGTATACAAATCACGCTGAATTCTCGGTTGTACGAGATGGTCAATCGGTCAAGGTGATGACCGCCATTGGCCTAAAGGTGATTTGGGATGGTGATAGTTTCATCGAAGTGACGATTCCCAGTCGTTACAAGGAGAAAATGAGAGGACTTTGTGGGAACTATAATGGTATAAGTACTGACGATTTGAAAGGCAAAGATGGCCAGGTGTACCTTGATGGAGAAAACTTTGGTAACACATGGCGAGTTGGAAGCAAAGCCGCCTGCACAATCCAAGAAAATGTTCAAAAAACGGAACCGCCTTGTAAATCGGACAGTTCTAAGAGAAAACGTGCCAAAAGGGAATGTAGCCATCTTTTAGCGAGTGTGTTTTCCAGATGTAGGCGCTTGGTAGATGTAAGGCAGTATTACAGGTGGGTTAAAACAAGGTTAATAGAATGCTTCGAAAATAGTCAAAGTCATCCAGATGCTTGATGTTACAATGTTTTTGCCTTGTAAATTATAGAGTTTGAAGTTTATGTGATGATAAATTATGGAGATTAACTTGAAGGATGGACAGACTTAGGCAGCATAAAAAAGAGATGTTTATTTACAATATGCACTTTATTAACCCTTGTCGATTCATATTTCAGAATCAGCATGAGTTATTGGTGAATGAGCTCTCTTTGTGAGATATATATAGCGAGATGTAGAACACAGTTAATAGACTAATGAGTAAAACTTTCGCTCGCCTGTCCTATTATTCTTATCACTGGCCACCAAAATATTTCTTCAATGAAGTAATGTAAACAACTAGTTTATAAATTATTCAATTCATTTTTTTCTCTTTTGTATCTTTTGTAAGAAACAGTGAAATTATATTAATTAGATAGAGTTAAGATGTCAATGAACCCAATATTGAGATTTTAGACATCTCGGGGGAATCTAGCTTATGATATATCATCACTGACAAGTCCTAGAAGGACGAAATAGCTGTATGATGTAGCATCACTGACAAGTCCTAGAAGGACGAAATAGCTGTATGATATAGCATCACTGACAAGTCCTAGAAGGACGAAACAACGTATCATGTAGCATCACTGACGAGTCTTAGAAGGACGAAACAGCTGTATGATGTAGCATTACTGACGAGTCCTAGAAAGACGAAACAGCTGTATGATGTAGCATCACTGACGAGTCCTAGAAGGACGAAACAGCTGTATGATGTAGCATCACTGACGAGTCCTAGAAGGACGAAACAGCTGTATGATGTAGCATTACTGACGAGTCCTAGAAGGACGAAACAGCTGTATGATGTAGCATTACTGACGAGTCCTAGAAAGACGAAACAATGTACAATGAAACAATTAGATATTCCCGTTACAAATTTAGAATTACATACAGTAGCTTTCTTTGACTCGTCAGTAATGCCGGGAGCCTGAAGTGCTAAAAACTACTAGGCAATAGGGGAAATAAAAAATTTATCAAAAAAATGTCAAAATCTAGATAAACTAGATGTTAAATTCTGAATTTGAAATAGTGATGTGTAAGACCATCAGGGGATTAGTTGAACTTTGACCTATAGTCTCATAGATATATATTGTTGCGAGGACGAATTCTACCAGCTTTTCAATATACTGTTGTGTTAAGAATTAATATGTGGTTTTTATGTCTAACAAAACTCTCTCTCTAGCATGTTGTCCTTGAGAGATATATTTTTGTTAATCAGGAATTAGAAATCTCTAGTGAGGGCGGAATATACCCGACGTCCTTTCGTCTATTACATTCCGTTCAGTAATTTGTCATGTAGATTTAAACTATCATATAAGTTTACACAAGCAAGTAGTTCTAATGCATGTACAGGTGTGTGTGTAAAGATGTTTGTTTGTATCGTACTGTAACAAAAAAAAAATGGAAAGAATATATATATATAAACAGCAAAGAGCCTCCTTTTGATACGCAGAGGAAATATATTCCTTACTATTCATGAAAGGAGGTTTGAGGTTCCTTAATGCTATACGTGTCTATAGGTGTATATTGGTTAATATATATATGATGAAATGTTACTAATCAATAATGACAGAAATTTACGCTTCAGGCGAAATATACAAATACGTTTATATCTGTTCAGTGTTTGTAATGTAGCGGTATTGGGGAAATACACCTATGTTAATTAAGCGTGTGAACACAGCACCTTATATCGATAATGGATTATACCTCTATATATTGATGTGGAAATCACCTGTTATCTGTAAGATGTCGTTAACAAAAAGGACGTGAAATGAAATTCCATTAATTCTCCAGCTATGATTGACATAATAATTTTAAGTTCGGTACTATACTATGTGGTACGAACGTGTTGCGTATCTCCCTTTTTGAAAAGTTCTTTATTATATTACTAAAATATCACAATTTGGCAGTATCAAACGTAACTGAATTAGAGTAAACACATGTACGGGTATAAACAAACTTATTGATATTGATATACTATTAAACACGCACACGTGTTGACATCTGTCTTGTCACTTCATGTCTGAATCGTAAGCCACTTTGTTTGCAGTTTTCAAATTCAATCGATCTATTGTTACATGAAAGTTGAAACCTGACGATAATGCTTTGCCGCCATTTTTTTTTTTCGAGTTCTCTCCCTTTACACGAGAATATGAACATCGTCATATGCGATTAGACTGGTAAAACATGTGAGAAAGATTTTGTATAATATCGCTCCAATTTGTACCTTTCAGATCTTGTATAGCTGATATGTGCGAGTGCCCGGATGACAAACAATGTGCATGTGAGGCTGTGAAAGCATACGCCCACAGATGCATCAACGAAGGAATTCAGTTAACGTGGAGCAATCAGCGCTTCTGCCCAGGTAAACTCTCGCTGTTAATGCTGTTTTATTTGGCGAAATGTTTAAAAGATCTTTTGTTAATTATTGTCCTTAACCAAGGCCTAAACTGTACCAAAAATAACACTGTTGTCATATAACTGGTTCAACTGGGATAAGATATCGTTGATTGAAAACGCAAAAAAAAACAGAATGTCATTAATACCTTAAATAATAAGGAAAAATACATAGAAAAAATACTTTCACTATTGCTGGCATATTGCGTTATTGTTCGTCAGTTTGCAAAGGTCTCACTACCTTTTTTAAACTACTAATCAGCGTTATGCGTTTTGAATTGAAATTAAGATATTTACCTTTGTTTAATTGTTTTATTTCCAGAACACTGCCCTGAAGGTGCTATATATAGACAATGCACAAAACGATGTATGCGCTCGTGCGATGAACGAGACCAGAAAGCATTATGTAAAACAAAGTGTTCTCCTGGATGTGTTTGTCAAGGAAACCGTGTACTACACAACAACAGGTGTATTAAACCAAGGCAATGTCCAAAGCGGTGATGACGTAATAAATTAGTTATTGATGACGTCAAATTTTGAAAGTTTGATAACAGCACGAGTTGGAGAATCAGTCTGGTCCGTCCATTTCAAGGCGTTGCAATAGATCTTCCAAGATATTTGCAAAATTCGCCGGAAGTGACGCAATGTGCTGCACATGTAATGCTCTGTTCAGACGATTAATATCGGGATGGTCTAAATGTAGTTATTTGTTTATGTTTAATTCAAATCTTAACGAGAAAGTCAGTCGTGCTGATCTATCAGATCGAATGGGAGATTTGTATGACAGAGACTCCATGAGATGTTTTGTAAGTCTTGTTGTCCTTCTGTATTTTGCTGTTTCAAAGTAGCTTGGATCACCTACTCTAATGACGGTCCATTGAAGTTGTCCTTTACTTCTGATACACCAACTATGCTTTGATTCAGTTATTTGTCGCAAGTCAGTGACAACGCATCACAGAACCTACATAACACAGTATGAAAGATTTGTCAGTTCAAGCTGTGAAACGACATGACAAAATACTCATTTAATGTTCATGTTTTTTTTTTCTTTTCCTCTTTTTGTAGACGTGTTACTTATCATAAGTTGTCACCTGATTTTTTTACCGTCTAAAATTATGCAGGACATTATATTATTGCACTTCATTAACTGAACCTACAACCCTAATTCACCTCTTTGTTTTAAAGATTTGAAGCCCATTTCGACTGAAATAATTTCATATTTATTCTCATAATGTTAATTCATTATAACAGTTGACTGAATTCACTTATTCTATCTCTAAATGGATTTGAAACCCGGTTACTAATGTGTGCAATACTTCGTTATTTAATGGAAATAACATTTAAATTATTACCTTAGTCACTATTTTATTTTCTTAAAACGTTACATTAATTCTGAAAGTGTGAAAAATTTATTAAAGAACTATTTCATATATTTTCAGCGGGTATATCCTGAAATTGTCAAATTACTATCTGCCTGCTAATCTTAGTATCATATCCTGTACAACATAATCGTAACGACATTCAAACGAATAAAATTCCTATTTAAATTTTCGTTCACCGACGCAAATAGAACTTGAACTGTAAAAAAGACTACATCTCTCTCTAAATTATATCGGCCCTATCTAATTACGTAAAAATACTGTCATTTCTCACCAAATAACAGCGGTCCTATTTAATTACGTAAATATACTGTCATTTCTCACCAAATTACATCGGTCCTATCAAGATACGTAAAGATACTGTCATTTGTCACTCAATTACCACAGTCCTATATAATTACGTAAGAATCCTTTAAAATCATTGATTTTTTTTTTTTTTTTTTTTTGTAAGTTTCTATTTCTTTCGTTTCGTACGAAATATTTATTAATCATTATCTCGTATATCTACGAATCGATTAATTGTTCAGAATATGATATGGAAACATAATTTATAACTTTCGTGAGAAATCTGTGTCCACGACTTTAAAAACCCTATAAATTTGTGACTCACGAAAATACGTAATTTTGCAGTAAAAAACATACTATTTCCATCGAGATACCAAAGTCTTTCATTTCACTTGTTTTATTTTTGCATTATTTTTTCTTTTTTCGTTATCAGTTCCCCGAAAAAATGACTTAAAATTCCCATTCAACGCACTAGATACAGAGGTAACGAGGCTGACAGTCTCCCATTAGATAGTGGAAGGTGTTGGTTCATGTCATAACCGTGAAAAAGGAGATGAATAATGTTTTGTTGCTTATTTGTTTTACATGGAAACGAAACGAAATGTAAATAATGTATGAATTGTGGTCCAAATGAAATAAGGGGAGGTTACTCTAATTTTGTATAATATGTGTACTAATTGGTCGTTTTCATTAACTTATTGCTGCTAGCTGTGTTGTAAATAGGGTTATTTATTAAACATATATGTACTTGTTGTAGGATGGCCAGTGTATGCTAATGAATGAAATTGATATGAATGTTGGAAATTATTTTGAAACAGAAATATCGAAAGCAGATGAAACATTGTATGAAAGGGAGAAAATTAGAACTATTCTTGTATATAAAAAACGTTACTGATTAACATTTTGATATCTAAGGAACACAGGTGTTGTGATTTTAAAATGCCAAAAAATATTTTGTTGAAATCATCTCAACTTTTGTTAGAAAAAGTTAAGATAAATTCAACATTCAATGAAGAAATGAAGATAGATCACTATTAAATGAAATTGTAATTTTTCTGTAAAACGGTTCCTCTATTTGATTAATGGTATGCAAGAGTTGGATGCTTAATGTGGATTAAGTTTAATGTTTTCGTAATTTTTTAAAGTAACAATGTATTACTTTATCGTACAAGTACTCTATGATATACGTGTAAGTGACAGGACGAATAAATAATTTTAAAATGCTATAATCTATGTTTTTAAATGCAGATTTTTTTTTCATATTCAGTTGAGTTTTCGTGTTCAACTTGACAAAAAAAATAGGAAAACACTTGGATTGAAGAAAACCAACCACCATGTAACTGGATGGTTTTAGAAAGATATGTGTATGTTTAACAAGAGACTGGTTTACTTGGAAATAAATGTGTTTAAGATATAAGTGGAACATTTCTGATGAAATGATCTGATGACGTTTGAAGGTTCGTCATGATGACGTCACATATGACGTCATTTTAGCAGGGTTTACTCTTCACATTGCTGGAAATATATCAGGGGTCGACTACAGGAGGGTGACTGATTGTTCTATATGTAGTGTATGGGTGAGGAATTTTATTATACTTTATTATTTGAAACATATTTTTTAACTACAAACTGTCTCTTACATGGTAATCTATTTAAACTGCAAACAATGTATCGGTACTCTACATTGTTTATAATAAAAAAAATGGAAATCTGAAAGATTAAAACATTCCAAAATATGTTTTGGGTTGTTGTTTTTGTTCATAAACTGTTGAAAGTGTTCCTGCCCGATGAGCTGTATCAGAAGAAACACAAGTTAACAACACCCTTTAATACAAATTTAGAATTAGAGAAGAGCGAAGCAATGAATAACACTGCATCATACACCTGTTTCGGCCTTCTAGGACACGTCAGCGAGGATATTGCCCTCTATCTCGGTTAATGCTATACGTTGTACAACTTATCAAAATATTGTCACCATTTTAATTTTATTATGACTGGATCATCAATAATTTCACGACTTACACAATGATTTTCTCAACAACTCATATCAGACATGTTTCTGTATCATTTTTTTACCTTAACTAAATTCTTTTGACGTTTGACCGGAAGTAATATATAATTCAATATGTAATGGATTCCAACGTAATATCTTGGACGTTTGTGTTGTATTTATAAACTCAAAATGGCGATTTTCATGACATTTGGAATAAAAAGTTTGAGGACTACTTTTTGACTGCGTAGTTGACGGCGTGATAAGGTTGATAGCGTTAACAATTTCAACGTTTTCTGGTTGTTAAGGTATCACTTAGTTAGCCCTTTGTAGATTTCAGCTGAAAAAATCACCACAAATCACTTATTTAAATTTCGTGAATCAAGACCACTCTCCCCGATTTCTAGGAAAAACAGAAAATTCAGCTTGTTTCTTGATCTTCAAAAACTGGCTATGTAGGTAAAAATTGCAATAAAAAAAAAAAAAAAAAAAAAAGTTTGAATACTGAAAGATGGTCAAACAAACGAATACAGTCGTATTGGAACATTTCCATTTTTTATTGCTATGCAGCTCTTTAAAACCAATGAAAGCATTTTCACATAATTTTTTCTGAATATCCATATATCATACCCTTACCTTGTAATAAAAGACAAAAAAAAAAAAAAAAAGATAGGAAAGGTTGCTGTGAAAATGAGAGAATGTCTGTATTTAGAAAAAAATTACGGATAATATGTGGAAATGATTTTTTCAAGTTACACATATTCTGACTACTGTACCGGAAAAATTAGTGCGGATACATTGAATTTTCGATTTAAAAAAATACTTTCCAAAATGTAAACCTTTCAGAAAATCATCACCAATTAATATTTTTTATTTCTTAGAGGAATACACCCTTAAACATTCGATTGTATGCTTTCATAAAATCTAGTAAGAAGACAGTGTAACTATGTGATCTCACGCCTAAATAAGCATAATTTAGTGATGATATACATAAATAAGTGTAATCTCGTGATGATACACATAAATAAGTGTAATCTCGTGGTGATATACATAAATAAGTGTAATCTCGTGATGATATACATAAATAAGTGTAATCTCGTGGTGATATACATAAATAAGTGTAATCTCGTGATGATACACATAAATAAGTGTAATCTCGTGGTGATATACATAAATAAGTGTAATCTCGTGATGATATACATAAATAAGTGTAATCTCGTGATGATACACATAAATAAGTGTAATCTCGTGATGATACACATAAATAAGTGTAATCTCGTGATGATATACATAAATAAGTGTAATCTCGTGGTGATATACATAAATAGGTGTAATCTCGTGGTGATATACATAAATAGGTGTAATCTCGTTTTGATATACATGAATAAGTGTAATCTCGTGAGGATATACATAAATAAGTGTAATCTCGTGGTGATATACATAAATAAATGTAATCTAGCGATGATATACATAAATAAGTGTAATATAGTGATGATATACATAAATAAGTGTTATCTAGTGATGATATATATAAATAAGTGTAATGTAGTGATGATATACATAAATATGTGTAATCTAGTGATGATATACATAGATAAGTGTTATCTCGTGATGATATACATAAATAAGTGTAATCTAGTGATGATATATATAAATCAGTGTAATGTAGTGATGATATACATAAATATGTGTAATCTAGTGATGATATACATAGATAAGTGTTATCTCGTGATGATATACATAAATAAGTGTTATCTAGTGATGATATACATAAATAAGTGTTATCTCGTGATGATATACATAAATAAGTGTAATGTAGTGATGATATACATAAATAAGTGTTATCTCGTGATGATATACATAAATAAGTGTAATCTTGTGATGATATACATAAATAAGTGTAATCTCGTGATGATATACATAAATAAGTGTAATCTCGTGGTGATATACATAAATAAGTGTAATGTAGTGATGATATATAAAATAAGTGTAATCTCGTGGTGATATACATAAATAAGTGTAATCTCGTGATGATATACATAAATAAGTGTAATCTCGTGATGATATACATAGATAAGTGTAATCTCGTGATGATATACATAAATAAGTGTAATCTCGTGATGATATACATAAATAAGTGTAATCTCGTGATGATATACATAGATAAGTGTAATCTAGTGATGATATACACAAATAAGTGTAATCTAGTGATGATATACATAGATAAGTGTAATCTCGTGATGATATATATAAATAAGTGTAATCTCGTGGTGATATACATAAATAAGTGTAATCTCGTGATGATATACATAAATAAGTGTAATCTAGTGATGATATACACAAATAAGTGTAATCTCGTGATGATATACATAAATAAGTGTAATCTAGTGATGATATACATAAATAGGTGTAATCTCGTGATGATATACATAAATAAGTGTAATCTCGTGATGATACACACAAATAAGTGTAATCTAGTGATGATAGACATAAATAAGTGTAATCTAGTGATGATATATATAAATAAGTGTAATCTCGTGATAATATACACAAATAAGTGTAATCTCGTGATGATACACATAAATAAGTGTAATCTAGTGATGATATACACAAATAAGTGTAATCTAGTGATGATAGACATAAATAAGTGTAATCTAGTGATGATATATATAAATAAGTATAATCTAGTGATGATATATATAAATAAGTATAATCTAGTGATGATATATATAAATAAGTATAATCTTGTGATGATACACATAAATAAGTGTAATCTCGTGATGATATACATAAATAAGTATAATCTTGTGATGATATACATAGATAAGTGTAATCTAGTGATGATATACATAAATAAATGTAATCTAGCGATGATATACATAAATAAATGTAATCTAGCGATGATATACATAAATAAGTATAATCTCGTGATAATATACATAAATAAATGTAATCTCGTGGTGATATACATAAATCAGTGTAATCTAGCGATGATATACATAAATAAGTGTAATCTAGTGATGATATACATAAATAAGTGTAATCTCGTGGTGATATATATAAATCAGTGTAATGTAGTGATGATACACATAAATAAGTGTAATCTAGTGATGATACACATAAATAAGTGTAATCTAGTGATGATACACATAAATAAGTGTAATCTCGTGGTGATATACATAAATAAGTGTAATCTCGTGGTGATATACATAAATAAGTGTAATCTCGTGATGATATACATAAATAAGTGTAATCTAGTGATGATACACATAAATAAGTGTAATCTAGTGATGATACACATAAATAAGTGTAATCTAGTGATGATACACATAAATAAGTGTAATCTAGTGATGATACACATAAATAAGTGTAATCTCGTGGTGATATACATAAATAAGTGTAATCTCGTGATGATATACATAGATAAGTGTAAATTAATGATGATATACATAAATAGGTGTAATCTAGTGATGATATACATAAATAAGTGTAATCTAGTGATGATACACATAAATAAGTGTAATCTAGTGATGATATACATAAATAAGTGTAATCTCGTGATGATATACATAAATAAGTGTAATCTCGTGATGATACACATAAATAAGTGTAATCTAGTGATGATATACATAAATAAGTGTAATCTAGTGATGATATACATAAATAAGTGTAATCTAGTGATGATACACATAAATAAGTGTAATCTCGTGATGATACACATAAATAAGTGTAATCTCGTGATGATACACATAAATAAGTGTAATCTAGTGATGATACACATAAATAAGTGTAATCTAGTGATGATATACATAGATAAGTGTAATCTAGTGATGATACACATAAATAAGTGTAATCTAGTGATGATACACATAAATAAGTGTAATCTCGTGATGATATACATAAATAAGTGTAATCTCGTGTTGATATACATAAATAAGTGTAATCTCGTGATGATATACATAGATAAGTGTAAATTAATGATGATATACATAAATAGGTGTAATCTAGTGATGATATACATAAATAAGTGTAATCTAGTGATGATACACATAAATAAGTGTAATCTCGTGATGATACACATAAATAAGTGTAATCTCGTGATGATACACATAAATAAGTGTAATCTCGTGGTGATATACATAAATAAGTGTAATCTCGTGGTGATATACATAAATAAGTGTAATCTCGTGATGATATACATAGATAAGTGTAAATTAATGATGATATACATAAATAGGTGTAATCTAGTGATGATATACATAAATAAGTGTAATCTAGTGATGATACACATAAATAAGTGTAATCTAGTGATGATATACATAAATAAGTGTAATCTCGTGATGATATACATAAATATGTGTAATCTCGTGGTGATATACATAAATAGGTGTAATCTCGTGGTGATATACATGAATAAGTGTAATCTAGTGATGATATACATAAATAAGTGTAATCTAGTGATGATATACATAAATAAGTGTAATCTCGTGATGATACACATAAATAAGTGTAATCTCGTGGTGATATACATAAATAGGTGTAATCTCGTGGTGATATACATAAATAAGTGTAATCTCGTGGTGATATACATAAATAGGTGTAATCTCGTGGTGATATACATAAATAGGTGTAATCTCGTTTTGATATACATGAATAAGTGTAATCTAGTGATGATATACATAAATAAGTGTAATCTAGTGATGATATACATAGATAAGTGTAATCTCGTGATGATACACATAAATAAGTGTAATCTCGTGGTGATATACATAAATAGGTGTAATCTCGTGGTGATATACATAAATAAGTGTAATCTCGTGGTGATATACATAAATAGGTGTAATATCGTGGTGATATACATAAATAGGTGTAATCTCGTGGTGATATACATAAATAAGTGTAATCTAGCGATGATATACATAAAAGATTCTACCTAAAGAAGAACAAGAAAATAGAACGTGAACAGATTTATAATTCGAACTCAGTTTCAATCACACTAGTTAAAACATGAACGAAAGAAGTATTTTCACGGCGAAAGTTAATGAGAATAAGACCAGGTGTTCCGAATGAGTATGCATCTTCTGCTTCATCGCCGACTTTCGCCAGTAAGTAATGTTACGTTCCTCAATGAGAAAAATGAACCAACAGGCAAATTAACGAGCATTAAACAAGGCCAGCTTCATATTGCAATAGAATATTTCTCAATGAGATCACTATGACGACCGTAAAATTTTCCCATGATTACCATCCACCTACATCTCTCGAAACCCTACCTTTGTCCTTCAGATGACATCCAGCCCGAAAATTGTGATATTTGGAACAAGGCCTTCAATATCCAATCATCTGTGTCACGTCATCACGTGGCGAATGCAGAATTGTTACTATCCTTAAATGGGAAATTCATATTATGGAAATGTAAATAATCACGCTTATACTACAGCTTGGTAGAAAGCTGTCACTGTTGGTTTCGTTGTAGGAAAAGAGGTCTGTTGTCTCCTAGCTTTCCATCTATGGTAGGTTTATCTAATGGACGTGGTAATAAATCTCTTAACAGACAATGCGTCCTTGATATATATGAAAGTGGAATTGACGAAATTTGCAAGGTCTTTATGACCTGTTTTGATAAGTTGTGTGATAAACCCGTATGAAAACAAAAACAAGTAATCTAACAGAGGGGCAAATTGAGTTCCCATAGTCTGTTTGAAAATCTTATCACAAAATTCAACGAAAATGCTGTCAGCCAGAAGCTCAGTCATTTATAGGATTTTATCCTCCGTATAATCATTCGATTTGGACGTATTTTTCATAAACTAGTCGTCAGTATAGTTCACAACCTTGTATGTGTACTATTGTTTATTAGAAAGGTTATCTCAAATCAAATAGTGATGAAATAATGAATGCGTTTATTCCTTTTTTTTCAACTCTGGTATTGCTGTAGTTTTGGTATTTCCCACATTTCATACGGTCACGGCTTAAGAAGCAGAATACGCTTACCTCTTTCGTAGCAATTGTTCTTCTTCTCCTTGGATTAAATCTTTCCTATCTTAAAATTTTGCCTCGTTTTAACTGATTTAATTTCGATTATGATTATGTTGACATGATGGTATTTTCTTGTGTTTTTATTCGAATAGTGAGACATTTCAGAATATACCCTTATACTTAGAGTTCTGTTAAATATTGATATTTATGTTACTTAATACTGTGGCTAGTTCATCTCTCCTTTCGGGGTTTTAACATTTATTTTGATCAAATTTTATTTTCATTCAACTGTAGCTTGTTCTCTTGTCATGAAATTGTGCAAAAACAAAGGTCACCACTAAATATCGACATGTAATACATATATAGATGAGATACAAATGTGTTAAACAATGAATGAAACTGCATTATACATTTGCTCCTTTCAAAGAAAGATGATCGATGGGTCAAACAATAGTTGTGAAGTTTCCTTCAGTCTAACTCGTGAAATTCTAAGAATACAATCTTAGAAATACTCGAATATCTGGTTGACAGCTGTATTCGATGAGTTAGTAAGATCATTGGTATACTTATGAGATTCAACTACGTCCCTCTCTTGGCTGTATGTATCATCACGCGATGTAAAGCTGTGCGTATTTGATGGTCGTTAGTTTACCTGTCTGTTCCGTTGTTGTGTACCGAGTTGCAATTTGAGAACGTGACATAACTATTTTGGATTGACCTAGATTTACATGGCGGACGCCGTCCACGAAAAAAAACACGCTTATTCTTCCGAAACACCAGGTCATATATTTCTTGTACTTTTTCAGGCTTTTCCGTGTAAATGTTTCGTTTGTTTATGTTTTGCTCAAGGTTTAATGAAATGGGGTTAGGGTTATGATTTGGTTGATATATTGATATTATCTTGCGACGTCCTTCTATTTTACAGATATATCAAAGATATCTTGTTTTAGATACCAGGAAATTCATTTGCCATGTCTGTTGTATATTCCCACCAAAATTAGATATGAAGGACACGACGGACTTTTCTGCGTCTGCCACCTACCTCGATGTTTTGCTTCAACAAAAGAGACAGCTTTCCACTTATTTGTCTATCAAACGTCACTTTTATCCAGAATTTACCGAACTGTTCAAGGCGAGCATCATCGATGATGCTGATGACGCTACCTATCTTTTGTAATGATGATTTTGGTATAAGTAATTCTTTTGTTCCTGTTTTATTATCAATTTCGAGCTTGGATGAAGATTCAGTCGAGAAATCGGTATTTATTTTGTTGCGTTTATCATTTCTATTTTCATATAATCAAATTCTTTATTTTGTTTACCATAGCTCAATATTGCTATTGCGAGATGCCTTTGTAAAATTTCATTTTAAATCAAATTTTAAATAAAATAAGTATTCATTCTGATAAAGTCAATCGCAAATATCATTTAACTACTTAAATGGCAGTGTATATTATTCTCCTAATAGTACAGGAACCACACATTTATCGTAGCCAATGAAACGGCGAGGATCATTATGTAATTAAAAAAAAAAGAAATTATAATTTTTGAATGCGTAAATACATTGTAGATATGAATTATAACTAATTAATTTAAAAATAAGCAAACCCGGTTGGTGTCTGATGTTTTGATATTTTGAGTGAAAAAAACAACTCTTGATGATTAGAAGATATTTTCATATTTAATGATGGAAGCATCAGTACACAGCACATGATGTAAGCTAACAATATATCTTAACGGTGATATATACTCTATTGATTAGACCGAACATGCCATCAACAACGTGATACTGACGCTAGTAACTAGTAATCAGGATATATTTTTTTGCACCCATCTGTTAAATTGTTTACAAAATACAATATGTGTTGCAAGATTATATCAATATTTTTGTCTGGGGTCCACAATCATGCAATGATTTTATAATAAAATAATATAGTAAAATATCTATGCCTATTTAATTGTGATATCAACATTTTAAATTTTTACCTTAACATCGTAAATATTGAATCTATATATTCTGTCTGTGTGTCTCTATTGTAGCAGATAATGAGATCAAGTTTAAAGGTATATGAAGCTCTACCATGACATATATATCTTCATTGAAAAAGAGTTCAATTCTAAGACATATTAGGAATATCTCAAATATTGAAATAATGATTTTACTACTCTACTAATTAATAAATCACACGAATTTGCACAAGTAGTATAAACATACCTCATACACAAATTCCGGGTGCTATATGTAAAATTGTATGTTTTGCGCATGTCGCTGTGATTAAAAGAATGAAAATGAAGTATATACACGATGCACTATATATCAAACAACAATATCTTTTATTATAAAGTTTTAATGACAATTTGCCAAATCTTTACAAAAGTTTAAAACCAGATGGTGACGATAGTAGGTTTTTACAGAGTAGTCAAATAAAATGAGATTAACATTATCATTATACGTTATCTTTAACAACGTAAGGGAGATAACTCTGAAATATACTGTGTCAATAAGTAAGAAATAGGTAGACAAACGATCTGAAAACAACTTTAAATAACAATTTCTTTCTAGGAAATGAAAATACTGTAACAAGCATTATCCTGACACATACATTGTTTTGTATCCTCATGGATTTAGATACGGTAATTAAAATTAATTTCCTCCCTTTATTTATAATGTATTTCAAACTCACAAAAAGCATATTACTTTCATTTTGGTTGAACACTTTTCTATTTTAATATATGCGAAATGAATGTGACATTTTCTGCTGCGCTTATCCTGCTCAATGCTAAATCATATTATTTTCAAAATAGCATACGTAACAATTTTCAATTTCATGATTTGATGAAACAAGTTAACAAAATTATTTTTGAAATATTCAAAATACACCTTATTTTTTTATAATCCACATTCCTATCTTTTTTAGCTGGAACTTGCACGTATCTTTTATTTAAGTTTTGTTTTAAGTGCTAATCATAACAAGGATTTGGTCTCATGGGTCCTTAATTTTCTGAAATCAAATTTAACAGGATCTAGTTGAGTGTTGTAAGTTTTTACCATCTGCCGCTATACCAAAAAGGGAAATTGTTCATTGATGGATATTTCTGGATAAACGGATTCATATTTTGCCAATGGCGCATGTTGGGATAATTAAAACTGTGTAGATGATGTACATAGAGCCTTTGTGGTTTCATCTGCTGACTGAAACTAAATGGATTGACTAGTTGATGGCGATTATTGAAATTATAACGAGAAGTTATTCGTTGGTTGATAACGTTATTACTTGGGGTGACACGTTGTTGAATGTTGTTTGAGGTTCGCGGTTGCATCATTTGTGAATTCTGGAGCGGTTGTACCTGGTGACGTGAAACAACATTACTCCGGATGTTTGGTGTGTTTTGCGGTCGTTGTCCAGTAGATTGGTGAACTGAAATATGTGAAGGGGATGATTGATCTGTATCGTCATCCGAAATCGACCGACTTTTGATTGGTGCAGCTGAAAATAGTCTCATATTTGGTTGCGAGGTTATTGGTGGGTGAAGGCTATTCCAGGAGGACATGGGCTGTTCAAGGTTTGAAACCTTCGGATCTTTGCTGATTATTTTTTGTTCCTTTTTTGGCTTTCTTACAATTTTAAAATGTCGAGTTTTCCGGACAAAGACAGGGGTATTTATATTAGAAGCTGCTTGATTATACAAATGGTTATTACTGTCCATAGAGTAAAACCAAGGAGCATAGGGGAAATACAAAGGCCTCTGAATGATGACGGTATGGGGCGGAGGGATCGTAATGGCATCATCTGTTGAGATAGGTAGAGCGTTTAAATGAGAAGATGTGGAGGCGACAGGTTTGGATATGGTCTTTACAAGAAAAGATTTCTTAATATTCCCATTTCCCGTTACTTGTATTTCCTCGGCATTACTTATTTCATTGAGTTTCTCTGACGGGCCACTTGTGATTTTTTCACCTGGAATAACGTCACTTACCGTAATCTTGCTATCAACCACAGGGATTTCCTCTAACGGTATTACATTTTCTTTAGGATGAACGTTTTCAATAGGAAGAACCTCTTTAACGGGAAGGACTTCTTGTACAGGAAGGACACTTTCAACGGGGACAACTTTTTCAACCGTAGGACTATTTTCTACCGGATGGACTTTTTCCACGGTAAGGACATTTTCTATGGGAAGGACATTTTCAATTGGGATAGCAGTTTCAGCTGGATGATGACCGTCTAATTGAACTATGTTTTCAGCAGGTACGACTTTTTCTGCTTTTTCAACAGGAATAATATTATCTACATTTGATGGCTTAACGATTGGCAAAACTTCAATGTTTGTCTTAATTTTAGAAGACTTGGATGTTTCATGTAAGGAATTTTCCTGACTCCCGAAAAATGGTATATTCTCATTAAATGGTAATTGGTTATTAACAGTTAATGCGTCTTTTGGAATTTTGATCATTGCATCTCTTAAAGATATTCCTTCTACAATTGCAGTTTCAAGATCAACCGGGAGAGCCAATGGGTCAACTGTAACAGAGATACCAAGAGTATTAGGCCCTGGTATTATTGGTAACACATTCTGTTCTCTATTTGGCAACGCGTCAGGCTCATTCGGATTAATAAAATTTTCAAGGATATTTTTAACAGCCGGACTTGCTTCCGTTTTCTTTGGTTCTTTCATTAAGATAACATGGTCTTTAACTGGTGCAGTTTCTTCAGATTGTACAACCTCAGGGCATTCCGTACCGCAAATGGAGCTGTCTACCTGCGGTGGTTTTACTATAGGAACTATATCAGGTGTGAGATTGTCCTGAGCAATAGGTTCAGTAACTATTTTTACATTGTGAGGAGGGATTGGAATAACAGGAGAAACAAAATCTTTCGATGAAATGCTGGGTTCCTGAGACTCGATACCAGCTTCTTCCTTTCCAGCATACTCATTGTTTTGTTCGGGCGTTGGTGCTTCAAGGATTATCACAGGATTGTTTGTTAAGTCTACTGTCTTTTTCTCTAAATTGGACTCGGTAATGACTGGGCTTTGAGTTGGACCACTTACGATACCACCTTCGCTGTTAGCGGCTGCATAAGAATCCCATGGCTTGATATCAAATCCTGGCGAAATCAAGTCACCATTACCAGATTCTTCTGCATTTACAGCATCTGCATTAATGGTCGACCCATCAAAGGGGCTTATGTCTTTTGTTACAGGTTCGATCGGAGTATCTGGTGCTTCCTCGACTGTTGGCATCGAAAGCACAGTATCCTTTAAATGATTAATCGAACTCATCCCTGGAGCAGACAATGATGGCAAATTATTTCTTTCAATCTGAGTTCCTGTCTCAGGGAATGTTGTTTCTGGTAATTCAGGATCAATCCAGTTTACGGTATTTTCTTTCTTTTCTGTATTTGTTATAGAACCTGTTTGCATAACTTTATCGGACACCAAATCAATCTGAGGCGGCTTTGTAGAAGACGGTGTAGGATCTTCCCAGTGTGAAACAACATAATTTTCATTCAATGTCTTTACAGCTGTTGTTGGAACCGTTGGCTCAACATCCTTTGCGACTACCGGAAGTGGGTCAGGATCGATCCAGTCAGCAGTTTTGTCTACTGACGTCGTGTCTTTAGACGAATGCTTTGGCTCTTTCTGAACTTTGACATTATGCTTTATCGATGGTTTTCTTTTCCCTTTCTTTTCCCTTAAAACTGGAAACGAAAAAGTTTTAACTGGCTTCTTGGACTTTTTCTTGGACTTCCTTGTAGATGTAACCTCACCGGATTCCATCGACGTTTTTTTCGATGACGTGGTTGGTTTTTGCGTTGTGGGTTTAGGCTTCTTTTTTTGTTCTGTCAAGCTCACACCATCGCATGTTTCACAACAGATGTCTTCTCTTGTTTCCTTGTCATATTTCCCACACAAATCAGCATCGCATTTAAAGGATTTGTCGCCATATTCACAACCTTAAATGTAGAGAAAAACATATTCGATACAACCCTACATAACGTAACATGTTGATGATATACAAGAAAAAGAAGATGAAAGTGCTTGATTCTCGATAGTTTGAATATTTGTTCTATTGTTGTATACCTTTTTCTCATTTGAAAATGTGACATTACGTACTTGGATTGACCACGGTTTACCACGATTTACATGGCGGATTACCGCGATGAAGAAGAAAATGCTTACTCTTCCGGAACACCAGGTCTTATTCTCCTTCTGCCTTTTATGTACATACATGTAAATCTTCCCCTTTGTTTATATTTTGCCCTGGTTTTATTTATTTTGAGTTTGGATCATGATTATGTTCACATGTTGGTATTTTGTTGTTGTCGTTTTTGTAAAATTGAACGAGATTAATATGAGGTAAACAAAGTAGTAGATAGGCTCTGAAACAATCACGACATGCTTTTCAAATATTTGTGAATGTTAAGGTTTCCATATTACGCATACCTGAGACGTCTCGTTTCTTGAAGGAGCATGATAAACAACAGAACTCTTCAATGGATGTATAGCAGTAACCTCTGCTCTCTTCAACCAGCTCGTGACAACTCTTTCCTCGATAGATATCTCCCTGTTTGTCGAAACAGTCATCTACAGACAAAAACATCAATATCTAGACAAGATTATAGGAAAACATAACCAACACACACAAGAAAATATACAGATACTTCATCACACAGATAAACATATAGTACAACATTGATAAAAGGGAGAAAATATATTACAGTCAACATAAAGATATATCAGAGATAATATAAGGGGACAAAATGTTTCAAAGTGTCAACATAATGGACAGAACTTTTAACGATAAGGGCGAGGAAAAATTGGATGATGAATTAACATTCTAACTATCTCTACCTATCGAACATGTGAGGTTGAGTTCGTGTGTAGTATTGTTACATACTATTTTTCAACTTATGAAATGTTGTTTCATATTTCGGCTGATTTATATCTATATATGTGATTAAACAAGATAACAACTTTGTGTATCATATATATATTCAAATATAAAAGCTGAATTCTCAGTGTCCGGTGAAATATATTAGTATAACTTAAAACAGCATGTCGAATTAAGTATTAGCGCTTTCATTCCTGAATCAGAAATGAAAGCGCTAATGCTTAATTCGATGTGTTGTTTTAAGTTATTCTAATATATATATATATTTAACTTTCTTTAAAATGCCATTACAGCAATGACGTAGTACTAACAATCAGAAAATTATTGTATGATAAAATTATTATATATTATAAATTATTACAAATTAAAATAATCATATATTAAAAATCATTTTATTATAAAAGCATGCTTTGAGTAAAGGTTTGTCAAGCATGATGTTATTATAAATCGACATCGTTTTTCGATACAGATTTCCCCCATGATTTTCCTCTATAAACAAATATAACAAAGGAAATATCTAACCACTACGACAAACTAGATGCATTCTTGGTGATATTGCTGACACACGGTAAAACTGAATACATCAATAATTCGCCGCAATTAAAACAAGCAGAAAAGTGTTCGTCACGTTAAAGTGTTTCTTGGTTAATTATTTACCGGCAACCTGTGCATAAGTTAATTATGTTACATTGTGTGAGATACATGAAACAGAGCTTAAAAGTAACCTAAGGTTATGACAGGTGTCATGACCCTGTATTTACTTCTTATTTACTGACATATGCAAGACGAATTATAAACAGACTGCTTTGGTTTTACAGTCACGCAAAATCAGTTTTGTATATTTATGAGTTGACCCTGTGTCGTCTGGGCAATAAAACAATTAGCAGCATGTTCATGTTAATTGAAGGATACTTACATAGCTATAATTTGTTTGAAAATGAATTATTGCTATACTTTTTTATTTTTAAGATTTCCAAAAAACAACAGAGAATAGCTCTTTTCAATATTGAATGGCGGGTACAAAACATCTGAATGATGAGCAAAACTGCATCATAAAGCTAATTCGTTCTTCTAAGAATCGGCAGTGATGCTCCGGTTTCAATTGCTGAAGCCTACATATGTGGGAGGCAAAGGATGAAATCGAAACTGGTTGAAATAAATGTTTAAAAAAAAGCTGAAAAATACTTTTTCAAAACTGATAAATTAAAAACAAGTCGCCAAGTACATAGATATTTTATAAATTGTGCCAGAATACAAGTTACGGCTAATCTCGATTAAATTCTACGAGCGGTGGCTTCCATCTTCAAGCATTTTGAAGAATGTGCAAACGACATACTTGTGAGGAGCACATTTTATAACCAAATTTAGAAATGGATACAGTTTAACTGAACTATGAATTGAACTTTATGCAGAATAATAAAACCTAATTTGATTTAATAAGATTTTAATTTCTCCCATCTCTGCCTATGTAGGATACAGGGATACACTAACGTCTGACACCAACTCTTGAACAAAATGATTATTACATAATCTTATTTTAAAAAATCGTGTAGCAGATAGAGAAGACTTCTTTTTTTCTCCCGTGTGTCACCTTTTCCATTTTATTCTATCTGCGCATAACGGAAAAGGAACCTCTTGGGGAAAAATTTAAATAGAATGATAAATTGTCAATACTATAATAAACTTGAAAAACAAGTAATCATAATTATCGAAATATCGTACGCGCAGCTCCGAACAATTCTTCAGTAAAATTCGATATAAAGACAGCCATTGTAATAAGCTTATCTACTATGGTGATACTGTATGTATTAGTCAACTTACTTTTCCTTTTCAAACCCTCTCATGAACGATCATATAAATATATTTTGTATTACTGCACTTATGCTCTATCCCATAACAGATTCTCTTGGCTGCTGGTGTAATTTTACATAAAACAGATAAGAAAGCAAGCTTACTGGTCGAGATTTCACTTGTAGATGGTTTCCCAACTAATATAAATAAATTATCATATCATTTAATTATTTCATTATTTAACGAAAAATTAACAAAACAAACAAACAAAATCTTATTAAATTATATCACAAAGCAATAATAAATATCTTTTACAATAAACGGTTAACAGATTTTCGTTAATGTGTTAATTCAAAGAAACATAATAAAACCCACCGTCACCGTTCTGCATCAGGTCGTACAACTTGATATTGCCCTGGGAAAGACCGGCAAAAAGGGAAATCAGGAGGAATAAAGAGCATGGTGGATTCGTGAGGAACATGGTCGCGACACCATCCACTGAAAAAGGAAGATAGAAAACTAATTAATCCAGTACTAGTTTATGTATTTTTCACTCTGATGTTACAAAAGATGATTCATCAATTCATCCAGTGTATCATTGACCGTGATGTAATACAAAAGATGACGCACTGAAAAAAAAAGATAAAAATATGTCGGTGTATCTTCCAAATCCCAGTGACCTGTATAGTATTTTACATACCATTTACTCCATTGATTGATATCATCATAAGTCCTAGCCGTTACTAGCATAAATAGTGAGGTCCCTTATATCATCATAAAGCAAGAAACTTTGTTTAAAAAAATATTTAAAATTCGAAAATAAGAAACTTTTAATCATGTGAAGTCAACGCATTTCTATGTGAACACCATAAAATCCTAAATAAACAAGTCGTTCAAGATACTTCCGCATAAAAACGAACTTAATATCGCACTCATGTAATAAGTATGTAAACAGATGAATCACAATGTAATAAAACCCGTCATTTTCCTAAAACGTTAAACGAAATTAAAAACCTTTGTGGTTAACCGTATGTAAATTGATAAGTTATATGAAGGACAGTTGTTATCATAATTATTATCTGATAATAGATAAATGCTTAGTGCTCTTGAGGCTTTTAAGTTAGGTCATATACGTTGATGAAATTATTTGTTCAAAATAAACAGACCTTGCAAAAATTAAGATTGTTTACACATATCAAAAGCGCCATTTCATTGTAATATCTTAATGTCTGAAAGTAGAACTCCACTAAAATCATATCTCGTTATTCCTATGCTGGCGATGGACTAGATGGCTTATCGAGGACTGCACAAGCGACACACAACCAAATAACGCTAAAATTGCATCATACAGCTGTTCCCTCCTCCTAGAACTAGCCAGTGATGCTGAGAGCTTAAACGTTTGCAAGATATGAACAAAAAATGCACATGTATACACCTGTAAAAGCATAAGGAGAATGAGATCAAGTGTTGCGAAAGACTGAGCGTTTCCCATTTCGTCAACAACATCCGCCATATCAATTAAACAAAGGAGTTAGGCATACTAAAACACATCTTAATGAATCCACAACACTCAAAACAATTGGTTGTGAATATATCTCACCTGTTTATATATTAACTGTTTGAAATTATTTTCAAAGAGGAGATTCTCTTGTTCAATAATTCAATAACTTTCAATAACTGATAAATATTAAACGTAATTTTCTTTGCTTGATAATTTAGTATGTCAAGCACATTGTATATATCGACCAGTGCACCTATACAAATGGGGTCCAACGATGGTTCATGGAGTTTTTTTATATCTTACTTAAAAAACGAATCTTTAAAAAAAATTAGGTTAGTGGACTTAAACAGTAACTTAAAGATATAAAAATCTCACTAAAGCAATGAGTGAAGCCAAAACGCATTGCAGAATAGCCAATAGGCACTATAACAAGACGTCCATGTATGTTATAACGGAATTAATTATGAATGCAGATCTAGTTGCAGATGTCACAACCTTATCAGTAAATTAAATATACATACAAATCAACGGTCATATGTCATAACTACAATCGTTGTAAGTCCATGGAATGTATCCTCTTGTCACTTTCTCGATAACCTTTTACAGGATAAAAATCCAGATGTAGAGAAGTATTAGGGGCCAAAAAGTCAGTTCATGGTATGTGACTTCTGGCCTTTTAATCTACGTAACGAGCCAACACGAGTCTGTGCTGATGATTAATATGGAGTACCATTAAAGATCATGACCTTTGGTCGTAAATGACAATTTTGTGATCCAAGTATTTTGTGAGTGACGGTTGAGGGCAGTGGTCATGCGGATGTATGCGTTGATAAGGAAACAAACTTAGAAAATAAAAATCACTGTCTTACTATCAAAGTCTGTTGGTAGACGTCATATACAAGTCTTAATGAAATAATTGATTTAAACTGAATACCTTAGCATAAAGATCATAAAAACATTAGGTTGGCGCATTCAAATATGCCCAAGAGGTCTTAACTGTGCAGTTCTCAAGTACAGTTCCGTATTACCGTGACATATTTGGTTCCGTATCTCTTTTATTGGTTTAAACGTCAGACATATTTTCCTGACTAAAATTTGAGATAGAAATAAGTACTTGAAACGTATGAAACATTTTCAAATTAAATCAGCCTTATGGAATTAATATGGAAATCGTTCGATTAGAAATTACTTCAGTAATTATTAGTGGCATTGTACAAAATATACACATGCAAATTTGTATTTAAAGGTGCTATTCACTTGTATGTCTTTTGTACAATCTTTTTTTTACAATCTGCTGGTGGACTTTTCAGTCCCAAAGGCTTGCCTTAACCTGTATCAATTCATTCAAATATTGGAATGTTTCAAAATATACACATATACTCTATTTGATATCGTTCTAAAGTGATCTGATATGAAAATTATGAAATTATTTGAATTATGGGGCAAGTGCATGCCCTCATCTAGATTTTGACTTTTTTTTTTTCGGTCACTTTCGATTTTCCTCAGTCGCCTAATATACCTCAAAATAAAGCCCTTTTTAATCATTGACGAGTCCTAAAAGGACGACACAGCTGATTTATTCAGTTTAACTCATTGCTTGACTCTACTGTATCTAACTCTAAAGGTGCTGTTCACTTGTGTGTTTTTAGAAAGTCAAATATTGAATTATTTTTCTTATTATCTATTTTATCGAAATAAATCATTAATGATAATTCATTGTTTTATTGCTAAATAAAAAAATCATAAACAATTAAGTGATACATTTTAAGTGGAACTAATGAAGAACAGTTGATTTATCAAACTTTTGTTAACTTACTTATCACTTATAGTAATAAAACAGAAATATTGTTACTGAATCATAAATGAACGTTCTCTATATGACAGGTTATTTTATTACTCATTTGTTTAATCTAAATCCTACTTGCACTTATCGTTTCTGCTCCTGTTCATCTGAAATTAAAAATTGTGTAGACATATTGCTTAATACAAAACTCAAACTGAAAACTGTATTTGTGGCATCAGTTAATGTAATAGGTGCTGCAAGACAGCACAAATATTCTGAAAATGTATAAAAATGAAATAGACGCATAGTTTTTATAATTTCTTACTTTGCCATCTGAAATTGTCGAAATTGTTCTCAAATGATAGAAAGTAGAAATACGAAATCAATCAAAGAATTTGGTTGTACCTAGCCTTCTTCTCACGGTTCCTTCTCAATGTTTCCCGTCATGCTTTATTCATGTTTTGTCATAAGTAATCGTTTTTTTATATATTTTAAGACTACGTTTATGTGTCAATATGTTCTCCGTTGTTTTGGAAGCAGCTAGAAGAAGCAGTTAAACTTACACCTGAAAAATTATGGTGATAATTTATTACAAAAGATGAAAATCGAAATATGTGTTATGTACCAATCAGATAAAAGTCAGATACATGATCTTGTCATGTTGAAATATGATAGCCTATTAACCAATAAATGTGTTATATTACAGATCACTGATCCTTTGATTAACAGGACACGTAATACTTTACGAGTCACAAAAACAACTTATGATTTTAATAAAGACTTCATTCATTTTGATTATCATCATAATGATTGACATTTTTAAAACTGCATTAAATCAACATTCACCTTATGTAGTCTTTCATTTATAGTAACATATTGTTTGAGAAAACCATACACTTTAAATAAAATACTGAATTTATATGCTTAATGCTTATAAGGGTCATGTTCTAAAGGTGCCTCCATAAAGAAAGTTTTACTGCTATTGTGGTGTAGTAGTTATTAAATTACATCTCAGCTTCAATGTATTTTGATAATGACCTTTGCCATTATTTATGTAAATTTATAGGTAAACTGAAACAATAAATGATATTACCCTTATGTACTTTTGATAATGTCCATGTGGTTCTCCAGAATTCTAACGTAGTGGTTGACTTTGTGTTTGACAGCTTTCTGAGATAAAAGTATGATTATTGTCAAGTAAATATGGAACTTCCCGCGAATAATTCTTTTTAATGACCATAACATTGTATACAAGTTTGATAACCCAAAATCGATTTAGAATGAAAGGATACACGTGATATTTTGTGTGCAGTACTTATATTAACAGATTTATTACAAATTATTTAAAAGATATAATAAAATTATCAGCGTATAATTAAACTATAAACAGGGTTCCTTTAAAACAAAGTTCTGGTCAGTTGTTAAATAAGGGTAGACATATTCTTCATATTCATCCCGCTACACGGTATATTAATAAGTCCTATTTATAACTCTAATTATATAATGATATGAGAAATGAGAAATGGTGCAATATTGCATAACCACTGACTAACAACAGAATAAAAATTACAACAAACATCAAAAGCCATTTCTAATCTAAAAAAAAAAATCAAAAAGAAAATACCAACATGTAAACATAAGCATACTGCAAACTCAGATTCAATAACACAAGGGCATAATAGGAAAAAAGGAAGATTTAAAAGGAGACTCTTGAAAAAGTACAAGGAAAGTAAGACCAGGTGTTTCGGAAGAGTAACCGCGATAAATTTATGCATACGACAATGTATAAAACAATCGTGTTGCTGTTTCTGTGTATTCATGATTTGGCTGTACAGTATCTAATTTCCTATTTTGCTGAAATGTCTCTTTACTTGTGTGACTTTTGTAGACTGTTAAGGAAACATAAGTTAAAAAGGAATCTGCGAGAATTGTACCTGTCACCCTTCAATGATCAGAAGAGGCGAGTTAATTTGTGCTGTATGAGTAAGTATTCTCCTCTTAATGTTTCCATTGCCTCAAATTTGGGTATAAGCTGAGCGTTTGCCCTTGTGAGAAAAGCTTTGGATTCTATCCCCTGACCGAGACAAACATGAGTCTATTGAAATGATAGTGTAACATAATATGACTGGATGGAGTGTACCGCTGTACATCATCAATTGTACACTTCAGTGTGTAAGTACAATGAATTTGGTTTCAGGCCCGCTCTATTACCAGGAGGTTTACGCAAACAGCTCAACAAAACTACACGTATTCAACATATACACTCATATACCATACATTGGAAGGTCGTCATTAAATGATCATGCCTGTTGATATGATATTAGATAATATTTGACCATATTAATTAAAATTATGTTTAAAGAAAACGGAAATTAAAATATTTTTAATTCAAGTATACATCATAAAGCAATTTTCGTGGCTGTGCGGTAATCATGTTTATAACAGGTAAAAGCCTTTCGTTACTGGCTGAACCATCATCAGGCACACGTGCTAGGATTTTTTTATCGCTGGAAATAATAAATGTCAAGCTTATCATGATGGGACTGTATTTGATTGTCAAATAACAAGATCATAATAATTTAATAAGAGATATTTAGCATGCTAATTGTTTCCTGGTCGGTATTGACTGGATACTGGTAATTAAACTATATATCTAGTTTGTCATGGAGTGCATTAGGGCGTCATCGCTTTTATTCAGGAAAAATAATTCAACACTTTCCGGACCCAGAAATGGAAATAATATTTTTTATCACTTGATTAAATGTACCCAATAATACCATGACGTGTTATTTGCTTAATATATTCATTTTTTAGAATATCTTATTATTGATGGTTAAATCTTTAAGTTAAAAGTTGTGCTAGTATTACAATTTTCCGTTCTGGTAAACATTGTACTCAAATGAGTTAATTTTGCGCCCGTGTTCCATTTGTGCCCAGCTTTGTTTACCTTTCGATTTTTTTTCTTATATCATGAAATCTGGAGTGATTAGATATAGCAACTGGACTAATGTTATTGTTTTATTTTCGATCATTATTCAGATATAAAAATTAACATATTATATGACATTTTGAGATATTTATCAATGTTGATTTTCGTTGTTGATCCCGTTAGAATTGTACAGGAGTGAGACTGCCCAGCTTTAAGATATTTATCAATATTGATTTTCGTTGTTGATCCCGATAGAATTGTACAGGAGTGAGACTGTCCAGTTTTAAGATATTTATCAATATTGTTGATCCCGATAGAATTGTACAGGGGTGTGGCTTTCCAGTTTTAAGAGGATTGGGTATACCCTAAGTGAGCATATAATCCAATATAATTTCCAATGCGATTTAGTAAATCGGTTACCATGGTGGAGGATGTATGAGCTATCCTTCGACAAAAGATGTCGGCCTTTGATTTAGTGTTTTTTTCTTTTAATTAGAATGAGACATTTTATAAAGAAGTAAGGACTTTCTTCAACTCAGAACACGTGATATAGAAAAAACTTTTTTTTACTTAAGATATTTTATATAGAAATAAAGGAGATAATTAAAAACAAATAATATACACAAACAAAACATTGGAGGTTAAGTATGTGCATAATTTGCTATCCTTTTCATATTATCGTTAAAACTCCTGTATCAAATTATAGATATATGATAGAAGGTGCTAGGTGACCGTCACATGTCACACTCTAATATTCTACTGGTTGTGTTATAAGAACGTCTATTCTATAGCTAACCGAAAGCATTAGATGCAATACGAATTCATCAAGTGATCACCAAGACATACAAGTGAATATCGAATTATACTAATGAAATATACATTTCTTTTCGCCCTTTCGTCAGTGTGAAAGCTGCAGCAAAGAGACCATGCTAAGCACAAACGTATCACATAGTTGCCAATAGGATAAAATGGACCACGTGCCATAACGAAGCTACAAAATACAAAAGTTCTTAGGTTGAAGGTTAACTGACTCGAAAACAATTTTGGAAGGAATAAAGATTTTTCCTATTTGAGAACTCATTTATTATCTTCATTATACTATTACACAAATTAAGGTTAAACTAAATAACATGTTGATTTCTTATAAATATGAAAGAAGAAAGTCGTAAAATTTTGGTGACGTATAAACAATGTTGATATCAGCAGGGTTGTAAGTTTGAAGTGAACTGAATGTTCTAATTCTGTTTTAGGGAGTTTCCTTATCGTCAATATCAACAATAGTCATGATCATCATTGAGTGGTGATGACAAAGGAAAGGTTCAGTGGCAGGTGAGTTTCCTTAATCACGACACACTATCGTAGTGGATAGCTAGCAAATGACCTTCGTTCTATCACGTATTCTACAAATTACCTTATGAACTAATCGTTTTGTCATGGCGAGCATTTAAATTAAGCTTATCTATCATATTAATGAACATGTGCTATATATTACATGTTTACACCTTATGTCGCAATAACATTGGAAAATATCTATAGGGATGATATTGTTAAATGGCGAGTTTTCTCATCTGTTTGAGAATAAATACAATAAAACGCCAATATGCAAACAGTATCATAATCAGACACAAATTCAATAGAACTAGGTCAAAATATGAACAAAAAAAGTGTTACACGACACTCCTGAAAAAGTACAAGGAGAATAAGACCATGTGTTCCTGAAGAGTAAGTGTCTCCTTTTTTTTGCATAATTTATAGCCTATTTCTTTTTCCTCCTTTATTCGTTTAAATGTATCAAATGGTGTTAATGGTGATTTTTTAATATTATTTTTATTTTGTTATCATATTATAAAAGTCGTAGGGATAGAATTACCCCACTTTTGGGAACAAAATACTTTTTCTTCTAAAAACAAACATAAAATCTGTTCGTTTAGTGTCTTAAGATTTGAAGTGAATGAGATTATAAAAAGGCAAAAATATACAATATCGTCATTCTAGAATGCAAGCTCATAAGAGAAAGGATGTTATGAGTATCGGAGGCATAAATAAATGGGAAAGTGTATGATGAATATTGGAGGCTTATATAAACGGGAAAGCGTATAATTAATAACGGAAGCTTATATAAATGAGAAAGCATATTATGAATGTCAGAGGCTTATATTAATTGGAAAGCGTATTATGAATATTAGAGGCAGATATAAATATGAAAGCGTATTATGATTGTAAAAGGTTATATAAATGGGAAAGCCTATTATGAATTTCGGAGGCTTATATAAATGAGAAAGCATATTTTGAATATGTTTGAATGGCTTTCCAAAATGAATAACAAAGTTTCACAATACATTTTTGTTTATTTTACGATTTTGTTTTCAAAAGATTTTTTTAATGTGTATTATAATGAAATATTTATCATGTGAAAAGAAAAAATAAACTTTCAGAATTAAAACAAGTCAGAAAATGAACAAACACGAAGCTAAGAATATGTATAACACATGGAAGTAACAATTTGGAAAAGTTGGAAACCAAGTACTAGCAAAGAGATACTTACCTTCTGGTTAGAATCGGTGGTATGGTGTTTGGCCAGCTAATGTAACGCCCGAGTGGCGAAGGTGGCGCCTATTGTACGACCTACATAGAACTAAGCAACTAGAGGTTAATGGGATACGCATTAAAGCCATTCATTAGCAAGGCTAATTTATATAGATATATAGCACCACCACAGACGAATAAGGTGTGTAGTTAATTATTCATTATCATCATTAGTATTTACAACAGTTTCATAATTAGATTAACGAAAAAATGATGAACGATTCAGATTATTTTAATGTCGTTTAGCTTTCTTGAATGTAGGAAATGTTGCTTTAATTGTTTTTTAAATTGTTCATAATGCTGTGACATGTATTTGAGCCGTTTCCTGAGAAGTCAACATGATAATGAGTAAAAGAATATGCCCTTAACGTTGATTAATATTGTGTTTTTTGTTTTGTTTTTGTTTTGTTTTGGTTGTTTTGGGGGTTTTTTTAATTAGTATTTTAGTTAGTTTTTTTTCTTTATTTTGCTCATTTTTGCTTTATTTGTTTTTGTTTGTTTGTTGTTTCTTTTTTTTTAATTTATTCTTTTTTTTATTTTATTTTGTTTATTTATTTTTTATTTATTTTTCTTTAAATTCTTATTTTTTTATTTATTTTTTTTTTAATTATTATTATTTCTTTTATTTTTGCCTCTGCTTTAAGACTACTTGTTATTTTATCCACATTTTACAGAACATACATTGAAACATACACAACTTTAACCAAGGTTTACATGGCGGTGTCCTCGATGAAGAAAAAGACACTTACTCTTCAGTACACCTGGTCTTAAAGTCCTTGCCCTTTTTCATGTGTCTCCGTGTAAATCTTTCTTCTGTTCATAGTTTGCCCTTGCCAAAGAATCGCCACTTTTGTCTTCCTTCACCCTCGCCAAAACACCGCTTATTTTATATGTCTTCATATCTTTATTGGAAAAAAGCTTCATTTGATATCATGATTAATGCTCTGGCAGCCCCAAAGATTTTCCTTCTTATGATAAAGGAAATCTGTAGACTGTACCTACCATGTTAATGAATAATATAGGTAAAATTATCTTTGCCACGATATAATAAACATAGTGAAACTTCTTTCAAAACAATATATTTGAAAACATCTGATTGATAGATGACTATCCGACAGATTTTACAGTCCATGAATGTATCTCTAACAGTAATTTCCCTTTGATTGTCTGCAAATATGATATTTCTATACGTGTGTATGTGTACGGACAAACCTCGTAAGAATGTACAGTGTTGTATAATCCAAATTATCACTACAAAAAAGATGTCATGCAGGAAGGAAATTCAAGCCCTGTTGTTTTTCCTCTGTACGTTAAAGAAATATTCTTATCTTTATGAAATATGCCATGTTCATGTTGACTGTGATAACCTAGTAAGTAATGACAAACTTATGGGGCGTTTTAATTTCTAACCAGGTTAGTGGTGACTGATAACCTGGTTAGTAATGACTAACTTGTGGAACGTTCTCATTTGCTTTCAGTTAGCATTAACTTGTGGGGGAAATTTGTTTCCGCTATTGTATCATTTTATCCCTAATGGATAGCTTACCTCCTTGATCAACCTGGATGCAAACTTGTGCAGACTTGGGGCAGTATGTGGTTCCCACCTTCGTCGCAATGAAGAACAGTTTATTCTCATTTTTCGATATGAAATTCAGCCAGTTCGTCCAATGCATATAAATATTATAAGTTGTTTCCCTAATGTTAACCATTCGAAGGCGATATAAATTAACTTCAATGCCAAGGTCTTCATGGAAAACTTTGTTAGCGAAGCAACAGAAGACCTGTATTCTTCTTGATCTTTTTCGAAGGTATCCGTGCAAATGTTGTTTTGTTTTTTTTATTATTTTAATCCGATTTTCTGTCGTCTCTGCAAAATGTGCCAATTAAGGTGACGGTTAATGTATTCTCAAATGATAAGTGGCTAATACTAAACTTCTACAACTGGTTTAGAGATAATTATATACTGTGACAATGAGTATAGTGATGGTCTGATACTGACACAACCAGATTAATGAGGATTCGATATATATAACGATGAAGTGTATTGGAGACATATTAAAAGCGGAACAGACATCTTATATCAGAATCTATAAATAATTTCAGATGCAAAAAATGAAACAAAGGTGACTGAAAAAAGTTCCAGTCAAAGTGATTAAAGTGTTTGCGGGGGCTGAATTTAGTCCATCATGTCCTGTCGTCTTCGTTTTCACCAGTGATATACTAGCGAACAATATTTGAATTTTAATAAGTTCTTGATGACAAGAAGTTTTGTCAACTTACAGAGAGTAAACACTGATTTATTCTCTGTCTAACAATCTCCTTCAGTACTCTACATTGGTATCTTTCTCTATAAAAAGGCGATATATCGTTCGTTTATATATACATAATAATTCGATGCAATTCAAGGTTACCAACTTTTTTATTACATAATATTTAAGTCAACTCAGCTTCTAATCCCGTCTCGCTGAATCATGGCTCCATTCACGAACAACAGTGCATGTTACGCATAAGAAATAAGTGTGTCAGGGATTTGATATTATTTACCCTAATTAAAAATATTGGTAGAATGTATGTTATTAAACAATGTACATTGTAAAATAATCCATTTTCTAGGCTGTCTGTTTCTCTTTTTTTATGAATAGTATAAACACTCCGAAAATAGAAGAACATATAATTCAAAATGAAATAGAAAACAATGTTGACTTCCGTATACCTTGTAGATTTCTTCGGAGATTGAGTAATCTAATGAGAATATTAAGTTGCGAAGTTAAGGTAAAATACATTCGTATAAAAGCTACCATGTTGGCAGAGAAGAGTGTATTTAAACACCTTAGACATACTGTGTTGTTGACAAGAATAAATTCATCAGAAAGCTCGAGTTTTTGATGCGATTTCCCAGCAGAATAGATTAAATAGATCAACTCACTTTGGTATTGAAGTTGTTACTAAACAATAATAAAGAAATTTGCCCCAATTTAAGTTAAAGATTGAAGTGATTTTGAAAGTCAAGCTAAGTGCTGATTGAAAATAGATTGTCCAATTACAAGTTTCTATAAGTATCTTTACCAATGATTGAAAGAAACGTCATACTGTAGATTTCAGAGAGGTGCAAATTGAAGATGCCCCTTTATGATAAGACGAAAACTGAATACAGGTCCTTCATCGATTGCGAGTTTTGTGAGAGATGGTTACAAGTTCTCTATTTAACTTTGTGGGCGTTATATACATGTAAATGAATAACACCATGAATACAAATTTGGATAAAGTAGATCCAAACAATTAATTAATCTGCATCACAAAGATGTTTCGTCAGTGAGCCTTAAAGTTTAAACTAGGAGGCGACTGTGGAAATAAAAAAAAATCGGAACAAATGTCTATATTAAACGTTAAGGAATACTAGCCCCATAATACAGCACACTTCGTATTTTTCATATATATAATAATTGCATAAGAATGGTAAGTACATGTGTTACATATTGTAAGATACAATCAAATCATATTTTATTTATCATAGCAAACATGTTTAATATCAGTTAGATAAACACAAATTATTTCAGTCATAACTAGTAATTATTGTAATTACATAAATATATATCTTTAAAGCAAACAAATCTCATACATATTTCTAAGTTGTTGTTAGATTAGGTAATGTAGTACGTCTTTACTGAAGCTGCTTCATCCCATCCCATCAGAGTGATTTGATTCACAAAATAAAATGTGTTTCATTTGAAAACAATTGCTCTTCTTCGTCTTAAAATCAAATAAAATGTTATTTTTATTATGTAATAATAAATGAATAAAAGAAAATAAAAACGGTAGCTTTTTTCTTTCAAAAAATATTCACTTTGTGAGTTTCGAACAGAGTTGGTTTTGATAGTCGTTTCACATTTTATTCCTGTGTGTTAATTATGGGTACGGGTATAAACTTAAGTAGATCTACCGAGTCGCATGTCGATTTCATGTTTCAAGGGATGCTGCTATTTAATACATACAACACATGACAGTACTTTATCATCTTCATATGGTGGACATTTTAAAGAGCCACACTTTGCTCGTACTTGGAAGAATAGTTTACCATCATCATTACTACTTCCGCCACCGTTTAGCGTCTGTGGCTGTCGGTCTACACAAACGTACTGTGACGCGGCTGGCTGGTTATAGTAACCGGAAGCTAGGTATCCATGATATGCTTCCTCCCATCCGGGGTAGCAGGTGGTGCGCGCTGGAATCATGATTGAAGTTGACTGACTGCCACTTCGACAAACAGCACAGGGAACATCTCTGTTTCTGTCTTTTACGTCGAATAGGATATCATCTTCGTATTCAGCGCCATACATAAAGCCTGGTTGTTGAGCTCTAATATCTTGTTTTGGGCCCCAGGACGGGTCAGGAGGAAGACATACATACTCGGCAGCAGCGCCTTTATTGGAATAATGCGATCCGCCAGCATAGCCTGCACAAACGATATACAGACAATTATGACAGCACAGTAGGTATACTTATTTAAAAAACAAGACAGAAAATACCGAAATTTCAACAGAACCTTAACTCAAACCTAAATTCAATAAACGAGGTTAACATATCAATAAGAGAGATATACAGAGGACCTTGAAAAAGCAACAAAGGCATAAGGTGTTTCGAAAGAATAAACGTATTCTGCTTCATATACGACACCCACCATAGCAATCCTAGTTAACTGAAGGTAAGAAAATTAAGTAAATTAAAACATCTCTTGTTTAATCAAATAATGACTGTAAATATGGCTACAATCGTATTTTCTTTGTACTGATTGTATATTTCTCAAATTAGACACTTCCATTATAATCTCTAGGCATGCATGATCCAAGTTTTCAGAAGATTTACAAGTTCGAACCTATTTAATATAAGATTATTAACTATAAACAATATAGGCATGCATGATTCAAGTGTTCACCTCAGAAGATTTTTAAGTATAAGTTCAAAGCTATGTTATATCAGATAATTAACTTTTTTTTATTTTAAAGAGTATATATAACAACATTTGATTTAAATTTCACTGTTTAAAACGCTTTACGAGAAATGCTAAAGAGGATTACGTATTATGAATCAGTTTCAATGTAATAATATTGGAATATTTTGAAGGATTTCATTTTCATCTATACAATTTGTTTTGATTTGTACCTGAGTAAACCAATTCAGTTTCGTTTCCAGGGCAAGTTTTCCTTCCCCATCGGATGTACACCACACCTAAAAGAAATTATGCATGTATTAAAACATATCTAAATGAATAATTTCGTGATGGGTAACATCTATTTTTGTAAATATATTGTGATACATTGTACCAAAAAATAAATAGATATCTGATGTAACTTTTATAAATCATACTATGAAGTCATATATTTTCGTGGGACTTCATTTCCGTGGTTTTTCAAAACAATTATATTTCGTAGACACTCGCTTTCGTGAAAAGACATATCCCGCTGAATATGGTTTTACAAATTGTAACACTTCAAGGACATACAAACTCATGAATTAAGAGTACCCGTGAATTTAGCGAAAATAAAAGGCTGACGGAAATTAAATATTTTACAGTACTAACAAGTTTCAGTTGACCATGAAAACTTATTACCATTTCTGGTCTTGGCTTGCTGTTGTAGGACCAATATCCTCTCCTGAAAAGGAAAAGCATTACCAAACATTTATCCTACAAACTAGCAGGTTTATTTTTATTTACTTTTTTTCCAAAAGAAATATAAAACATAAAACAAGAAAAGATTAGAACATATCTTTATAATACCATGCAAAAATTGTTTTAATAATACATTTCTGGGGGTAATGTCTTTACCTTTCCAGAGCACATTATCTTATTCACCATGTGCGTTTTCATAGGTCTTTTTGTAAACTGTTTACCTTTTGTTTAATCGACTTTGAGATTGACTTTGGATTCTGTTAACATGAGTTTTTTTCCTTTGTTGCTATCTGTTTACATGTGTTTTTCTTTGTTTCTTTCTGTTAACATGTGGGTTTTTTTTGTGTCTTTCTGTTAACATGTGAGTTTTTTCTTTGTTTCTATCTGTTAACATGTGAGTTTTTTGTTTCTATCTGTTAACATGTCTTTTTTCATTGTTTTTCGGTCGTTTTCAGTGCACATTGATTGTATCGTGATATAGACAACTAGGACTGTCAGGGTTGAAAAGAGAAGCGTACCTGTTGTTGATCCAGTAATTTCTGTTGGTTTCTCAGTGTATTTTCCATCTTATCGAGATCTGGCGGAACACTTGTCTCTGGACGGTATAAAAAATAATGGATTAAAGATATCCCATAGTACATTACATTCATGTCAAATAAACAATAATTAAATTTCTTTTTTAATTTTTTAATTTTTTTTTAAATTGTTGTATAAATGCAAAATGACTTATATATGATATATATTAATATATTGTGGACATTGGAATTCACAATTTACGCACTATTTACAAACTATTATTAAGGAATATCGTCCTGCTTACAAAATCATAAATGTCTTTATGTGGATTTACATTTCCATACCAGACAGAAGTAAAATCATATTCTTTGTCATTTTTTCAGCTGATTTTGTGTCAGTATTAAATCAGTCATTGATCTGTGCAGTCTTTGTCATTTTTCAGCTGATTTTGTGTCAGTATTAAATCAGTCATTGATCTGTGCAGTCTTTGTCATTTTTTCAGCTGATTTTGTGTCAGTATTAAATCAGTCATTGATCTGTGCAGTCTTTGTCATTTTTTCAGCTGATTTTGTGTCAGTATTAAATCAGTCATTGATCTGTGCAGTCTTTGTCATTTTTCAGCTGATTTTGTGTCAGTATTAAATCAGTCATTGATCTGTGCAGTCTTTGTCATTTTTCAGCTGATTTTGTGTCAGTATTAAATCAGTCATTGATCTGTGCAGTCTTTGTCATTTTTTCAGCTGATTTTGTGTCAGTATTAAATCAGTCATTGATCTGTGCAGTCTTTGTCATTTTTTCAGCTGATTTTGTGTCAGTATTAAATCAGTCATTGATCTGTACAGTCTTTGTCATAAAAGTATTAATCACTAAACGACTGTAACAGAATATGTAAAATTATCAGATTACGACCTTTGTTCTTAGATGTGACTATGGAAACTGGATCCAAAGAAATATCTAATTGGGGAGGTGCATCATATCGCTAGTGTACCTCCCCATTTTGATGTTGACATTTCTTTGAATCGAGTTCCCAAAGTCATTTCTAAGAATTCCTCAAAATTTCGACCTAAACACCACAGCCGAAACCTAGAAGGACAAAACAGGTATATGGCGCAGTTTACTTCCTTATTTGACTCTACTGCATCTTGTTCGAAATTTTTATTAAAAGGAGTTACTCACTTGAGTGTCTTTTGCACAAACTTTTCAATCGTTCATCGTTGTTTTTGTTTTGCACACAAACCCAAATCAAAAACAATCTTATTTTGTGCAAGGAAATAATGAATTTGACAATGATTTTGTTAATGTTATTTTCTATATATATATATATACATATATATATTATTTCCTCAGATAATCTATCGAATAAAATACCTCTTTAGTTTTGTATCCTTGACAACGCACACTTTTCGGCATGTCGGTGTGAACTACTGAAATATGCTATTTATGCTAATGCATAAGTATTTTGAAGTCGATCTCGTCTTTTCTAGATGTGAAAATACAACCTGATATAACACAAATACTTACTGATCTCATCTCTTGATCTCGCGGGGCAGTTTAAAACCAATGAATGTAATTAATCACATGAGTTAAAAATTTCATTTGAAATAATCGATTTTGACGGGACCTGTAAATTGCACTCGCTGATGTATACGACTATGTTCTAAAGGACACCGATGCATTGCTAATCGCGATAAATGAGTATAGCGGTTAAAGATTAATTGACGAGAAAAAAAAGTGAAATAACAATTAATATATATTTCAAGTATTTTTTGACATGTTATATTGAATAGCTTTATAATTCTTGACGTTTGTTGATGTACGAGGAGGAGTATACATTCGGATTGATTTTGAACTCTTTTTAAGGGAATCTAGTAGATCGGTATCATTTTAAAATGTTTGGCCACCATCAACTGCACCTTTTTTAGTATTATCTATCAGTATTACCTGCTAGAAGATGAAGATAATATTAACACGAAGTTGATGGGAAATTTTTGTTTTGTACTGGTTTGTAGCATTTGTAAAACCTACCGTTTGTTTCCGTCTTCTTTGTTTGTTTCAGCTGCTGATATAAATTTGTTATTGTCATCTGTAAGGTAAAAAGAGCCCTGTTAATGTTATTTCAATCTAAATTGTTGTTAGAATTTTTATTTTATTTATTGTATCATCATTATTTTATTCATTTTGTTAATTCAAAACAATAAAATAAATGCTAGTAACGATGTACGTTTAACAAATTTATATTATGACCAAGGTTTACATGACGGGTGTCGTCGATGAAGCAGAAGACGTTCACACTTCCGGAACACCTGGTATTATTGTCCTTGTACTTTCTCAGAAGCCTCCGTGTAAATCTTCCTTTTGTTCAAATTTTGTCCTAGTTTTATTGAATGTAAGTTTAGATTAATATTAAGTTGACAACGGTATAATCGTGCTGTTTTTATCATATTGATGTCATATCTGTCGATAAAACATGTTTTACGTGAAAAAAATGAAAGAGACACCAAAAGATTGAGCACATATAAGATATATAAACATATTGTACATGTAGTGAAAATTGATACCTTATAAAAACATATTCCGAGCTCTGTGTGTATAGTATATTATTGTAGATAAATTGATACATTATTAAATAAAAACATTGTAGATACAATTGATACATGGTAATTACAAAATTATAGTTACAATTAATACATTATAAATACCACATTGTAAGTACAATTGATAAATTATAAATACCACATTGTAAGTACAATTGATAAATTATAAATACCACATTGTAAATACAATTGATAGATTATAAATACCACATTGTAGATACAATTGATATATTGTAAATTCATAGATAGTCATATATGTGACAGATTCACCATATAAATAAAACAATTGAGACCTGTTGTTGATGAAGTTCTTGTTCTTGTTTCTTCAGTTTGTTCTCCATCGTTTCAAAGTCAGGCACATTGTTTCTTGCTAAAGAGTAAATAAATAAATGACAAATATATCTGAGTATTTATCTTTCTGTACTATTACATAGCATTTATCAACTGACTATCGGTTATATGAAGCCAATACCATATGTCTCAATGATTTTAAATATGTTTTTTAAATGCAATCTTTCAGATCGGTATCATTGTTAAACGCAACTTAATGATATGCATTTAACGTCTGAGTTCTTCATTTAGAAATATCAAAAAGAAACAGATTAGATATTCTATCCGCGAATAAAACAGTCATATTTTGCACTAAATGCACGTATAAAAGATACGTAGGAGGACCTGGCGATGTGGATATCTTGAGATAAACATCTTTTGTTTATCTCACCAATCAGTGACATTGTACAGAAGTGGCTTAGCCTTCAGCACTCTCTAAAATGTAATGTAAAATATGGACGATTCATACAATACATCTGGTGTAGTGGTAAAGAAAACAACGTTGCTCTCGACTATCCATTGTGATGATACCTACAGCTATGTATTTTATATAACACTTAGCATCTGATCAACAACTATGGTCATTTAGGAATCCATCCAATTTACACAAGTTTAGTACATAAGTTGAATGCGTGTGTTTTCTGGAGGCTATAATTTATTCCTAAAAAGTCTCCTTATAATTTTACGTAAGTGATTCCGTCTTTATAGTGCTATCACACTGAAGTATACCCACTAAGAACCCCAAAAGAACATTCTATCAGAACACATAAAACTGATGACTAGTGTACCGTGGGTTGATCTATCACAATTCGTGAACAATATGAATAGCAACTCCCTGTTTAAAGACTCCAATGAGACTTGGTGACAGAACTTAAAGCCTCCCTCACAAGTGAACTCTCAGCTAAAGCTCAAAAGTGAAGCGGTTCAAGGGAGACGTTAGAAAAATAGTACAGAAAAATGAGAAAATGCAATATCCTCAATTTAGTTGCCCCTTACAAGTCGTGTGTGCAGCAGGAACAGTCTTATGTCGTATCTGCAGGCACAAAATTGTCAATTTCATCGCAGTTTTTAATCAGCGAATGTTTGTGATGAAAAGTATCGATTTAGTTTCGACTTCCTTGGCACGTCCTAAAAGTCCTCTGGTGGCTTGTGTTAATTTTTTAAGTATAATTCTAATAGTTTGTAATATTTAACAATTATTTAGGAAAAACAAGTATATAAAGGAAAAGATCCTAGTCCGGACAAGATCCTTGGGGTACTCCAGATGTCACTGTTCCTTAGAATGTTTCCTGCAAGTGCAGGTAAATTTAGGTGTGTAGGGTATTTGAGTCCATATTGATATTTTCATTTTAAAAACAGGATTTTTCTATAGATGGCTGAAGGCAATCAAATTATAGCTCGCATATACATTAAAATGAACCGAGATTTTAAAAAGTTATCACGCAATATCCCCAGGGTCGACGATTTTCAATGAATGCTCATTTCACTAAGTTCTATGCAATATATATTTTAAAATGTTGGTTCTATGCTTTCATTATGTCATACTGAATCTTAAAACTATCTTGTCAAATAAATATATGGACCATTCAAATCCCTGTGATAATTTATTATGAATTAACAGAAAGCAAAAACCAAATTATGATATAAACTATTGTAATTATCAACTCGCAACTCCACGACAATTTTTAAATATTAAAGAGGACAAATAATTTTAATGAATCCCTGCAAAAATCGATATAAAAATTTTGTGGGAAGTCCACAAATGGAAAAGCAGTATAAAATTTGATATTCAGTATACTATAAAAGATACCATACTTAAGAAGTTTGTTAAGGAAATGCGCGTGAATGATTTAAATATGAAATATGATATTACCTAGTAAGTAGATAACACCGACTCCTAGAATACACACCACTACAGCTAAAACTGCCAAAGCGATGTCTCTCCGATCCATCTCCCTCCAAGGAAGGTAACTCTTTGTTTTGAAATCATACGACATCCTTCACAACAGGGATCGAGATATTTATTAAGGTAAAACATTGTGAACGGTATATAATACTGTGATAAAGGCATGCACTCAAATATGGCCTGGTCTCAAAAAATTGGTCAGGTCTCCAATATTAGCTATCAACTATGGTGTTCCTTGACGTTTCACATAAAAGTGTCATTTAAACGGAACATTGCACCAATAGGGACATATTATGTCAAAAACATTATGTCACTTGGTCACCTCTGTATGCTTTAACCACCATGTCACATTTCAATTCAATCGAATAGTGGCACGGTGCAGAATACACACGTTCTTCTGAAATTAGTTAATATTAAAGCTGACTTATTCTTTTAAATCTTAGAACAACTCTCAATCAGGGGGCCTGACATTAGGTCCGATTATCTTCAGTCGCCTCCGCGTCGTCGACAATGTAGGCCCTCAGCGTGATTGCTTGATCCAGGAAGAATGAAACAGTTGTATGAAGCAGATTTATCCATTTGGTTCTATTGTTTTTCAGAAATTATATCCAAAGGTGCTTTCGTGTCTTGTATTTAAAATGATACCAGCATGTCAACACAATCACAATCCAAACAAAATATGAACAAAAGAAAGATTTACTAGGAGACTGCTAGAAAAGTACAAGGAGACCAGATGTTCAGGAAGAGTAAACGTCTTCAGCTTCTTCGACGAAACCCACCAGGTAAATTTTGGTCAATCCAAGTAAGAAATGTCACGTTCTCAAATGAGAACAAGGTAAATAACGACGAACCAACAGGCAAACTAGCGAGCTTTAAAACGTCCAACTTCATATCACACACAGAAATAGAATATTTCTCTTTGAGATTACCGATAGGGTTTTAATCCCGAGGTTTGTCGTAACCTGCAAGGTTCATGATATATACATGTACTTGACGTTCTTCTCTCAGATATATGAAAATTACGAAATTTATTCAATTATGAGTCTAGTGTACGTACCCATCAATATTGTGACATTTCTTTCGATCACTTCAGGGTATGTTGACTATCAACAATTTACAATATGGTTTACTCTGTTTTGTTGTTTGTTTTGTCAATGTAAATGATTAATTATGTACCAATTACCAGATATACAAATATATAAATTAAGCCACGCCCCTATTTTTGACAACATATTATCGATATAGCGGAGCAAATATGAACCTCCAAAAAGGTAATGTCCCTTTTATAACTGTGAATATATCTACATTTGGGCAAAATACATATTGCATGCAATTGTCCTCAGCGAATACTGATAACCATAACCAAGTCCCCGGGTCAAGTACTTGTCAACTGTAACAACATAAGAGGTAAATAGATTTCTGTGTAATTTTAAGTGATATTAACCAGATTTGGCTTTCCCCAAGCAACGCTGATCAGACTTGTAAATTAGAAAGGCAAATCACATTCAGGTAAAATAATAAAACACCACTGGTTTTTCCTGTATCTTTTCTGTTAGATAATTTTATTGTACAGTTTTCTCATTGTTCTTTTCGACAGTTTCTGTGTAAAATCTATTTTTATTAATATATTTCCCTGGAAAGATCGTTTTTAGGGTTTTTAAGATCTATCCGTTCGTTCAAATACCATTAAGATTTTTTTTTCGTTTGTCTTGTGATTGCCTATAATCTATTTAGCGACAAGAAAATGTTTCTTCGATAACAGACTACATAATAACAGTCGTGTTGTTGGCATATTTATTTCTTATTATTATTTACAACCATTATGTAATATGTGGTCTTTATGCTGACTATATTTTTAAAGTGTTTTCCATCGAAAAAATAACAATCAAGTTGAATTGAAACAAGCATTTTCATTGGCCGATCTCCTTATTCCATCACCCCAAAACATAGAAAAACCGACGTCATTTTGCAACGTCAAATTTGATTGGCTAATGTGGTGGTGTGAGAAAATGTAATAGAAAAAGACTTTGTGATAACTATTAATTTGTATGGATTTTCCGTTTTTATGGTTCGGTAACATAAAACATTATTCAAGTTCATCCTTTATCTTAAAATTTTGAAATATTTTACAAAATATTATCTGACCAGTCCTCGTAATATATATTTACTGAAACATTCTATTTCATGTGATAAATGTGATACACATATATTCCTGCTGATTAAAATAATTCCAGACTTCCAATTTCGATTTTGTCAATACATAATGTCACTTCTCCATGTCATATGTATGGAGAATCTCCAAAACGGCGAAAGTAACACAACGAGTTGACATAAAGGAAATATATTATCAAAAGCTTTCAGAAAATGTCTGTTAAAGTGGTATTATATGGTGCCGATCGCCTGTTCTACTGTTGTAATGGCGTTCAACTTGTAGCCGTGTTTTCTAATGACGTCTTGGTTTTTTCAAAAAGATCTAGAAAAGTATCAATCTATCCCAGAGTGCATTGCGGTACCCCAATAACATGTTTTGTGATTGCTAAGGAACGACAACTCTGGTAGAGATTGGTAAAGTATGTGGAAGAAATACGGCAATGTTTTATTCCACACTCGTTATAACATTATAACATGAATAAAATTTCCCACAGCTATCAGAGCCTGTTGTTTGAAACAACCAGTAGCAATGACTAACATTTGATGAAGAGCTGGAAATACGGTGTTTTTTTTTTCAAATTCCAATCCCACCAATGCATTTTTTTAATTATACGAACTTTCTATAAATATCATAATTTAGATTCATTTGTTTTGAAATAATTCCCATAAACTAGGATTGTTCAAACAGCGAGACAAATAAAGCAACTTCATTTTTACATTCTATTGTCACGTTGATATACCCTCTATCTCTGCGTGACATTATAGGTGAAAAATCTGGCCGACTCAATCGGTTGCATTGTGTTAAATCATGATACTGCATACTGTGTTAAAAAATTAGATCAAAACGTAGGCCCTCAGTGTCACTGACGAGTTCTGGAAGGACGAAATAACTGTATGGTGCAGCTGTATTCATTGTTGAATGCAAAAAAAAAAAAAGATGTTGAGCGTCTTTTGTGCAATCTTTATATTTTGATATCAATATTCTAATATCCAATATCATAGCAAGACCGTGCATTAATTAAATATTCTAATACCTTAAAATTTTCTAAAAGTTTGTAGTTTCTCACATGTTTAAATCTGCATTTGGTTACTGTTGTTTTCGAGGGTTTTTTTTTTTTTTTTTTTTTGTATTTTTGTTGAATGTTTGTTAACATGAAACCTACGGGACAATATGGCGTTATATAATTCCAAACCTTTTGGTGATGGGATGATGATGATGATGATAATATATATCATGAATTAGCTCAATTCTTTTATCATTGTTCAACTTCATAACTGGTCTCCTCTATAGTGTAACTTGCTTTTGTTTCCATACGAGGCCGGATTCATTGAAGAACTTATCAGAACAGGTCACAATGTCATTAAATTTCACTTTAAGTTATATTAGTGACGTTTTCAAATAATAGAGATGTATTGACCATGTCTATTGTATATAATGTACCACCAGAATTGAAAATCAAGAACACGACAGACTCTTCTACTACACCAGCCAGTTATCTAGATCTTTTCAACATGGACAGCTTTCCATCAAGCTGTATGATAGGCGTGATGACTTCAATATCCCCGTTCTGAATTTTCCACTTCTGGATAGCAGCCTTCCTACATTTCACCAACCTATGGTGTTGACGCGTCACAGTTTATTCGATATTCAACGGCATGTTCCAGAACGATTTCATTAGTGTTTTCATATCTCTGAAAGTGTCAGTCGGTAACCGCTCGGTTAGCTTGGCTGTGAGTAGTGTTTCAATCTATGAATTCTTGATCCAACATAAATTTCCTTCCACCGACGATAAACCAGAAAAAAAATCATTTTCGTTAGGCTATGAAAAATTACAGATAATCAATGTTGTATTCTATCTATTGATATAACAAAGTGCAGATCAGTTCTCGTAGATTGTGCAAAAGTAATGAAGGGTTTTTTAACAATGTATAGAACATGACAAAATTTTACAGTTGAAACATAATGTGAATTTTCCTCCGAATGAAATTTTAAAACAAATCATAAAAAGGTCATTTAGCTGACGCATGCACTGTATATAGTTATTTATGAGACAGTCAGGTCAGCTTCAATCTGTCTATCGCTAGCCGTTTTAGAAACAGTTTGTCCGTCTTGCCGTTGTGAAGTCTTGGGAATTCATTAAAACGTAGGAAGAAGGACGGAGCACTACCCAACATGTTGTCTCCTAAGGTCATCCTACACATTCGATGTAGTTCATTTTCCGTTGTATTTGAATTATTTACCATGACAACGCATGCGCAAATTTCCTCAAACAGTCGGACGTCCGGCACAGAGAGTACAACAGCTTCTTTTACTTCCGGTAGTTTCATAATGACAGTTTCCACTACACTCGCCAACACTTTCACACCTCCTCGCTTAATCACTTCAGTGGACTTGCCCTTAACAAATAACTTGCTTTTCGTTGTAATGACTCCGATATCCCCTGTTGGAAACCAGCCCCCGCTAGCAAAACAAGCATGGTTTAGTTTTGCGGAATTACGGTAGGATTTCAACATCCATGGCGACCTGATAAGAATTTCACCCGAAATTCCGCGGTTCAGAGTTTCGCCGCTCTCCCCTATGACTTTTACCTCATATCCTGGAAACAAAGGTCCGACATATCCAGTCTCCATTCCCGGTGTGAGTTCCGTTAGTGATACAATTCCGACTTCCGTGGAGCCATAATCTACAAAAAGCTTCTGTGTAAGTTTCCCGCATATTTCAGAGAGATGGCTGCTGATCGTCTGACCGCCGGTTGCAATGGCGTATAACTGATGCCCTAGCTTCAAAATGGCGTCCTGTTTTTCAATCAAATCTAAGACAGTGTGCGGAAAAAATATGGCGTTTGAACACTGTTCCGTCATGATGATATCCCAAACAGCCATGATGTTTTCTTTTTTCAGACTTATTGCAGACTTTACAAACACTCGTGCATTTCCATTTAAGACATTGAATATTGGCGAGCCCCCTATCCAAGAAAATAAACAGTCGTTATAGCAGGTGCCGATTGTTAAGTCTCCTCCCGTTCCCAAAAAGGCATTATAGGGAGCATTTACAACTGCCATATGAGTCATTTCGACCAATTTTGGAACTCCAGTTGAACCGGAAGTTGTATAAATCAAGGCACTACTTTCTGGCTGTATCCTTGGCAACGAGATCGACGCTTCTGAATCTGTTAGTGTGATGTCGGTCAGTGAGGGGAGGGAAGAGAGTGTTGATTTTTGTAGTAAAACAATTGTAAGTCGATCCTGTTTATGTTCATTGTTGTTGATATACTTCTTCGTGTCTGATAAGAACTGTTCGTCTGAATCAGGGTCGAGCAGAACAACTTTACATGTTAAAGTTTTAAGTAACTTAATAGTCTCGGCGAAAGACTCCGATGTTTTGTTCACCTGAACAGCGACAGCTCCTGTTAAGAAGATTGCAAATTGGGCTATGATCCATTCGATAGAGTTGGGCCCAATAATGGCTACTTTATCCCCTGGTATGATTCCTATGAGGGTCAGGTACTTTGCTACCACTATGGACCTATTTTGAAGCTCTCTGTTTGTCAGCGTTCTTCTTCCACATCCCACAAATCGCTCGATAAAGTTTTCCTTTTCGGGTGCCTTGTCGGTCTTTTCCCACAGTACGTCAGTTATGGCTTTGTACCGGAAACTGACTGTGTTTGGACGAGACAGGTAGCTCAGGTCGTTCATCGTCTGACTGGAACAAATATTCGATAGCACTACGTCAATATATATTATAAACAATGTGTATCCAGAATGATTATGACTTCATTTGAGGGCTGAGAGATAATTTTGTCCACAGATAAAATCGTTCAAATAACAAAGAGCAAAACAATGATTAAACAATATTTAGAAAAGTAGAGATAAAGATAAATGAGGATATTCACCATTTCTTTATTTATACATAAAATAATCAAATGTTTCCTGTACGATGGGGGTGGTGGAGATATCCTATCTATTTGTAGGCCTTGAAGTTTGATGTATTCGATGCAAAGTTATCAAGTTATCATACCGTTGTAACAAACGACGGTTCTGTTTGTGTTTGTTTGTTTGCGTTTGTTTTTGAAAGATGCAAAATAAACATTCCGTCCTGATTTAATAACGCTAACATGCACGTGCACATGAAGTCCACACAGTTCTCGGTAAATGATAATTCTCAGAATGTGGATCTTACACACTGATGTTGGTGTGACAGTCATCCTCATTATAATGAAACTGATTAAAAACGTGACGAATGTATATTTTTTTTCTTGGAAGATGATAGGCCACGTAATCTACATCTTTTAAGAATGAAAGCACAAAAGTTACCCAATAATGAATTGGTGTCAGTATACGTAACATTAATAAGAGAAAATTATAAATGAATAGATAAATAAAGGTTGACCTACATGTACTTCGTCCCGGTGTGTGTGTCTTGTCATCAAATCTAGTGACTTGTGTAAACTATGTGTCTGACCGAGGGATGGGAAGTGTGTGGACGTAATTTGACGGCACCCCTAGGAGGGAAAAAGGAAAACCTGACACAGCATAATGATAGTTGCTTCTGAATACTAGTCACCATCTACTGCAAGGTTATAATTATTTATGAGACTTTTTTTATAACTGGAAGTGAGGTAGCTGTTCTGGTTTTTGTTTGTTTGTAGCTTAACGTCCTCAAAACAGGCAGAATATACGGCCTGTATCGCTCAACGCGCAAAATTGATTCCTTTTCGCATTCTACATTCTGATTTAAACCGCTGGTTCAGGCTATTCTTTGTACGAATCTGCAGTCTGGGGACAAACTGAACAACGCCGGAAAATGAATAATATTCGAACACATGCCATGAAGCTTTTTATCGACGTTGGTAAGCATGCGTGTATGGGAAATTATTGGTAACTTAGCAACAGATGAAAGTTTTTTTCATTATATCCGGACGTTGACACTGGACGACTTCTGTAAAAAAAAAATTGTCGTCTAGGGGAGGGAACTCTTGGTAAAACTAGGCAGCAGTCTACGAATACATGATGAATCTTTGTGGTTTACAAAACTGTGGTTAGCTAAATGTAGAAAGGGTGGATTTTATTTTGTATGTAATGTACTTGATTATTGTTATATTCTTTCACGCGTTTGTTTTGTTGTTGCACTCGCGCGCAAAGACTGGACGTGAATGTTAGTACCTTTAACAGCCTATGTACTAAAGTCACTATTTTTTTTAATATTAATATTTTTCATAATTGTTGGTTTTTTTACATTTAGTTATCATTAAATGTACACCAGATCACAACTTTTTATATATAAGAAAAATCATTGTGATTGCCATTATTCGTGAATTATATTTATGATTTCAAAGTAAAGTTTGGTTAATTGTCCATACATCTGATGTTAGGCATGAGTGCAATAGTGTATTTGTTTGTATGAGTCGTTTTAACGATTAGTTCTTACGATCGGCTCAATGCCACACGTAAACCATTGTTGAAATGTGTTAAAAGTGTGTTTAATAGAAATATAAAATAGTAATATAGCGGTATTTATTAGTAGTGTTAAAGGTAATTTATAGGTAGTTTATCTTTTATAACAACATAATATTGGTAATGTAAAATCAGTACGAGTTATGTCCCTTGTTCGTACTTGTGTACGTGCGTTGCTGCAGGAGTGTGTAATTGTTTTTATTTAAATTTGTTACAATGTTTCGATCGTGTCAATAAAAGCTGGTTCCTGATCATGAACTCATAAACTGGTTGTGTTATTTCACATAAGGTTACATCAAGGAACTCACGGCAACAAATTAGGAACGTATCGGCGATTAAGAAAGATTTGATTCCCGTTCAAATTATGTTACGTCCACTTCAGTTGATACAAGATGTTACAGGTTATCTGCCATTTTTCAACAGGTCGATACACGAACACTCCAGTGGAAGACCGTCTATGTAACACAAACTGAAGATGATATTAATTTTGTCTGTGATCGTACAATTAGTGACAATCTTTTTCCTGGAGATCCTTCGATCTTTCCGAATTTTCCTCTTTTAAATTCGTCTGTTTTTATTGATGCAAATGCCGGATATTCACTTTTTATTAGTTAAGACTGTGTTTTTGATGTTTAGATACCGGCGTTAATTTTTACGTACTTCCTGAGGTAAAAATTGACCTGTGTAAGTCTAATACTTCAATAAGTGTGTCCTATAGACCACTATCGACTGAATATTACTTTTGTGTTTGTAAATATAACCAATGATTATTACTTTGTACTGTCATATCTGTTACTTGAATAAAATAAATAGTATTGTATTGTCCCTGGTAACATACACTCAAAACGTATATTTCACAGTACGAGGCCCGCAATCTGTATATGGTGAATCTATGTTTTTAAGAGTTGTCGTTCTTCCTTACCAACTAGAGCGTGAATGGTAGTTCCGCGAACTGGCCTGGTTTTCAGAAAGCGGCTTTTGCTCTGATTTTAGAAAACATTAGCATGCCGACTGTTACAACCTGTGTGTAGACCTGTATTAGGACCTGCGGCGATATCGCACGGTTTAAAGGTGAGGTCAAAAGGTAAGGTGATAATTTTTTCTGGCTACTGGCTAGTTTTGTCCTTCGGTTTCGTTTTCATTTTTCTGTTTTGATAACGCCACATTGTTGACCTCTGTGCGCAACATTTTCGACTAAGTCGTGTTTACGGGATGCTTATGGTGCCTTGAATTTAAATATTAAAGATACGATCGACGTGTATTTTATTATTGTCATAATTGTCTTTGATTATTATTTTAATATTGTGAATAGAACTTTCTTTCATGATTTTGTGTTAGAATTGCTATAAGCATATGCAGGGGAGGATTAGATGTTATACCAGTGTCTGTTAATGGGGCTGGATGGAGGGAGAGGGGGATAGGACACCAGTGTCTGTAAATGGGGTCGGGGGGTGGGGGAGGATTAGATGTTATACCAGTGTCTGTTAATGGGGCTGGATGGAGGGAGACGGGGATAAGACACCAGTGTCTGTAAATGGGGTTGGGTGGGTGGGGGGGGGGGGGGGGGGAGGATTAGATGTTATACCAGTGTCTGTTATGATGGCGGAGAGTTTTAGCAAGAGTGTCAATGTAAGTGTGGATGGATTGGGGAAAGGGGGTTAAGAACTGGATATGACACCAGTGCCGGTGAATAGGGGTTGATGGCGGGAAAGGATGTAGGGTAAGACTTACTGTAGATGTTACACCTGTCTGTGAATGGAGGTTTGTGGAGAAAAAAAAGATGGGGTGTGTGTGTTAAGAATGATATTTAATACCTGTGTCCATGAATTGGTATTGATGGAGGGAGAGAAGGGAGGATGTAGAATTGAAAGGTACAATGCTGTGTGTAAATGGAGTAGCTGGAGGTAGAGGCAGGGGTGGAGGTAGTAGGGTGGGAGGTTAAGAATCGTATATAAGAAGGTTGTATGTGAATAAATTGTTTTTGTGGAGTTGCTGTTGAAATAATTAAGTTTGAGTTTAGTCAAGTTTCACTTAGAAATGAATAAAAATTCTGCAACAGCTCATCACTTTTCATTACTGTCAACCATGACCTTTCTCATAACTCAAAACAAGATATTTTATGGGCTAGTACCAGCTGGTTTACAAAAAAATTTCACCCTGATAAATGTTTTTCTTCTGTTTTAATAGATTGCTTTCATCGACTGAAAAGAGCATGGCAGGCCTGAAATCTATCATCTTTGTTGCATTCCTGCCTCATCTGAATGTTGTTCTGGGATATACTGACAATCCACTGTCTGGAGACTGTGTTGACTCTGAGGGACCAAAGTTTAGCCCAGGTCCACAATGGCCTCAGGGTCCACACCTTACAGGTGGGGTCAGCATGTTGAAATTTAGTTGTACAGTTGAAAATTCAGCTACCTCAAGCTTCAACATGACCTGGACTAAAGATGAAGAAATTCTCAACCCTTCAGACCAATATCCTTATATTTGAATGCTAGTTGAAACAAATTGTTGCCAAAGGTACAGGTACTCACTTGTGATTGGTCAAAATTTTCATTGTCAGTGCATTCTAAAGTGCTGTGGTAATTATAATTATCTAGCTATGAATATTACTTTTTCAGTTGTTTGCAGGCATTTTTACTGAAAGTGTAGTCTTGGATTGGTCTCAAAGTTTTTGGCTTGTAAAGTCTGAAATATTTGACCAATGTTCTTCCATGCCTTTATTGCTAATGTTGCTGATGTCAGTCAGTTACTAGCACAGAGTATATGAAAGCATTGCTGCTGTAACGGAATGGTTACGGCACTAAGTGACTTTATCACTAGCCCTCCACCACTGGGTCGTGGTTTCGAGGACTACATGGGGCTGTCACCAGATTCTGCCCGTAGGCATACAATATTCTCCAAGAACACTGTCTTTCTTCTGCCACCCAAACCTGGCATGTCTTCAAATGACCCTGGCTTTTTATAGGCTATTAATATGACAGTAAAACAGTAGAAAACAAACTTTTTGGTCAAAATTGATGAGCTTTTAAAATATCAACAGATGTACACAAACGTTTAATAAAGGGTTTTTTGAGAGATTGTGACTACACAAAATTTTGTCATAATGACACTTGGAGCACAGCTACAGTTTCCTGTGGCATCATTTACAACTGTCAGTGGACATACCTAACAGCACATGTTTACAATTAATACTTGTTTTGGAGTAAAATTTATGGTTTTAGCTCATTTTGATATCAATATAGATGATAGCTTTATGTGGCCGCAAGAGAGAGTATCACTCTTACTTTCATCTGTTATCATCCTTGACAACAAAACTGTCTACTTCGAAAACAGCAATCAGATTTTGGAGATCTGGCCACCCTTGGTGACGTCCGATGGGGGAATGTATGCCTGCACGGTAATTGACAGTAATGGTAACAGCTGTACCTACAAAGGATATGCGATAGTTATCCGTAAGTATTCTAACATCACATCTATCTGTTGTTTTTCTCTCACGGAACTAGAATTACATGAAACATTAATTTAACAGATAATCTTTAATGAGGATATTCAGATAATCCTCTGGAATTGTTCAATTGTTGCCATCAAATCCAAGAGAGAGAAAAATCATTTAAGAGAAAAGGGCAGTAAGGGCTCAACATCCATATTTGTCAAATCTCAAGTTTGGAACGGGGTCTTCCAATTTATTTCAGTAAACGTATCACTCTTCTTTGTAAAATTATGGTCTTAAAGTGGAAATTTTCGAAAAAATACATAGTCTTTGGTTTTTAATAGAATAATTGTCACTGTACCGTACCAAAAATCTGTGATTATGAAACATTGTTTTCTTTTTTTTTTGTTTTAGCGTCGAATCCTACAGGTGCTCCAAATATTGTGGCGACATCTCCAATCAATAAGGTCCAGGTTGTTTCTCTAGGAGATAGCATTCAAATTAGCTGTACTATGACTGTTGGTTCAACAAGTCTATTTGTAAGTTAGATTGTGTGTCACTGAAACCCCCAAGTACAGGTTGACACGTAACTTCTAGGTGTTTCTTATAAGCCCTGATTTAACATAGTAGTGATTAAGTATTCTCGCTGTTTACTGATACTGACCAGCACAACTTAAATGTAATGGACACTGGCTAGTGTCTGTTACAGATCCTGAAGGATGTTTATAGATAACCTGTAAATCTACAACTCTAACAACATATTTTAATGATAATTTCATGAAAAACAAAAGCTAAAGTCCCATATATGTTTTGTGAATTAGTTAGTCTTATGAAAAATATTACCTTAACACTTTGTTGATACTACGATAACACCACTATAGGGCTACAAAAACTACCACTATAGGGCTAAAATAACACCACTATAGGGCTACGATAACACCACTGTAGGGCTACGATAACACCACTATAGGGCTACAAAAACTACCACTATAGGGCTACAATAACACCACTATAGGGCTACGATACCACCACTATAGGGCTACAAAAACTACCACTATAGGGCTAAAATAACACCACTATAGGGCTACGATACCACCACTATAGGGCTACGATAACACCACTATAGGGCTACAAAAACTACCACTATAGGGCTACAATAACACCACTATAGGGCTACGATACCACCACTATAGGGCTAAAATAACACCACTATAGGGCTACCATAACACCACTATCAGGTAACGATAACACCATTGTAGGGCTACGATAACACAACTGTAGGGCTACGATAACACCACTATAGGGCTACGATACCACCACTATAGGGCTACTATAACACCACTATAGGGCTACGATAACACCACTATAGGGCTACAATAACACCACTATAAGGTAACGATAACACCACTGTAGGACTACGATAACACCACTGTAGGGCTACGATAACACCACTATAGGGCTAAAATAACACCACTATAGTGCTACGATAACACCACTGTAGGGCTGCGATAACACCACTATAGGGCTGCGATAACACCACTATAGGGCTAAAATAACACCACTATAGGGTTACGATACCACCACTATAGGGCTACAATAACACCACTATCAGGTAACGATAACACCATTGTAGGGCTAAAATAACACCACTATAGGGTTACGATACCACCACTATAGGGCTACCATAACAGCACTATAGGGCTACGATAACACAACTATAGTGCTACGATAACACAACTATAGTGCTACGATAACACCACTATAGGGCTAAAATAACACCACTATAGGGCTACAATAACACCACTATAGGGCTACGATAACACCACTCTCGGGCTACGATAACATCACTATAGGGCTACCATAACATCACTATAGGGCTACCATAACACCACTATAGGGCTACGATAACAATACTATAGGGCTACAAAAAACTACCACTATAGGGCTAAAATAACACCACTATAGGGCTATGATAACACCACTGTAGGGCTACGATAACACCACTATAGGGCTACAAAAACTACCACTATAGGGCTAAAATAACACCACTATAGGGCTACGATACCACCACTATAGGGCTAAAATAACACCACTATAGGGCTACAATAACACCACTATCAGGTAACGATAACACCATTGTAGGGCTACGATAACACAACTGTAGGGCTACGATAACACCACTATAGGGCTACGATACCACCACTATAGGGCTACTATAACACCACTATAGGGCTACGATAACACCACTATAGGGCTACAATAACACCACTATAAGGTAACGATAACACCACTGTAGGACTACGATAACACCACTGTAGGGCTACGATAACACCACTATAGGGCTAAAATAACACCACTATAGTGCTACGATAACACCACTGTAGGGCTACGATAACACCACTATAGGGCTGCAATAACACCACTATAGGGCTAAAATAACACCACTATAGGGCTACAAAAACTACCACTATAGGGCTACAATAACACCACTATAGGGCTACGATACCACCACTATAGGGCTAAAATAACACCACTATAGGGCTACCATAACACCACTATCAGGTAACGATAACACCATTGTAGGGCTACGATAACACAACTGTAGGGCTACGATAACACCACTATAGGGCTACGATAACACCACTATAGGGCTAAAATAACACCACTATAGGGCTACAATAACACCACTATAGGGCTACGATAACACCACTCTCGGGCTACGATAACATCACTATAGGGCTACCATAACACCACTATAGGGCTACCATAACACCACTATAGGGCTACGTTAACACCACTATAGGGCTACGATAACACTACTATAGGGCTACCATAACACCACTATAGGGCTACAATAACACCACTATAAGGCTATGATAATACCACTGTAGGGCTACGATAACACCACTTCTTGCTACACAAAGGATATAGAAGAGCATATCTATGAAGTAACATGTCCTATTTACTGTTTACTTTTTATAGTCTTTTAAATAAGATAAAGAAATTATTAAGTGATCAATAACATAAATGAAAAAAAAATTAATTTTGCATGGTTACTGATTTCACAAACACTGCCTTATTTATCATGTAACAAGCCTGATAGACCAACACAATCTCACACTGAAACATGGACCTGGTCTTATTGTGTATGATTTACTGCAGGGTAATTATATCTTCAGTAGAGGCTTATTTCAAGTCATGGATGGGCTTATTAAAGGACAATGAAAAAGCATGGTATGTTATTTCTTAAATGGCAGTAACCATCATTAGTGCCAAAATTCAGGGGGTGGGCTTATAACAGGACAACTTAATAGATCCAACACATACCACATACATCCTAATCATAGATTACACAGATTCAACAAATTACAACGAAGTTACTGCTGACGTTTTCCACGGTAAAAAGTTTTTCGATCAAATATAACACGTCCACTGCGTGGTATACATTCTTCTTGTCGTTGAATCAAAACAACATACTTGTGTTGACTTGCAGTGATCTGTCAGGTCATAGGAAACATTTATCAGCTAACCAGTAGGTACAATAAAGAAGAGATTATCATTGTTACAATGGCTTAACTCTTATCAATGTATTCTATGATTACACTGTTTTATTTGTTCTGTCAATCTAATGTCTTTGTACTCTCCCAATAAATAAGGGCTATGTTTGGGTCTGGTTTTCTTTCTGTCAGTCTGTATGTTTTACTCCATTGACAAATTTGTACAGGGTTTCCGAGAGCTTATTTGGGCTGATAATATCAAGAGACCCATGCCCACTTGAAATTATTCCAAATTTAGGCCAAATTCCCAAAAAATTGCAGTTTACTCTTGAAAATCTTTCAATTTTCTTTCAAAAATGAATACGGATGTCCCATTTCAAATCAGTGGGAAAAAAAACATGTTTTGACAACTTTTGAAAATTTGATTAAGACCACACTTTTGCTCCTGCTTGTTTCCAAGAGTTGTGCCCCTTTAACAAATCAATATGTTAATTGGCTGGACACGACTCCTCTTACAGTTTTCAATTGAATTTTTAAGTTACCTAAAATGAAGCTGAAAACCTTTTCAGACATGGACATTTGTCCATCCTTGCAATTTGTACCTAAAAAATAGACATTTTAAAATTTTGACAGTCTATAACTCGTGAATAGATTAGAGTGGTAAATTGTGTGGGTATATTAGATTATGCAGTACACTGTATTAAAGTTGGTAAGCTGACAAAGTTGCTGTCATTCTTTGAAAAAGAATGATTTTTTTTTACGATGAAGATGTAACCATTATGTGATTTTTTGTACTAATTTTCATAACTGGTTCATTTATTTTGCTCAATTTAGCTGCACCGATGGTGGAATCATAACGGAACCAAACTGAATGATAGCCCTCATCTCACATTTCACACTTTGCCTATTGGAAAGGATCGAGAGGCATTGTTCCTGAACATCACCAATGTGACAGTAAGTATTTAGGTAAATCATGGAGAGCTGAAAAGTTAAGAGAATTTTTGGGGTAAATATATTTATGTTGATATTAATACAAAAGGTTATTGGTTTGGAAAGATTATGCCAACCATGAATTATTTCCTTCAAAAATGCAACGATGTAGAAGCACGGCCATTTATACACACTATGTATCGTTATTGTTGTTCACTTCTAATGTTAAATAAGACTTTACACACATTTGATCCTCCCAAACAACTTATAAAGAAACATAGATATCCATGATACATACAATCAGAAAATATCAATGAATTATCATTTAACTGTGTTTTTTTTTTCTGAAAACAGAGTGAGGACTTGGGCGAATATACGTGTGTGGCCAATAACAGTTACGGTACAGATAACCAAACAATCACACTTCAGGAATATCAACCAGGTGGGTCACGGAGTTCTGTCAATTATACTGATTACTGTTAAATGCAGGTAAAGTGATATCTTTTGTACTTTCAATGATGCTACTTTCTGTTTCAAAAATTTGAACCCATCAAAGTGTTTTTTGAGACCATAAAGAGTCATCCCATTACATTGCAAGTATTTTTTTACAAAAAAAGGGAAAAAATATTATTATTTCATTTTTGAAACATTTTATTACTTGCATGTGTGATGTTTTCTTTCAGCACCTGGGAAAGTGTTGCCAACATGGCAGATTGCTGTAATAGGAGGTGGAGGATTTTTAGCAATCACTGTGCTTGTGGCCGCAATAGTAATCAGAGTAAAACATAGACATAATCAGATAGACTGGCCACCCTTGGATCCAGAAAATTATGATGGTGAGTTATCAAATATTTATACTTCTAGCTTGAGGGAGATATTATATAATGTTTCCTCCATCTGTAAATCATACATTTATATCTGTAGTGTGAGGGAGATATTATATAATGTTTCCCTCCAGTAATCATACATTTATATCTGTAGTGTGAGGGAGATATTATATAATGTTTCCCTCCAGTAATCATATATTAATAGCTGTAGTGTGAGGGAGATATTATATAATGTTTCCCTCCAGTAATCATACATTTATATCTGTAGTGTGAGGGAGATATTATATAATGTTTCCCTCCAGTAATCATACATTTATATCTGTAGTGTGAGGGAGATATTATATAATGTTTCCCTCCAGTAATCATACATTTATATCTGTAGTGTGAGGGAGATATTATATAATGCTTCCCTCCAGTAATCATACATTTATATCTGTAGTGTGAGGGAGATATTATATAATGTTTCCCTCCAGTAATCATATATTTATATCTGTAGTGTGAGGGAGATATTATATAATGTTTCCCTCCAGTAATCATACATTTATATCTGTAGTGTGAGGGAGATATTATATAATGTTTCCCTCCAGTAATCATATATATATATCTGTAGTGTGAAGGAGATATGATATGTTTCCCTCCAGTAATCATACATTTATATCTGTAGTGTGAAGGAGATATGATATGTTTCCCTCCAGTAATCATTCATTTATATCTGTAGTGTGAGGGAGATATTATATAATGTTTCCCTCCAGTAATCATACATTTATATCTGTAGTGTGAAGGAGATATGATATGTTTCCCTCCAGTAATCATTCATTTATATCTGTAGTGTGAGGGAGATATGATATGTTTCTCTCCAGTAATCATTCATTTATATCTGTAGTGTGAGGGAGATATGATATGTTTCCCTCCAGTAATCATATATATATATATCTGTAGTGTGAGGGAGATATAATATGTTTCCCTCCAGTAATCATATATTTATATCTGTAGTGTGAGGGAGATATGATATGTTTCCCTCCAGTAATCATATATATATATCTGTAGTTTGAGGGAGAAATAGTTCTTGTGAACAGAAAAGCCTAGAGGCATGATATTTGGGTGGTATGTTCTTAGGATGAAGCCCGACAAAGTTTAGAAAAATAAAATTACCTATTCTCTAGCGAAACATTTGCCACATAATCTTGTGAAAAAATAACAAAAATTTGACATGTTATGGTAGACATGTTTTAGACTAAATGTCATTATGTTAATTGTTCTTTTATTCACAGTACCTGGCTATGCATTGGAGTATGATGTTTTCATATCCTACAGCAGTGAAGATGAGGAATGGGTGAAAAATGAGCTCTTCAAACAGCTGCTTAGCATGGGCTACAATGTTAACATAGACTTTAAAGATTTTATACCAGGTAAATTTTCATCTTGTGGTAGTTTTGATTAATCAGGACAGTTGTTACTGGCTCTTCTAGAGGTCTGTCTAATGTTATGAAAATTCTTTAGCATTTATATAATATAAACTTTATTCATTTTATATGTAAGTTGCTCTCAATTCCTTGCTGTGAATTTAGGTCGCCTGAGAAAAGTTTCAGAGTGACCTATTGTGATCCTCTTTTGTCCGACGTCGTACATCGTGCGTTGTAAACTTTAAACATTGTCATCTTCTTCTGGAAAACGGCTGAACAGATTTTTTTATGTTGGAACTGATCAGAAAAACAAAAGGGCTGACTGGTGACTGTCTTGGATTTAACAGTCAAATATCATTATAATTATTTCTTGAAAGAATTTTCATATTTCAAGTAATTAAGTTGGAAAAAGGGGAAAAGATCCAACTTTCAGAGAACAAATTAAGATCTCTCATCATTAAATATAACAAAAAGGAGTTGTAGAGCTGATGTTGTATAATAAACTTCTCCAAACAAGATCTTTAATTTTTGTTCACACAGGGATGGCTGTTGCAGAAAATGTCCTGGATTCCATATATAAAAGCCGAAAGACCATCGTCCTGATGTCACGAAATTTCCTTAAGTCAATGTGGGGACAGTTTGAATTGCAGCAAGCACACAACAAAGCTATTGCACAGGTCAGATTTTAAAGACGTGTAGTATCACAATGTCATATTTATAGTTCTCATGTCAAGGTCAGGAATTAGACAACCCTTTCCATCATTTCCTTGTTTCAGTTCCTTTTCATATTGGGATAAAAACATTAATGCTTTTAACTACTTCAGGGTCCATGATACAAAGCTTATAGGCATTAGGATTATGACAGGTGGTTGAGGGATTCAATTTATTCTTAATGAAAAAGGGAGAGTTTAACATATTAATATCAAGATTAAAGTTAAGATAATTTTGTCTCTTCACTATTTCAGAGAAAAGATGTGCTGATTCTGATCAAATTTGATAAGTGCAAAGTTCCAGCCAAGCTGATGGGTAAAACATTTTTGGACTGGACTGATGTGGATATAAGACCTCACTTTTGGCAGCGACTGCAGGATGCCATCGGAGACCCTGTCAACTATGCAGAAATTAACCAACGTCCTGCTGCTGACCAACCTCCTGTGGCTGCAGACCAACTTCCTGTTGCTGTTGACCAACTTCCTGTTGTTGGAGAACAACTTCCTGTGAGAAATCAGGATAAGAAAAATACTGATGAGGTAAATATGGACAATGAAAATCAGAAAAATTTAAGGAAGAAAGAGGATAAGGTCCACATGAGACCAAAAAAGACAAAGAAAAAACAGAAGATGGAAGATCACGGTCAGATGATTGCAGATGACATGGAAGGGTTAAGGATCAGTCAAGAGGAAAAGATGCAGCTCATTGCTTAAAACCAAGAATAATGTAAAATTATGTATTTATATGGAGCTCTATTTCCATGGTTTTCCAACAAAAAAAAGAATTTTACTTGATTTTATGGATAAGTAATAAATTTACTAATACTTGTTTTAACAGTTTGTGGAGGTATGAATTTGTGGGTTACGAGAACCTGTAAGATATATGAAAACAAATCCCCAATGAAAATTTTACAATTTAGGTTTACGATACCCTATATTTTTACTACAGTAACAGTTATTTTTGTTAATAAAAACCATGTGAAGATTTTTTTTTGCTACAGCATACAATTTTCGCTGGTAATATTGTATTTAGTAAACTTATGAGGTTGAACTTAGTAAACTTATGAGGTTGAATTTAGTAAACTTATGAGGTTGAACTTAGTAAACTTATGAGGTTGAACTTAGTAAACTTATGAGGTTGAACTTAGTAAACTTATGAGGTTGAACTTAGTAAACTTATGAGGTTGAATTTAGTAAACTTATGAGGTTGAATTTAGTAAACTTATGAGGTTGAACTTAGTAAACTTATGAGGTTGAATTTAGTAAACTTATGAGGTTGAACTTAGTAAACTTATGAGGTTGAACTTAGTAAACTTATGAGGTTGAATTTAGTAAACTTATGAGGTTGAATTTAGTAAACTTATGAGGTTGAACTTAGTAAACTTATGAGGTTGAACTTAGTAAACTTATGAGGTTGTATTTAGTAAACTTATGAGGTTGAACTTAGTAAACTTATGAGGTTGAACTTAGTAAACTTATGAGGTTGAATTTGAATCAGTTTGATTGTTGTTTTGTGACATTAACAGATTTCAGTGTCAGTACAGTTTATATTTTTTAACGTTATTTTTGCATTTATACATACAAATTTTGTATCATTGTGTTGTTGTGTTAAATTTGTCGTATCCTTTTTGTTATTTTACTAAACTTAAAACATGCTGTGTTATGGACAATATTAGACTTGTTTCTGTCATAAATGGTGATGTCGGCTATCTGTTGAATGTGATGCAAATTAATTTACTTATAAAAAACGAACATTTCCAATATGAGGAAATAAAATCAACATTTTACAGTGGTTTTACTCTTTTTACACTCTTCATTTTTCAAATTCATGTGTGAAGATAGATATACAGGTTGAATTTATCTGTTACGACTAAAGACCATAAATTTGTACCTCAAATGAAGCTTGATGCATTTATAAACATTTACATTAATTTTACCATAAATCTGATATAGTTTTTGTTTGAGGAGGTAATTCTAATTATCATTCTGGAAAAAATAGAATCATGTAATGATTCATTGTCTATTGTCTGTCCCTTTGTCTGTCTGTCCCTCTGTCCATTCTTTTTTCATGTTACATAAAGGCTGGTTGCCATGGTATCTATGTGGGATTGTGTTTTGGGTCAAAAGGTCAACCATGAAAGTCACTATTGCTAAAAATAGATTTTTGGTTTCCAGATGATAACTTGAGTTAGGGATGACCAATTAGGTTTAAAGTTGATACAATGTTACTTTAGTAGGAGACCTAGTTTGGGATTGTCTTTTGGGTCAAAGGTCAACCATGAAAGTCACTATTGCTAAAAATAGATTTTTGGTTTCCACATGATAACTTGAGTGAGGGATGGTGGATTAGGTGGGAACTTGATAAAGTGTCAGTTTAGTAGGAGTCCTTGTATGGGTAACTTGCTTAAAAATCTTTATTATGCTACAATAGATGTGTGTTGCTTGCAATACGAAATGTAAACTTGTTGATCGTGACAACACCAAAGTCTGACACCATTAGTGTGCCTGCAGGTTTGTTTGTAATAACATGTATGATGGTTTCCTTGTCCAAAATATGTTTTTCAATATTAAGTAGAGTTGAAAACTTTTGATATTCAATATTGAAACATCTATGATCCCTCCAAAGATTCAAAGTTTTTTTGCAAGCTATTTCAGTATAACATCTATCCCACACGAGGATTCCGAGTTTTGATAAAAGTAATTGATTTTGGAATACAGGGGCAGAAAAGATGTTTTAAATGAATAGCTCTAATCAAATTTTTGAAAGTTTAAATAATCAAATTGATAATTCAACATTTATTGGAATATATTCTTACAGATTTGATAGCAATACAGTTAAATCAATCATAAGCTGTTTTCCTGATTAGGGCCTTTAGTAAGATAATCCATCACTGCAGTATTGCGACACTGAAGATGACAGTACCAAAATAGGGCTAGAGCTAAACCCTAAAAAGATACCTTATAAGTTATATTTTTGGAAATGAATCAAAAGTTTTTTTGATCTGACTGGAATAACTTATTATAAAGCAGCATTTATATTACCTAGATAGTGACATAAGAAATAAAACACTCAAGGAATGAGTTCTGAGTGAGTCTTGTGGAATCTTATGTTTTTGTGATTCTCTTTTTTCGGGGGATGGGGTGGGGGGCTGGAGTATGGCTCTAGTTTAATTCAAATACTCAAATCTTGTAAACATCTAAAAACATGTATTTATTTTGAATTTCATATGATATAGGCTTACCATTTTCGTATGAAGGGTTTTTACTTGATATGTATTTTTACTAAATTTGGATTATTAAACATCATATGATATAGGCTTACCATTTTCGTATGAAGGGTTTTTACTTGATATGTATTTTTACTAAATTTGGATTATTAAACATCATATGATATAGGCTTACCATTTTCGTATGAAGGGTTTTTACTTGATATGTATTTTTACTAAATTTGGATTATTAAACATCATATGATATAGGCTTACCATTTTCGTATGAAGGGTTTTTACTTAATATGTATTTTTACTAAATTTGGATTATTAAACATCATATGATATAGGCTTACCATTTTCGTATGAAGGGTTTTTACTTGATATGTATTTTTACTAAATTTGGATTATTAAACATCATATGATATAGGCTTACCATTTTCGTATGAAGGGTTTTTACTTGATATGTAATTTTACTAAATTTGGATTATTAAACATCATATGATATAGGCTTACCATTTTCGTATGAAGGGTTTTTACTTGATATGTATTTTTACTAAATTTGGATTATTAAACATCATATGATATAGGCTTACCATTTTCGTATGAAGGGTTTTTACTTAATATGTATTTTTACTAAATTTGGATTATTAAACATCATATGATATAGGCTTACCATTTTCGTATGAAGGGTTTTTACTTAATATGTATTTTTACTAAATTTGGATTATTAAACATCATATGATATAGGCTTACCATTTTCGTATGAAGGGTTTTTACTTAATATGTATTTTTACTAAATTTGGATTATTAAACATCATATGATATAGGCTTACCATTTTCGTATGAAGGGTTTTTACTTGATATGTATTTTTACTAAATTTGGATTATTAAACATCATATGATATAGGCTTACCGTTTTTGTACGGAGGGTTTTTACTTATTATGTATTTTTATAAAATTTGGATAATCAAACAACTTAAGGAACCGTGTTCAACATAATTTTTGTTAATTTACACAAATTTTTATAATTGTGAAATCCAATTTGTATTGTCTTTATAATTTCTGGACAAATTTTTAATCTTTACCGATGATGTACAATAATTATTTCTATTACATGTAAATCCTGCATAACAATTTAACATATTTTTTTTTTATTTAACAAAACTTTTAAAAATCCAGCTCAGATAATGACTTTATCACCACTTGCTTAACCATTAGAGTGCCATTTGTATGTTGACATTCCAATCAAAATATACATATATATTGTTAATTAAATGTTTAATATCATTCATTATATTTTAAACTCCATGTTTTTTAATTAAATTTTTTTTGGAGTTTTTTTAATCGTATACTAACATATTCAGGCATTACTTTTTAATTTCTTTTTCAGTTGAATGTCAGATTTTTTATCTTTCATTTGATTCGGTAGTGAACAAAAGACAATGATTTCTTGTTAACATATGTGTTGTAGTTAACAGTAAATAATGAGTTGTCTCCCTTTGCTGTGGCAGTAACCAATACATAGTTGTTTTTACACTTTTAGTGTGGTAGAAAATTTATGTAGATATTGAGTTATCTCCCTTTAGTTTGGAAGTGACCATAAAAGAATTAATTGTCTTCCTTTTGGTAGAAATAGATATCTAGTTGTCATTAATTTTTGTGTTGAAATTAAATAATTATGTGTTGTTGTAGTTGCAATTAATAAACAATGATAAGCAACTGAAGACAATAGCGAAATGTCTGGAGATCTAGATAGTCAGTTTACAGCAAATTTCTTTAAAGCTTAGTAGTTTTACTCATAACATCATTAGTGGTATGATAAACTTTCCAGAGCCACTTTGATTGGACATGACATGATAAACACATTTGATGGTCACACTGTAAACTATCTCTTAGCATCACTGAGAAGTACGAAACAGCAGTTGCATTAGTTTATTATTTGGCTCAACTCTATCTTATTGTATTTTTGTATTTAAATGATACTGTTTACTTGTGTTTCATTCATACAATTTTCCTTTTGTAGGTACTTTTTTTTTCAATTTCTGCATCACAACAAATTTGTAAAGATTAACTATCTTGAAAAAGACTATACCTTGATATGATAATCACTGCCTCAACCATCCCTTAAATCATTCAAGGGAAACAATTTGAAATGGGAATCTCTTTCCATCGTAAAACTTTATACAATAAATCACTAATGTTTCCAATGGAATTTAATTTGGCATTAACACCCAGGAGAGTCAATCAATTCAAATTCCTCGTGATCATTTGTACAACAATAACTTTGGTTGGCATACATTTTGATTCAGTTACTGTCATACAGGGTCCATGCCTTTAATAACACATATTTTGCGAATTTGAATTTATTTCTAGAAACAATGTTCACAAAAATTATGCATTCACAATACAATAAAATGTATGTGTGTTAGAGTAAGTTTCACTGTATAAAGTGGATTACTGGGTTGATTTTTACTGTCAACACAATTCATTGCATTTCACACTTTGGCGTTCAGAATACCAGTACTGCCTGAATTTCTCTATATAAATATTACCTGTCCATAAAGGTCACCACTTTATGAAGATCATTTGTCTACAAAAGTTATGTTAACATGAATAACACATGTATATAAAGGTCATGTCCATATTAAGACTACTTGTCTATAAAGGCCATGTATATATGAAGATCACCTTTCTATAAAGTTAATGTCTATATGAAAACAATCGGTCTATAAAGGTCAGGTCTTTATGAAGATCACCTGTCTATAAAGGACATGTTTATAAGAAGAGCACCTGTCTATAAAGGACATGTTTATAAGAAGAGTACCTGTCTAAAAAGGACATGTTTATAAGAAGAGCACCTGTCTATAAGGGTCATGTTAATGAGGAGAGCACCTGTCTATAAAGGTCATGTTTATAAGAAGAGCACCTGTCTATAAAGGTCATGTTCATAAGAGCACCTGTCTGTTAAGGTCATCTCTATATAAAGATCACCAGTCCATAACAGCAACCTTTCTCTGTTCCGAATGTTTTCCTCTATAACAGCAGTAATTTGTTTACAATTGGTCATTCATAAATTTGTAGGGAAAGGAAACTTATTTTGATACAGCCTGAATGAAGTTTATAATAACAATATACATGTACAATGTGAATTTCTCATACAAATAATTGATATGAAATTCACTTGACACAAATAATTGACTAATAAGATGATATACTGTATTACTTGTATTACCTGTATTACCTGTATTACCTGTATTACTTGTATTACCTGTATTACCTGTATTACTGTATTACTTGTATTACTTGTATTACCTGTATTACCTGTATTACCTGTATTACTTGTATTACCTGTATTACCTGTATTACCTGTATTACCTGTATTACCTGTATTACTTGTATTACTTGTATTACCTGTATTACCTGTATTACCTGTATTACCTGTATTACCTGTATTACCTGTATTACCTGTATTACTTGTATTACCTGTATTACTTGTATTACCTTGTATTACCTGTATTACCTGTATTACCTGTATTACTTGTATTACCTGTATTACTTGTATTACCTGTATTACTTGTATTAACTGTATTACTTCTATTACTTGTATTACCTGTATTACCCGTATTACTTGTATTACCTGTATTACTTCTATTACTTGTATTACCTGTATTACCTGTATTACCTGTATTACTTGTATTACTTGTATTACCCGTATTACCTGTATTACTTGTATTACCTGTATTACTTGTATTACCTGTATTACTTGTATTATCTGTATTACTTGTATTACCTGTATTACTTGTATTACTTGTATTACTTATATTACCCGTATTACCTGTATTACCCGTATTACCTGTATTACCTGTATTATCTGTATTACCTGTATTACTTGTATTACCTGTATTACTTGTATTACTTGTATTACCCGTATTACCTGTATTACCTGTATTACCTGTATTACCTGTATTACCTGTATTACCTGTATTACCTGTATTACCTGTATTACTTGTATTACCTGTATTACCCGTATTACCTTTATTACCTGTATTACTTGTATTACCTGTATTACTTGTATTACCTGTATTACTTGTATTACCTGTATTACCTGTATTACCTGTATTACCTGTATTACCTGTATTACTTGTATTACCTGTATTACCTGTATTACTTGTATTACCTGTATTACTTATATTACCCGTATTACCTGTATTACCCGTATTACTTGTATTACCTGTATTACTTGTATTACCTGTATTACTTGTATTACCTGTATTACTTATATTACCCTTGTATTACCTACCTGTATGTACCTGTATTACCTGTATTACCTGTATTACCTGTATTACTTGTATTACTTGTATTACCTGTATTACTTGTATTACCTGTATTACTTGTATTACCCGTATGTATTACTTGTATTACCTATATTTGTATTACTGTATTACCTGTATTACCTGTATTACTTGTATTACCTTATATTGTATTACTTGTATTACCTGTATTACTTGTATTACCTGTATTACTTGTATTACCTGTATTACCTGTATTACCCGTATTACCTGTATTACTTGTATTACCTGTATTACCTGTATTACCTGTATTACCTGTATTACTTGTATTACCTGTATTACCTGTATTACCTGTATTACCTGTATTACCTGTATTACCTGTATTACCTGTATTACCTGTATTACTTGTATTACCTGTATTACTTATATTACCCGTATTACCTGTATTACCTGTATTACCTGTATTACTTGTATTACTTATATTACCCGTATTACCTGTATTACCTGTATTACCTGTATTACTTGTATTACTTGTATTACCTGTATTACCTGTATTACCTGTATTACTTGTATTACCTGTATTACCTGTACTACCTGTATTACCTTTATTACCTGTATAACTGTATTACTTGTATTACTTGTATTACCTGTATTACCTGTATTACTTGTATTACCTGTATTACTTGTATTACCTGTATTACTTGTATTACCTGTATTACCATACCTATCTGATATTAATTAACCCCATCTATATATACTTCCCATCCAGGTATATTTTGTTAATTAGAATTTTAAATCAATGCTGTTTCATTGTCCTGTAATAAGCCGACCTGCAGTAAATAGTAATGTGTTGGTGCTATGGTTATATTGAAGGATTGATTGGGTACATTGATTTGTATATAATGTCCATGTTCACATGTCTGGTCCTTGTTAGTATCATCCTGTAGTAGATACATATACAATAACAACAAGAAAGTCCTAGAGATTTCTTTCTCCATCCAATGGTTACAATACTATAAGGGTTGTTTCTTTCGAAGAGTCTGATTTGTTCAGGTTTTTTTTTTTTTGTTGTTTTTTTAATTTTTCTAGATTTAAGATCTTATTAAAATTAGTAAAGAAAACAATAGCCCATTTTATAATTTTTGTGAAAAATATATTTTGTTTGTTAAAAGTTTTTGGTTAAACAGTCCAAATGTGAACCATAGAAAGAACAAACCTTCCTGATGTTTTATCCAAAACTGGAAATCACAACATCATTTTAAGGGAGTCCATGAACTTTCATAATGTATTCTGTCATTGTATTGAAAAATAACAGACCTGTAATATATCATTTGTTTACTTTTGTATTTATATAACGTAACCATGACAAAATTTAGCTTTGACTACGATGTCTCTGATATTGATTTAATTGTTCTGTAATTTAGTTAATAAAAATCTCACAATATCAGTTTCATATGAGTTCTCATTTTTGGAGTGTTGTGATAGCTCTGTTGGTAGACCATTAGACATTGTCACTCTTTGTAAAGGTGTAAGATGTGTGGGTTGATCTCCATCCACAACCTCTAGTGAAAAATCGGTGGTGTGTGGGTTGATCCCTACCCAGAGCCTTTTGTGAAGATCTGTGGTGTGTGTGTTGATCCCTACCCAGAGGTTCTTGTGAAGATCTGTGGGGTGTGTGTTGATCCCTACCCAGAGCCTTTTGTGAAGGTCTGTGATGTGTGGGTTGATCCCTACGCAGAGCTTCTTGTGAAGGTCTGTTGTGTGTGTGTTGATCCCTACCCAGAGGTTCTTGTGAAGATCTGTGATGTGTGGGTTGATCCCTACCCAGAGCCTTTTGTGAAGGTCTGTGATGTGTGGGTTGATCCCTACGCAGAGCTTCTTGTGAAGATCTGTGATGTGTGGGTTGATCCCTACCCAGAGCCTTTTGTGAAGATCTGTGGTGTGTGTGTTGATCCCTACCCAGAGCTTCTTGTGAAGGTCTGTGATGTGTGTTGATCCCTACCCAGAGGTTCTTGTGAAGATCTGTGATGTGTGTGTTGATCCCTACCCAGAGCCTTTTGTGAAGGTCTGTGGGGTGTGTGTTGATCCCTACCCAGAGCTTCTTGTGAAGATCTGTGGTGTGTGTGTGTTGATCCCTACCCAGAGGTTCTTGTGAAGATCTGTGATGTGTGTGTTGATCCCTACCCATAGCCTTTTGTGAAGGTCTGTGATGTGTGGGTTGATCCCTACGCAGAGCTTCTTGTGAAGGTCTGTTGTGTGTGTGTTGATCCCTACCCAGAGGTTCTTGTGAAGATCTGTGATGTGTGGGTTGATCCCTACCCAGAGCCTTTTGTGAAGGTCTGTGATGTGTGGGTTGATCCCTACGCAGAGCTTCTTGTGAAGATCTGTGATGTGTGGGTTGATCCCTACCCAGAGCCTTTTGTGAAGATCTGTGGTGTGTGTGTTGATCCCTACCCAGAGCTTCTTGTGAAGGTCTGTGATGTGTGTTGATCCCTACCCAGAGGTTCTTGTGAAGATCTGTGATGTGTGTGTTGATCCCTACCCAGAGCCTTTTGTGAAGGTCTGTGGGGTGTGTGTTGATCCCTACCCAGAGCTTCTTGTGAAGATCTGTGGTGTGTGTGTGTTGATCCCTACCCAGAGGTTCTTGTGAAGATCTGTGATGTGTGTGTTGATCCCTACCCATAGCCTTTTGTGAAGGTCTGTGGGGTGTGGGTTGATCCCTACCCAGAGGTTCTCGTGAAGATCTGTGATGTGTGTGTTGATCCCTACCCAGAGGTTCTTGTGAAGATCTGTGATGTGTGGGTTGATCCCTACCCAGAGCTTCTTGTGAAGATCTGTGGTGTGTGTGTTGATCCCTACCCAGAGGTTCTTGTGAAGATCTGTGATGTGTGGGTTGATCCCTACCCAGAGCTTCTTGTGAAGATCTGTGATGTGTGGGTTGATCCCTACCCAGAGCCTTTTGTGAAGATCTGTGGGGTGTGTGTTGATCCCTAACCAGAGCCTTTTGTGAAGATCTGTGGTGTGTGTGTTGATCCCTACCCAGAGCCTTTTGTGAAGGTCTGTGAGGTGTGGGTTGATCCCTACCAAGAGGTTCTTGTAAAGATCAGTGATGTGTGGGTTGATCCCTACCATGTGAAAATCCTGTTGTGTGCAAGTTGGTTCCTACCCTATGCCTCTTGTATTTGCTGGGCTAGTCACAATACACTGAGGGTAGAGGTGACCTGGGGTAGTTACAATGCATAGAGGGAAGAGGTGACCTGGGGCAGTTACAATGCATAGAGGGGAGAGGTGACCTGGGGCAGTTACAATGCATAGAGGGGAGAGGTGACCTGGGGTAGTTACAATGCATAGAGGGGAGAGGTGACCTGGGACAGTTACAATGCATAGAGGGGAGAGGTGACCTGGGGCAGTTACAATTTATAGAGGGGAGAGGTGACCTGGGGCAGTTACAGTACACAGAGGGATGAGGTGACCTGGGGTAGTTACAATGCATAGAGGGGAGAGGTGACCTGGAGCAGTTACAATGCATAGAGGGGAGAGGTGACCTGGGGCAGTTACAATGCATAGAGGGGAGAGGTGACCTGGGGCAGTTACAGTACACAGAGGGATGAGGTTACCTGAGGCAGTTACAATGCATAGAGGGGAGAGGTGACCTGGGGCAGTTACAATGCATAGAGGGGAGAGGTGACCTGGGGCAGTTACAATGCATAGAAGGGAGAGGTGACCTGGGGCAGTTACAGTACACAGAGGGATGAGGTTACCTGAGGTAGGGAAAGTTCACAGAGTGGAGAGGTGACCTGGGGTAGTGACATTATACAGAAGAGAGAGGTGACCTGAGGTAGTGACACTATACAGAGTAGAGAGGTGACCTGAGGTAGTGACACTATACAGAGAGGAGAAGTGACCTGATGTAGTGACGGTACACAGAGTGGAGAGGTGACCTGAGGTAGTGACACTATACAGAGTAGAGAGGTGACCTGAGGTAGTGACACTATACAGAGAGGAGAAGTGACCTGATGTAGTGACGGTACACAGAGAGGAGAGGTGACCTGAGTTAGTCACATTATACAAAGTAATGAGGTGACCTGAGGTAGTGACAGTACACAGAGGGGCGAGGTGACCTGAGGTAGTAACATTATACAGAAGAGAGAGGTGACCTGAGGTAGTGACAGTACACAGAGGGGCGAGGTGACCTGAGGTAGTAACATTATACAGAAGAGAGAGGTGACCTGATGTAGTGACAGTACACAGAGGGGCGAGGTGACCTGAGGTAGTAACATTATACAGAAGAGAGAAGTGACCTGAGGTAGTGACAGTACACAGAGGGGAGAGGTGACCTGAGGTAGTAACATTATACAGAAGAGAGAGGTGACCTGAGGTAGTGACAGTACACAGAATGGAGAGGTGACCTGAGGTAGTGACATTATACAGAAGAGAGAGGTGACCTGATGTAGTGACAGTACACAGAATGGAGAGGTGACCTGAGGTAGTGACATTATACAGAAGAGAGAGGTGACCTGATGTAGTGACAGTACACAGAGGGGAGAGGTGACCTGAGGTAGTAACATTATACAGAAGAGAGAGGTGACCTGAGGTAGTGACAGTACACAGAATGGAGAGGTGACCTGAGGTAGTGACATTATACAGAAGAGAGAGGTGACCTGATGTAGTGACAGTACACAGAATGGAGAGGTGACCTGAGGTAGTGACATTATACAGAAGAGAGAGGTGACCTGATGTAGTGACAGTACACAGAGGGGAGAGGTGACCTGGTGTAGTGACAGTAAGGTTAGGATTGGTGAAGTATGTGAATTGTTTTGCTATTAGAAATCCTTATTCCGTATGTAAGGCAGACTCACCTGTTCTAATTCCACACTAGATATAAAAAAAATATAGGTAGATAATGAAAGTATGACACAAATAATTATTTCCAGCTATATTTTAGTGAAGTATGTCAATAGTTGTTACGCCTCCGGTGAAAGAGTTGGTTAAGACTGCGTTGACGAGCATAGCAAGGCATTGAGCAAGGGAAACAACTCTGTCTGTCATAGACTCAATAGGAGTGCGAACGTGTACAAGACACACAGGCGAAAAGAAAAACACTTTTTAACACAATTTAAAGATTGATACAGGAAAGTCAAAAATGAAATAAAGTGCGTAATACAGTTGTTTCGTTCTGCTAGGATTCGTCAGTTATGCTCAGAAACTAAGTTTTGAAAAATTGTCAAAACCAGCAAACACTTTTTCTATGTGTCTAAATACGCATTTCAGACATACAAAGAAGTGCTGATATGATATATATATTTTTTCGTTTTGAATATAATACTGGTACCGCTCACATTCCAACATGTATCGGTAAGCTTACTTACACATTATAGAAATATAGAGATATAAATATGTATCTATGCAGGCCTCTGTCAAACATATATCTCGCTAGTTATTGATAAATAACTCACAATTAAGTGTAATATCTGAGAATTAAACTGATATTAAATGTAAATTTAATTAAACACTGTATCAAGAACAATTCGTGCTATTTATCAAGAACCATTCGTGCTATTTATCAAGAGCAATTAGTACCATTTATCAAGAACAATTCGTGATATTTATCAAGAACAATTCGTGCCATTTATCAAGAACAATTCGTGCTATTTATCAAGAACAATTCGTGCTATTTATCAAGAACCATTCGTGCTATTTATCAAGAGCAATTAGTACCATTTATCAAGAACCATTCGTGCTATTTATCAAGAGCAATTAGTACCATTTATCAAGAACAATTCGTGCTATTTATCAAGAACCATTCGTGATATTTATCAAGAACAATTCGTGCTGTTTATCAAGAACAATTCGTGCTATTTATCAACAATTCGTACTATTTATCAAGAACAATTCGTACCATTTATCAAGAACAATTAGAACCATTTATCAAGAACAATTCGTGCTATTTATCAAGAACAATTCGTGCTATTTATCAAGAACAATTCATGTTATTTATCAAGAACAATTCGTGATATTTATCAAGAACAATTCGTGCTATTTATCAAGAACAATTCGTGATATTTATCAAGAACAATTCGTGCTATTTATCAAGAACAATTCGTGCTATTTATCAAGAACAATTCGTGATATTTATCAAGAACAATTAGAACCATTTATCAAGAACAATTCGTGCTATTTATCAAGAACAATTCGTGCTATTTATCAAGAACAATTCGTGATATTTATCAAGAACAATTAGAACCATTTATCAAGAACAATTCGTGCTATTTATCAAGAACAATTCGTGATATTTATCAAGAACAATTCGTGATATTTATCAAGAACAATTAGAACCATTCATCAAGAACAATTCGTGATATTTATCAAGAACAATTCGTGCTATTTATCAAGAACAATTCGTGCTATTTATCAAGAACAATTCGTGCTATTTATCAAGAACAATTCGTGATATTTATCAAGAACAATTAGAACCATTTATCAAGAACAATTAGAACCATTTATCAAGAACAATTCGTGCTATTTATCAAGAACAATTCGTGCTATTTATCAAGAACAATTCGTGATATTTATCAAGAACAATTAGAACCATTTATCAAGAACAATTCGTGCTATTTATCAAGAACAATTCGTGATATTTATCAAGAACAATTAGAACCATTTATCAAGAACAATTCGTGCTATTTATCAAGAACAATTCGTGCTATTTATCAAGAACAATTCGTGATATTTATCAAGAACAATTAGAACCATTTATCAAGAACAATTCGTGCTATTTATCAAGAACAATTCGTGCTATTTATCAAGAACAATTCGTGCTATTTATCAAGAACAATTCGTGATATTTATCAAGAACAATTAGAACCATTCATCAAGAACAATTCGTGCTATTTATCAAGAACAATTCATGTTATTTATCAAGAACAATTCGTGATATTTATCAAGAACAATTAGAACCATTCATCAAGAACAATTCGTGCTATTTATCAAGAACAATTCGTGCTATTTATCAAGAACAATTCGTGATATTTATCAAGAACAATTAGAACCATTCATCAAGAACAATTCGTGCTATTTATCAAGAACAATTCGTGCTATTTATCAAGAACAATTCGTGATATTTATCAAGAACAATTAGAACCATTTATCAAGAACAATTCGTGCTATTTATCAAGAACAATTCATGTTATTTATCAAGAACAATTCGTGATATTTATCAAGAACAATTAGAACCATTCATCAAGAACAATTCGTGCTATTTATCAAGAACAATTCGTGCTATTTATCAAGAACAATTCGTGATATTTATCAAGAACAATTAGAACCATTTATCAAGAACAATTCGTGCTATTTATCAACAATTCGTGCTATTTATCAAGAACAATTCGTGCTATTTATCAAGAACAATTCGTGCTATTTATCAAGAACAATTCGTGATATTTATCAAGAACAATTAGAACCATTTATCAAGAACATTTCGTGCTATTTATCAAGAACAATTCGTGATATTTATCAAGAACAATTAGAACCATTTATCAAGAACAATTCGTGCTATTTATCAAGAACAATTCGTGATATTTATCAAGAACAATTCGTGATATTTATCAAGAACAATTAGAACCATTCATCAAGAACAATTCGTGCTATTTATCAAGAACAATTCGTGCTATTTATCAAGAACAATTCGTGCTATTTATCAAGAACAATTCGTGCTATTTATCAAGAACAATTCGTGCTATTTATCAAGAACAATTCGTGATATTTATCAAGAACAATTAGAACCATTTATCAAGAACAATTCGTGCTATTTATCAAGAACAATTCGTGCTATTTATCAAGAACAATTCGTGATATTTATCAAGAACAATTAGAACCATTTATCAAGAACAATTCGTGCTATTTATCAAGAACAATTCGTGATATTTATCAAGAACAATTCGTGATATTTATCAAGAACAATTAGAACCATTTATCAAGAACAATTCGTGCTATTTATCAAGAACAATTCGTGCTATTTATCAAGAACAATTCGTGATATTTATCAAGAACAATTAGAACCATTTATCAAGAACAATTCGTGCTATTTATCAAGAACAATTCGTGCTATTTATCAAGAACAATTCGTGCTATTTATCAAGAACAATTCGTGATATTTATCAAGAACAATTAGAACCATTCATCAAGAACAATTCGTGCTATTTATCAAGAACAATTCATGTTATTTATCAAGAACAATTCGTGATATTTATCAAGAACAATTAGAACCATTCATCAAGAACAATTCGTGCTATTTATCAAGAACAATTCGTGCTATTTATCAAGAACAATTCGTGATATTTATCAAGAACAATTAGAACCATTTATCAAGAACAATTCGTGCTATTTATCAACAATTCGTGCTATTTATCAAGAACCATTCGTGCTATTTATCAAGAACAATTCGTGCTATTTATCAAGAACAATTCGTGATATTTATCAAGAACAATTAGAACCATTTATCAAGAACAATTCGTGCTATTTATCAAGAACAATTCGTGCTATTTATCAAGAACCATTCGTGCTATTTATCAAGAGCAATTAGTACCATTTATCAAGAACAATTCGTGCTATTTATCAAGAACAATTCGTGTTTTTTATCAAGAACAATTCGTACCAATGAGTACAAACCATAATTTTTATATCTCGACAAACAGATAAAGTGGAAGGGTGACCATAGTCACGCTTTTCAAAACGATGAATTATGTACCTTTTTACAGTGATCTTGCATGGGCTTTAATAAATGTTACATTTATCTCTTGATAAAATACCCGCTAAAATGGGTAAATTAGTCTGAAAACGACCCGAGGAATGCCCGAACGACCAAATTCTTACCACTCGTAAGAGTTATGTCCCTTATGACTTCATATCGTCTATATACTTCGCACCACTGCTTAATTTGTCAATCACAATTTTAACTGTTTTTTAACGAGAAAACGCGTGAAGCCAGCTATTTTTGGAGTGGTATCGGCCATGTAATTTACAGGAACGTAAACGGCCCTGGTATTTACAATGATGTGTTCATATTATGGACCTGTTGCAGCTAGGTAAGGATTTGGGTCCCACATCGCATTTTCATTAAATATAATTAATTTGAATATTTTTAATGCTTTCCTCATTTAGCCTACAGGAGGCGCATCAGTCATATGTCCCATATATCACATTGACCCATAATATCAGCAAATATTTTGTATAAATTTATCGAGACACCTGAATTTACATCATCGCTCTCGATTTAGATTTATACCTTTGTATTTATTTCATATTCTATGTATGTGATGTAATTTATGTAATATTTTTACCTTGATAAAGGGGCAGGTTGCCAGGAAAATGTGACAATTCGCTTGTCCATACTGTCGCTATTACTTCATTTATCACACATATATATGTATTCTTAATTTCTAATACAAACATCTACATACTACATACCTGTTATACATCGCTTGTCTTTACTGACACCACGAACAAAACACATCCTTTTACTATCAAGTCTTACGATAAACGCTATGATGTTTTTGATTTCCTGACTGGTGTTGCTCAGAATTTCTATTTTTTTTTTTTTTTTTTTTTTTGAAAAACTCACGGATTGAGACACTTCTTAGACTTGTATGCATTTGAGTCCCTACCATGAACTCTGACAAGGACTTTAGACACTTTTTTTCAAATATATCTGATAACAATTTGGACATATTTACCCCCCCCCCACCCACCCAAACATCAGTTATCATAATTCCCTCTACTTCCAACATTGGCTTCACCCAATCTTCAACCTACCGGGGATATTTTATGTTATTAATTGCATGTACGTATTTGAACTCGGTATTACAGTTCCGAATCCAGTGCACTGGGCTTCCTTTCGAATCTTAATCTGGATATAATGAAAAGTGATGAAGATGTATATACTGTTGTAAGTAAGTTACCTGAACTGTTTTACATATCAATTACCTTTTTATCATTCAATATTTTATGTTTGTCAGGTCTCCGACATCACACCATCAGTTTCCTCATTGTGTTAATAATTACTGTTAGTACTGCTCGGTAAATTACAAATAAAAAAAACCATCAGTATTTCTGTATAAAATCATACCAAACCTTAAACCAGAAAAAGAACGTATACTAACCTCACACTGTATAGTTTAAACAGAACTAAACATTTTTATTTTAAACGAATAAATAAAACAAAATAAGCCATATTATGTATTTTTTGCTCTGCATATTCTATTAAAGAAGGCTGAAAATCAGTCACACATATATAACACGAAATAATTTTGTCTCCATTTTACGTAAGTCAATCAAATTCCTATGACCGATATTTCGATTCATTTGTACAATAGAAATATATAGATTCTCGATCACACGCACAGAACATAAACAAAAATTACAACACTGTGGCTATACTGACAATATAAATTAAAACATAGGAAGACGTCGTATGAAAAGCAGTGAACTTGTTTTTCTTGTCGAGGTTTGAAACCAAATATTGGATATTTCACCAAATAACAAGAACAAAGAGAAATCATGAAAAAAAAGTATGGTTAGTATATTTACACAGGTAGTATTAACCTAACAGCCGATATACTACGTAAATACTTTTGTTTTAAATGGTGGCCTGATTCATTGAGTTGATGTGCAAACAGGCAAAAAATTGGTCAGAAGCATCCTTGGGGAACGCCGAGCAAATTTTGTATGAATAGACAAATTTTGTATAAAAGGGCGTAACCCAATGGGGAAAATTTCAAAATTCTACTCCTCCTGTAGGAAGGATTGGATTTTGCCCATATTTTGTCTGGAGTCCTAATTGGTTAAGGGAAATCAATTTTATATAAACGTTGTATCTCAGTCCCTTCGTGCGAAAGAGGCCCAATATGGGAACTATTTATTTTTTAATCAGTCTTCTTATGTAAGAATGCCTGGATACTATCCCAACTTTGTCTGATAAATGCTTGGATAAAGAGGATCCATTTTGTAAGAACAGTGGGTTTCGGCCTCCTGGGGCGGGAGGGAGGGGTCCAAATAGTGGACATAGAGCAAATTCTTTATTATCCTTCTTCTGTTGGAATGATTTAATTTTGTGTTATTTTGGTTGAAATCATCCCTTATAAGGAAAACTTAATTTATACAAACTGTGCATCTAACCTCCTTAGTGATGAGGGGCGAGGACTAATGGGGAAAATAGATACAAGTGTCGAAAATACTTTTCCTTGAGTTTAAATTAACCAATTTCAGCGAACTAAACCAAGTGAGTGACACAGGCCCTAATGGTCTCTTGTTATTGATTGTACATTCGTCTGTATCGATATTGACCCGTTAATCCACTCTCCTGGAAGATAATGAGTTAACGTCAAGATAAAAACGATATGTATTTCGTAATCTCAATAATAATTTGCTTTAATTTGTTTAAACTTGTTAAATATTTATATGTACACTAATGAAATTTAAAGAAAATAGCTTAAAAAACGTTACCACGTCATCTTACTCAGGGGAGAAAACTCGTACATGACTAACTATAAACCCTCGTACGTAAACTGCTGTAAATGATATGATAATGATGATTGATAACAGAATGTACAAATCATGGACGTTTACAAGGATATATAATGTAAATGATATGATGCAATACACACATTAAGTGAACTAACACTATTGTTTATGATAGCACTACAAATAGAAAACCCAGACCAACAAATGTAGGGAAAGTCAAATTTCAAATAATGAAAGTGATTGAATTAATTAACTTTAATTAATTTATGAAGTGCATAATATACAACAGATTTCTGTCACAGCTTTATCACAAGCGATGTCGTATGCTTATGATTTTACAGTACTTCCGAACGGGCCAAAAATTCGTTCGTGGGTGACAAATCACCTAAATGAGCAGGTGCGCGCTGACTCATGGTCAGTCTGACATTCAAATTTAAATTCTTTTACTAAATAGGCTTCACAATCTGTCTCTATACGAATACATTATAATGTCCCTGTGCAGTATATGTATGGGAAACTAAATAATTCAGTAGAGAAATGATAGCAAATTACATCAGTAAGTTTCTCTAATCAATTGCCTCATTGTCCAAATATGGCATTACAATGACACCTCTCTTTAAGACTACTTAAAAATTAAGACCATGGAGACGATTATCGTCAAGATACCATGGTGGTATTATCAGTGAGGTTACACTGTAGCTAATGCAAAGTCTAATAAATCATATGACAAATTTACATCGTATATGATATACAATGTAAATATCTATTTAGTAATTTAAATAATGATATACTTTGTATATGTTTTGTCTAGAACAATAGATCAAGATCTTGTTTCGTTTCATATTGAATTACATAAGAAAAGACGAAGTATAAAAGGAACTGGTTCCGGAAACAAGATAGGGTAACTTAAAGAAATCCGTTTTCAAATACCCTATCTCATTCATTTAGACAGTATGGCATGTTTACTGAATTTCATTTAAAGAAATATAAATATCGTAATTTATTTGTAAAGGTAGTACGCGGGGACATGAAAAACATATGAAATAAACGCAAATGGGTATGGGGGAAGGGAAATGGAAGTTGCCCCTGCTAAACTCAGGAGGCTTTGTGATGACAAAGAACTTCGGATACTAAAGAACAGTGCAGATACGTACAATTTCCGTTAGGGTAAGTATTTGGACAGTTAAATCAGGAAATCCATTAGCTTTAACATGGACGGGACGTACCCTGGTTCTAAGTTCTCGGACCAAGCACTTTGTTCAGGTCTGTACTCACTAAGATTATCTGTCGTCTGTCTGGGTAAAATCGATTTCTAGATTTTTTTCATGTTTGTATATTACTCGTTGTCATACGGAGTATATTATAATCTTCTCTGGTCCCCGTAGGTCAAAGGTCGCGGTAAAGGTCACATGGTGAAAAATTTTGGTAACACCGGAAGGTCTTGTCAGAAGGAACACACAAAGAGCCAAGAGTCAAGAAGTTTTATTTAAAGTCGCATATGACAAACAGGATACACATTAGCACTGTAGTGCTATTCTTGCGACAAACATAGGTATAAGATTAACAATATCACAGTGCAGTTATAAAAATACTATGTACATAACAAGATCAATATCAACATATCACAGTTAGTTTCGACCTAGATACAATATTTAAAGAAACACTTTAAAAACGGATTCTTGTATCTCACACAGGAACCACTAAATGCTGAGGTTAAGACACTATCAAAGTATAATTTACATATATGCTACCATAGCAAAACATACAAATGGACATAATATACACTAATATAGTGTGTATTAAAAAAACAACACAAGCTAGTCTGGCAGACCCTAAAATTTGAAAGACAATAAGGATTATATAAAACAAATGACTGTGTATTTAACAAAATTAACTATTGCACTGTTATTTAAATAAACAAGTGTTGGTGAAGGACTCAAAAGGGAAACAAATAAAAGCAAATATGAAGGCCCTACCTCTTATGGTGCAATAGTTATGAGAAAGGTTAAAGTAGACTAATGACAAACAGCACTACAATAATATGCTTCCGATCTTTTGATCCGCAGGCATAAAAACACGAACAAAAAACTATTAGCCGGTAATTCGTCCTTGTCCCCATATGCTGAAGTGTGACACCCACATACACCTTTCCCTACTCCATAGAATATTGCCAATCCCTACATTTACCAACATTCTAGCTATAAATGCAGGGACGTTTATCAAGTATAGTGTATCTGCGGAACAGACGGTACTAGTTGGTTGGTTGGTTGACAGGTTTTCCGTCTCCATGACTCCTCCCGTGTCCGGATATCGTCTCACTGACGAACGTAGAGGGTACAGTCTTATTTCCCTTTAATCAGTCGCCTGTGACGAAGACGACACGTGACACCGAAGACTAGGGCAACAGGGGATGGTTTTCGCTATCGCGGGTCCAACCATAGTCATGGAAATAAAGAATATTGAAAGTTAAGAAGTCTACTGTTTGTCATAGTGTCAGACTTTCACATACATCTTTTTTCTTGCACACTATCCTTAATAAAGTTAAGAATGTCAAACCGGTTACAAACTGATTATTTGTGCAATTAATAACGGACGAGTCGCTATTTCAACAGTTATATACCACAAATTAAAAAAAAAAAAAAAAACAGATACGTTTCATACTAAAGGACTAAAAAGACATCTAAATTGATAATTCGTCGCAATATTTACGTGAAAAGTCTACTTGTCTGCTTACAATCATGAAAATGGAGAAGAAAAAAATAAAATCCCACACCGTCTTCTTAGTTTTCCTGGGTTTACATATATATATGCTGTTTTCTTTATACATGTGTGTGAGGGTGCGTGTGGTGGTGTGTATGTGTTAAACTGTTGGAAAAGGCCTGCTTTATATAATTTGTATAACTCGCGTTCAACCCAGTTGCAAATAAAATGCAATAATAATGAGTTTAAATCTAAATATTTTAAACCCCAAATCCTGTAATAGATAGAATAACCAGACTTAAGAAAAAAATAAAATGGTACTGATTTCCAACAGTTTAAAAGTTAAATTTAACCAAATAAAATTCTCCCGTATGGGAAAGTTTTTAAGCAAGGCGGAAGGTGCCAAACATATGAATTGTCGTACACATAACATCGTTATTTATATTGATTTTGAAATCTCGTCTTGTCGATGAAGCCATAATATGGGACGCAAAAAAAAAATTTTTTTTTGTTACTCAATGTATAATGTTCAAAGAAAAACAATGTTTATGTATCTAATTTAGTATAGCAATATTGCATACGAATGTCTATTGCATGGTGATAATTATACATAAATACATATCAAGCCAAATGTTTTGTATGTATATTTAATTTACTGCTGATAATAAACGATTTGTATAAGTACAGGTCAGTATACATTATCTACCTAGCTGGGTTTTTTTCCGTTTTTTTTTTTTTTTTTGTTTCTCTTTTTTTCTCCTTTTCTAATGCTCTATAAAATATATGTGTGTTTATTATGATATGGCCATTGTCACTTTCACTTGTGTCGGGTTCCTCTGTTTCGATATTTCCCGCGTTATAAATCTCATGTTCTGCTCGTTCATTAAAATCCATAGAAGGACTTGATAGTTATACTCTGTTCTCAGTTCAATATCGATTATCTTTCTCATAAAACTGAATCTTTCTCAATACTCTTCTTAATGTAAACAAATAGCTTTCTTTATTCAAAAGTGGTAGTGCAGCAGCTCACAGATCGCAATGTGCTTGTGGTAGCTTCTCTGGAGAGCACGTGATGGTCTCCCACATAATGCCTAATTAGTTGGCCACCAGCTGCTAGGAGAGACCCCACCTCACAACAAATAAAGTTATTTTGGCATAGAATTAATACTCTTTATTTAGAGATGTGTTCACTTTAGAATAAACAAAGCTACGAGCGGAAGTACTTCAATACACGTACGTCACTGAAATGGTGGGCAGAACTACTTAGTCAGTTATTCACGTTATACAACATGGACATACGATACAGATATAACCAGATGCATTAGTGATTTTCTAACATGAACCTGCTGAAAAGAAAAGCATAACACAAATAAAAACAAAACCAAAACCGAAATAGATAGTGATGATAAAATTTAACACATCCTTACCCCGCAACCAGCAGGGTCCCTCCCTGCTGTGACCACACCTGATGACACTACAGTCCAGTGTCCGCGTGACAAGGGTCACGTGTATACTACTTCCAACTTAAATTACCAGCAAACACGTGACATACCTTGCCTGCATAGATCAATATATATTCAAAACCTCTCATAGCAAGATTAAACCCATTCAACGACACGGTGTCCCCAGGGACTTGAAAACCTACGTGTTCTTGATTGCTATGAATCAAAGACATACTGATTAAAAGTCTGGAATAGGATAAGATGAACCGGTATTATAATTATTAAAATCATTGTTTCTTTAATTTCTTTCAATTATAAAGAGTTGTAGAATAGCATTGGCAATGAACATTATTACCTTTCAAACAATAATGATAATTAACTTTATTTATTTTACAACATTTGTGAAACACGTCTTTCCAACTTATATTAATCAGTCTTGTTGGCCTGGATGGAAGCGTGCGAGGGGTCTTGCTGTGGGAGGAAACCGGAGTACCCGGGGAAAACCCACGTGGTCGGGTAGTTGACCCCATACCTTTTCACATCCATTCTGAAAATCGAACCTTGGACAATGTCACAATCAAACAATGTTGAAACACATACTGACACATATAGCAAATCATTTTGATACAAAGTACACATGAAAAGTACACGTTCAATCGTGCACGTAAGCATTAGATCATAGAATAATTGTACGATTTGATGATTTAGAATAAACACAAAACATTAATCATATATATGTAATTAACATAATATTACGTAATCGGCATTGAACTCTACCGAAACAAAATTACTCTGCAAAATGACACAATGCTAAGTTAAACAATGTGACAGTGTTGTATGATTCTTACAATGAAAACAATTGAATTTATTCTAAAATCTTCGAATTCAAACGAGGATCAATCATAATCGATAGTACAGCTGTGTATTAAGTGGTATTTAGAAGTGTATCAAAGTAGGCTATAAAATCTTCATCTTTTACTGTACTGAATATATACCAGGGCTGGTCACGTAACATCTCTGTGTACAAACATTCAATTACACTATAAATGATGATAGCTTTGTTTATCTAATCAATTATTTATTTTAGTGTCACGTGTAAATACATATTTACAACCGACAGGTATATGAGACATACAAACAAACATATATTAACTTCCAGTCATAAATGACTTATGAAACACTGGAAATTATAAAACATTCTATATTCTATTCTTTTATTAAAATTTAGTATACCAAAGAGCTTAATAAATAACAACATACTGAATTGTAGTTCATACTACAATAATGACACAGGGAAACAATTTCCTGGTCCACATCCCAACGCTTAATTTATAATGAATTATAACCCCAATCAACAATTCAATTCGTTAACAGAGAATCCAGATGGAAAATAAACAAATGAATACACAAGTTATACCGGTTCCTGATATAAACCAGCTTAATCAAGTGCAGACCAACACTCCTCATTTCTCATGTCAATCAGTTAGTAAAATACACCACAGGCACTTGTAGCTGGGGAAAATTCGCGGCGGAGTGTTATTGAACACATGTGAGCTTTAATGTGTTATAAACTCAGAAAACACTTCCGTTCATCAATTCTTAGCAACTTAAAAATATGTTCAATGGAATGTAGGTGAAAATTTAATATTTCAGCGTTTGATAAGGATTTTTAACATAAACAACGAAATAGGTTGAAGACAACGTTTTCTTATTCGGAGTGGCTTCGCTAACAGATCGTTACACTATACAGTATGCGATTTGATTTAAACTGGTTATCTTAATAAAAAAAATCTGTAAAAGGTTACTGTTTTTTTATCTACATAAGCCTATTTAATAGAATAAGTTATTGATTTATTTATCACTATTAATTTATGGCATATTTCGTAAATATTAATTGAAAATAATACTGGTTAACGAACTCCCGGTTTTTAAACTTTAAATCTATTTGGCCGTGAATACATGTTAAACTTTATCTTAATTGGTGCATAAAATTAGTAACGAGCCGTGATCTAATCTCTGATGAATAGTCAATCTCTAATGTATAACCATGTTTCGAGTCATATTTTTTCCTGTGAATACACGGAAAACCTAATCATTTGGGGAGATTACCGCTGTTCTTTTGTCCTCCCTCGCGTAAGATTTTTATCTAGGTAATTTCGTTAAACGAATGCTCATCAATCACACATATGACTTGTCAAATTATCTCTTAAATTCAATGAGAACTCAAAGAATATATTACTTGTGGGCTGTATGCTATCATTAAATCATGACAACATGTATTTTGCATCATTTTCTATAAATTGCATGCGAGGGAGGTAAAAGTAACAGCCATTTTCATCGCTTCGCACGTTTTGAGACGGATGATAGTGGTGTAATAATTTTATTGGATTTTGCTTAATTCTGCTCATTTTCCTGTTCAAGTTTCCTCCAGGAACCGAGGTAAATACCTGTTCTATGTTGATGTGTTGTCTGCTTTGTTGTGACTTTTCTTATTTGTCCGAAATCGGCCCAGATCTGTGGAATGTCTTTGTTGAAATCGGGGATTCTCGAGCTCGTGTGTGACACTGCTATTTGCCTTCCGTTTTCTCCGTTGATTAGTTTAGAATATTGACAATTGTCGTATGTTAGTCGTTAAACAGTAGCTTTTTTACCTACATGGCCAGTCATTAACGATTTGATTGACACGCTAAGAGATTAGATCATTTTTATGTGTTAGAAATCGGAAGTTCTTTTTATCTTTTAGAATCCTTGTGTGTACAGTGGTTTGACATGTCGATTGAGAGTAAATTGATGTGTATATTACTGAACTAACCACTGTGTCCGTTTCTGACAGATCACATGATGTCGACCGAGAGGGGCACGGTGAACGGGACAGGGGGCCGGGGGAGGGGCAGAAGATCTCGTGGGGGTACCACCAACAACACACCAGTCGTCAGTGATGACGGGGCCCAACCCGGCACTAGTTCCTCTGGGTCCAGCCCTTCCGACTCCCAACCGGCTGTCGTCGTTCCCAAACCAACCCCTAAATCTTCAAAAACAATGGGCACCAGCTTAAAAAGGTAACATTTCCCGTCTGTTTTGGTATAATATGTATACGCGAAGAAATGTTAATCCCGGTTCGCTCAGTATTCCACGAGCGTTGTGCACTGAACTGTATATACACACACAAAGTCAGCTCATTTGCATATAAGCTTTAACATTAATTTTTCTGTAATCTACTAGTTGTTTCTGTTTGAGTCGCACATCATTCGATTTCTCTCGTCATAATCTTTAGTTTGGTACAAAATTTACAAAAATCGGTTCAGTGATTGCAAAGAAATGAAGTTTTGTGATTTTAGCATAGCTTGCACACTAGTACGCCATGTTGTGTTGCATTGATCTGACATGGAGGGGAACCGTCGAGCACCTACTTAGTGTTTTCTAATTCTTTACTTAGGATCCAGAAAGAATTGGCTGAAATCACTTTGGACCCTCCTCCGAACTGCAGGTGAGTTCATTTATGTGTTTGTGTAAACAATGACTGCTGATTATACCATTTCATATATTTTTTGTAAGCTAAGTCAACATATTTCACATTCAATAGTCATTAAGCAGTATTCAACTCGTCAGTAAAAAGTTTTCAATAAAAAGAATTAGTTTTGTGTTTGTACCTATCAAAGCGGTATTCAACTCTTAAGTAAAAAGTTTTAAATTGAAAAGAAATCAGTTTTGTGTTTGTACCTATCAAATCTGTATTCAACTCTTTCAGTAAAAATTTAAAAACAGAAAAATCGGTTTTGTGTTTGTACCTATCAAAGCTGAGAAACACATTTTCAAAATTTGATTTCTTGATATTAAAATAAATGAGACTTGTAACTTCGTGAAATTCAAGTGACACCTTCAGTTTTAAAGTTACTAGCTAACGTTATGTTATAAATCCATATACCATGAAAGTATCCACTTGAGTTTTGTTAAAAATTCAATTTGTTGGTTCAACTTGATTTTAACCTAAAGTTTGTTAAATTGATTACCTCGGCATCGTCATCATCTGTAGTCCTGGTGATCTTGACAATTCTATTGAATAAAAAGCGTTGATTATCTCGTCAACAATCAAAATATCATATATACAGTTACACTGAGGAATCATTACTTTAATAATCCAAGGATGCTATGCTATTTTAGCTTGTTTTTGCATATGGTTTAACTTTCATTGAATAAAGATGAATTAATTTGTAATTTTAAATTTTAATCTGGTTTCCTTGGGGATCTTATTGTTGTTTAATCTATAGCTGTATGCCATAGTTCTTAATTAAATTAAACGATGCTTGGAATGCAACGACGTCTTGTAAGGAATTCTAAGGTCTTTTCCCATTTTATTTAATTTAGTTTTTTGCACACTTTAGATAAATTACCTTAGTGTATCATAACCTGACCTGAACTGGTGTATGTATTTCAGTGATTTTAAAGGCTCAGCTATCTTAGTCCTGTACTCACACTATCCATGTGGGACTCGCTCAGATATATCTGTTATTATTGGTACTTGTCTGATTTTTGGAATTTATGCTCAGGACTTGACTACAAAAATACTGTATTTCATAGGTAATTGGATCAAATCATTGGATGGTTATTTAGTAAAATATTGAGGTCAGCTTACGGTATATATCTGATAGCAAATCCATGCCCAGAGTTTAACAATCACACCAGTATCTCGGCATTACAAACAGATTTAATGTTGTTTCATTATCCTGTACTTCGAGCAAGTACATTTTTACTTAACTTTGTTCAGTAGCTAGAGTTGGAGTTTCATATGGCATGTACTGGTACACACGTACGTTCTGTACTGGTATCAGTTAACAGTACCTCTACATTGTAGTTCTATAAATTGAAGGAAAGCTTGTGTGTTTTCTTATCAAGTTTATCAACCTGTAAATATCTTTGGCAATTTTGAGGGGAAGTTGCATTATAGATGGTTGGGGTGACCTCACTGAACACAATACTGGAGGCCCAGTATCATTGCTTGCCATCCAGAGCAGTTAGGTGAACATATTTTGCTATAGACAACAATAGACTGGTCTGTCTCAGCTTCCTGAGAAAAGCAAACTACCGCTAATAGGAATCAAGCCACACACATCTTCACCTGGTCATGTGATTGTAGTCTGACGCAAAACTGGCTGAGCTATTGTAGCCCCAAGGGTTGAAACGATTCATTGCATTTGGACATGTATCAGGATATTCGCTCTCCCATTGAATTTCCGATATCTCTTTTTCAATATGATACAATATGCCATTTAGTAAAGTAACTCGAAATAGATGTTAATACATATAATAAACTAGTCTTAAACGTTTTGGAACATCTTGAGCTTCTGAAGCATAGCTGAATTGACTACAGTACATTGTTACTGTCTTGTTTGGTCTATAATCTTTATAACATCTCGTCACACTATTTTCAATCTTAGTGTACATAGAATTATATAGTACAGCGGGAAAAGTTGGTCAATTTCTTATCAGCTCTGCGTGTGTCGGTGCTTGTATGCTCCACTCTGGTAATTTTTCTGATGAAGATGACTGTGTAGTCATCAACTTGTGATACTGAAATCTCCCACGGGTTATGTTACAAGAACTTTTACTCTAAAGTCTTAAATTCTTCCAAAAAAATTACCATATATATCTTTTGTATTTTTTACAACAAGAAAGACTTACATTGTAGAATATATTCTTTTTTACTCTCATCTTGTTGGTTTGGCCTAATGACGTTTTAGGTGTTGACAGGTCGTTAAAACTGTAATAACCCATTAGTATCCATAGTATCTATGGAAAATTTCAGTCTACCTCATGAACTTTTTTCTGTAAACTTTTTCACAATAATGGTACGTCAGTGTAAGAATTATTATGGCTGTCCATTATTACGACGTAATTATCTTTATAACCGTAAAGGTATACTTTATGCAACTTTATATTCTGTAAATTTGTCCTGATGAAGGCCACATAGTGGTTGAAAGATGTCGACGAATTAGTCTACATTAAAACTACAACAAGTGTTACTGGATATTGAGAATCCTTCGCTTTATGTTTAAATTGTTATAATAGTAATAATATTGTCGGTAATTAGTAAGTAAATATTTACGATATACTTCACATTGTGATCTTATTGTTCTGTTACATTAGTGTATCGTAGTTGACTTTTTACGTCAGTATTAAATATCACTAACATCAGGTGTATCATATTAAAAGTAATTCAATTTAAAGGTATGTATCATGATATATCCGAGCTTAAATGTATTATTACAGTCCTAGTGGACTCTAGTGCACTGGATAGTCAAGGTACTTTTATGTTCAATATTTGTCTACATGTTACTACTAGTAGCAGGGAATTTCCATTTTTCACTGGATTAGAGTGGTGCATTTTGCCTCATTTTGGAGAGTAAATCAGTGAATTGAGGAGATTTTCAGGAGTAATTGGCAAATTTTAGAATTTTGCTTAAATATAAAATAATTTCAATTTGGAACGTGGCCCATTATCGGCTCCAGAAATCCCTCGGAATATACCTGGATAGGTTTCAACATATCAGTTAAACTCATGAATATGGATTAGAATGATACAGATCTGTGTTGTATGTAGTCATCTTTATTTAATTTATCTACGTCTTCCCATTTTACCACATAAATAAAACAAGGTTTTATACAAAGCATATTAGTCTTTATCACACAATTTCCTTGTTGTTCAGCGAATACACACATCATATCTTTACATAATACATACGTAATATAGTTTATTGCAACCGTCACTTCAGAAAATGAAATGAAGTCACACAGATGACTTTGTGACGTAACATTGGATAACATAGATATAGACCAGACATATGACTTCAAGTCACGCATAGAAATGTCTGTTTTCTGTCATATTTGCCTGAAAAATCCATCACTGAATAAAAAGGAAGTTGAACTTGATTCCATTGAATATGTGATGAATGAAGCTTGTCACAAATTTTTCACCTTAGCTCACTTAAGGCTAGTTAAATGAAAAGTTCTTAAGACTTGTAAGTTCACAGAAACTCATGTGAGATCTTGTATGTCAATTTCAGCCTACCTGGTAAAACATATCAGCTGGTTAATTTCATGGTAATGTCCATGCTCGGTGTTTATCACATCTATTGCATGTTATTTTGTTAAGAAAATTTTCATCGTGTTTTAATCAGCTCACCTCTGATATTGCCAATAGCATGTAACATGATGACTCTCTTGACTCATTGACAGATAAAACTGAATTCTTAAAAACTGAGAAAATATTCTGATGTTTTCTGAGCTATAGGAGAAATAAGCTGTTATCAGCTGTAAAATTGAACAACAAATCACTGCCTTCTTACTAGTACAGTATCCACCCACACACAACAGAGTACAATATTTTTGGGAGTCATATATTGGAGTCCAAGTTTCCACCCACACACAACAGTCCTCGTATATTACAGCGACTTTGGGAGTTGTATATTTGAGTCCCAAGTTTCCACCCACACACAACAGTCCTAGTATATTCACCTACACACAACAGAGTACAGCGACTTTGGGAGTCGTATATTTGAGTCCAAGTTTCCACCCACACACAACAGTCCTAGTATATTCACCTACAGACAACAGAGTACAGCGACTTTCGACTTTTGGGAGTCGTATATTTGACTCCTGACTTTCCTGTTGGACTCGTTGAAATCTAAAGGACCCACTATATCTCTTAGTAATGGGAAACAACAATTTTTTTTAAATGGTTGTTCTGGTCTTGTCTGAAAAATGCAATAAAAATTACTGACTGTAGATATTTGTTGATGGGGAGAGGTATTTAATTACCATTCTATCACAGATGATGTGTGTGATTAATTACAACTATGGTATGTGCACACAATCTATATAGCATCAGTCCACAGAGACTGCACTGCAACATTTACAAGATGGTAATGAATGTCAAACAGCAGATGCATGAGGAAAGGTTTAGTCAAAAGGTCAAGGTTATATCCCTTCAGGTTCAAATTCCAAACGGTATGTTCTCTTTATCTAAAAAGACACTTGGGGAACACATTGGTATTTGTCCACGTAGATTAACAACATCTTTGACGTTTTCTCTCTATATTAATGATTTTGTCCATCTGTCATGAAAACTGGCACACAGCATCACCACTTGTATGAATTCACATCACAACTCCCTGGGGTCAGAAACAAGGTCACTGTTACTATAAATATTATAAAATTATCAAGTTTCTTATCTTATTATGGTAAACCAAATTTTCTTCCTGATTGTAATCATCCTCTCAGGTACCAGTGAGTGTATCAAATTTGTTAGGTTAAAACCAGACAACTAACAGTTGTTGTCGGAGTTTACAGCATGCATATCTTTACTGCATTGACTTTTATTACTTAATATTCCAACATCAGGAAACTTCATTTAACGGTTGATTTCCAACATTACTTTTTGTTTTTAGGATTTGTATCATTGGTCTAGAATTAAGGAAACTATATTTCTGTAGATAAAATTATATATTTCCAAAATCTTTCTTGTACTTTTAAATTCAGACAAATTGATCACAGAAAGTGCTTAAAACTTACGGACTCGCATCCATAAATATATCAAATACATCTTACAACACATATAACATACAAATGCTATAAACATTTATAAATATACAATTGTATTAGCTAAACATAAAATACACTCAGATTAGAAGGATTTACATTATCTTCAATGTGTCGTTTGTTTTAAGATAAATTAACAATTTGTCAAAAAAAAAAAAAAAATAGTTTGACAGAATTTATTGTACAGTCTGAATGACAAATTTTCAACCTTTTTGAGAATTTTGCCAAAATCCTGATGAAAGGATTCAGAAATCCAAATTTCAGCCAATTAAACTTTAAAACAGATTTCTTTGCTAGTGATTGTGGTACTTGGTGATATTTCCTTATTTAGAAGTTATAAACTAATCTAAATCTTACATGTATGATGATAATACTTAGGTTTATTTTCAGATAATCTTAATGGCTTGTACATATTTCATATCTGCAGGATATCAAACATTTACTCTTTCGCTGCAGGTAGCAAAAAGCGGGAGATTGTCAGTCTTCAGCGATTTAATATTGAGTTTATTAACTTTAATGGTTATGTAAAGGATCTGTGATATTCAGTGAATAGTTATTGAATTTTGTTAAAAATGACATGTATTACAATAAATCTACATTTTTATGTTTAAAATGCTTTAACATTGCTGTCAGTAGACGAAAGAAAACTGAACCTATTGTTAACATTAACATATGTCCTGTATATATGTATTTTGCTTTGAAGTTTTAATCTGAAAAAAAGTTTACAATTATGATCTTAAGTAAGCATATACGTTAAAATATAAAAGGAGACACTACTGGCATATTCAAAACTTAATTAGGATAGAGTGAATTGTGAAGAATTTGGTACGAGAAGCTTTTTTAAATTGGGCACCTGCCCCTATCTACTGGTAATTAGTGCATTGGATGATTGTGTTTGTGCAGTTGTACGGTGCATCCTTGTGGCTGGCTGATGTGGGTACATTATACTACAAGGGTGGTGTATTTTGTTATTATGTATACATGCACATGTCTGTGTATCTACATTCAACACAATCGGCTAGACCTGGAAGTATTAAACATCAATTGGTGTATATTACTGTGTGTCTGACACAATATCACTTACTGTTGATTTGTACGGTGAATTGATAACAATTTACCTGTGTAGTGTCTAAAGGAGCTGGAGTGTCGTGTTGTCAGTAAATGTTTGAACTTACGTAATATCTTTACCCCATGTCACATACATGATACCCAGATGTATATTATTAATCAGTTGTGTATCCTGTGCCCTGTTCGTACCGTGACAAAATTTCGATGTGACTGATCTCACAGTTAGGATGGAACTTCTTTGTCTTTAACACTCGACAGTTAGGATGGAACACCTTTGTCTTTAACACGCGACAGTTAGGATGGAACACCTTTGTCTTTAACACTCGACAGTTAGGATGGAACACCTTTGTCTTTAACACTCGACAGTTAGGATGAAACACCTTTGTCTTTAACACTCGACAGTTAGGATGGAACACCTTTGTCTTTAACACTCGACAGTTAGGATGGAACACCTTTGTCTTTAACACTCGACAGTTAGGATGGAACACCTTTGTCTTTAACACTCGACAGTTAGGATGGAACACCTTTGTCTTTAACACGCGACAGTTAGGATGGAACACCTATGTCTTTAACACTCGACAGTTAGGATGGAACACCTTTGTCTTTAACACTCGACAGTTAGGATGGAACACCTTTGTCTTTAACACTCGACAGTTAGGATGGAACACCTTTGTCTTTAACACTCGACAGTTAGGATGGAACACCTTTGTCTTTAACACTCGACAGTTAGGATGGAACACCTTTGTCTTTAACACGCGACAGTTAGGATGGAACACCTTTGTCTTTAACACTCGACAGTTAGGATGGAACACCTTTGTCTTTAACACGCGACAGTTAGGATGGAACACCTTTGTCTTTAACACGCGACAGTTAGGATGGAACACCTTTGTCTTTAACACTCGACAGTTAGGATGGAACACCTTTGTCTTTAACACGCGACACACACCTTTGTCTTTAACACTCGACAGTTAGGATGGAACACCTTTGTCTTTAACACGCGACAGTTAGGATGGAACACCTTTGTCTTTAACACTCGACAGTTAGGATGGAACACCTTTGTCTTTAACACTCGACAGTTAGGATGGAACACCTTTGTCTTTAACACGCGACAGTTAGGATGGAACACCTTTGTCTTTAACACTTGACAGTTAGGATGGAACACCTTTGTCTTTAACCATCGACAGTTAGGATGGAACACCTTTGTCTTTAACACTCGACAGTTAGGATGGAACACCTTTGTCTTTAACACTTGACAGTTAGGATGGAACTTCTCCGTTTCTAACTCTCTACAGTTTAGATGGAAATATCCTTGTCTTTAACACTTAACAGTTTGGGTGACATATCTACTAACCATTTAAAACAGATGAGGGGCTGTGATAGCTCAGTATGTGGCCTACGTGACCACTGGTTATGACATGAGGTTTGTGTTTTCATCCTCCCTTCCCATATAAAGCAGCCGAGTGTTTTTCAGGAAGATGATATAATAGTTAACAGGCTAGCATCTGTAATACTAAAGGTTAAACATAGCAGAACCTGTCTACACAGGACAAACATAGCAGAACCTGTCTACACAGGGCAAACATAGCAGAACCTGTCTACACAGGGCAAATATAACAGAACCTGTCTACACAGGGCAAACATAGCAGAACCTGTCTACACAGGGCAAACTTGACATAACCTGTCTATAAAGAACAAACGTAACTACAGACAGGTCAGGCAAGTTTTACAAGACAGATAATGGTATCAGAAATATTTTAACTTGAACTTTGTGTGGATCCTGTCCTGGAGAGACTGACTGGGCAAACATAATCAGTTCTTTGTTATTGGAAAATTAGGGACTATTAACCAGTTTCTAATAGCCAGTGCTGCTACCACATCATATTAAAAGGAAACCCTTTCTAGCGAGTTAAAAGTAACACATGACTTGCTCTTTCTAGTGGTATATCTGTTACGTATATGTGAGTCAACAATTTGAGAGTGAGCATACTACCATGTGTAACATTAACCCTGTAAGGATTTTTTTTCTGTACTCCGAACACACTTATCCTTCACATATGTGTTGTACATTTAAAGTGTGACATAGAGAACACTTAACAGTTTCCATAGAAGTTGAAGCTGATACTATCAGTTTACTGTGTAAATAGTTATCAAATCTGATCCCCTCTCTGATAGATTCTTCCTTTGGGGAATGACCTGACTTTGCTAGTATTTCAAATGAAACAATTTTTAAACAAGGTTTTCTTGGATTTAAGAACAACATGGAGTAGATCATTTCGTTCAACCTGATGGAAGTTTTTTTTTCTCTCTTTCTTTTTTTTTTTTTTTTTAAATCTACCAAGACTGTAAACAAAATGTTTCAAATATTATCACAAGCCAAGGAAAAGGTTTTAGTTTAAACACGATTGATTAAAAGTTTACTTACTGACCTACCCTTTTTTCTGGCATGTGAGGGAGAAACACTTTATTTTTTTTTATTTTTTTCAACAGATGGTTGAAAACATGCTGGAATTGATATTTTTTTTTGCAACCCTGATCAAATACTGTAGCAGCAATATACCACTCTCTAGTTAGAGAACTTCTCTTTAGCTCAATTGGTTGAACATCAGACTAATAAGCCAGAGGTCCAGGGTTCAAATCCTTCCAGAAGCATTGAAAGAAAAATGACCTCTGTTACATGTTACTGAAAGAAAGTCATAAAAATTCTTTGTTCTTATAAATTTGTCTTTGATATTGTGAAACAAGCTAATAGCTTGTGTTTTAATATTCTGGTGCCCAAGATAGAAGTCTACAAGGGGTTGCTTTGGCAGGAAACTTTAGTATCCATGGAGAACCTACACAGTAGGCCATTTGACCCCATATACCTTTTCATGTCCAAACGGGGAATCAAACCCTGGTCGTCCAGGTGGAAGTGTGGTATGTAACCAATCCCAGTTTGGGGTGGGGGTAAATTTAGGTATGGAGATTTATATGATTACCATATTCAATGTACATTTTAAATGGATTCCCACTTTTCATTCAGTTTACAATTTCCTAAAAAAAATTATATTTGAAGTTTATCCTGACATAAACATGTAACTGCAAAGAATCATGATTTTTTTTTAACAAGTCCCGAACATCAAAATCCAAAATTTTTATGAGTACCAACAAGTCCTCAAAATTTGAGCAAATGCCAGATAAAAAGACGAGTTCACTACTTGAATACCTGAGTCCTAAAACTCGCTGCTTGAGACTTGTATTGTGTAGTATCAGGACTTTGAAATCTGTATAATCTATAGTTATATGGTTGAAGCTACGAGAGCTGATGTGTTTACATACAAAGGTGTTTATGTACAGTGTTGTGTGTATACAGTGACCCTATACTGGTTATATGGTGCCATATGTATGTAACTAATTATCTATATATTACAACCCTCAGGCAAGATGAAATATGTATGCATGTGATTATCTTATTTTGTATTTTGTTTGTTGACTGGGAATTATTCTGGCTTAAAATACAGAATTCTATTTCCTGCTAATTCATATATTTTTTGTGGGTCTCCATTTTCGTGGTTTTTCCAAAAATTTTCTTTTTTGTGGACACTTGATTTGGTGAGGAAATATAACTGAATAAATCTACTTGTACTAATTTTGATAATTTGATGACATGAATTTGTGGTGCATGATCGATTACCCACGAAACCAACGAAAATAAATCAACCATGAAAATTAATGGTTGTACAGTATCGGTTTTGTGCTTAACTTTATTTTTTATACGACGCTGGAGGTGGTCGTTTATTGGCGTCATCTTCTCAGTCTGTCCATCCGTGCGTCCATTTCTTGTGAACGCAACTCCTCCTAAACTAATTATCAGATTTTCATAAAACTTGCTCAATGTCACTTATACAATGGTTCGATGTGCATGAAGGGGCGATTTTACGGTTCATTGCTTTTTATAAGATTTATTTATTTTGTGGCGGCGTATATTGTGTCCATGGCACTCTTGTTTAAACTAAGCTTAATATTTTTCTTTATATTTTTGTACAACTGTGCTTACATTTATTTCTTTTTAAACTAAACTTCATATTTTCTTCATATCTGTGTACAACCAGAAATGCTTTACATTATTTTGGAAACAATGTAACAATAACTATTATATTTTGACTGAGCTATGCATAACTGAAATGATCAGTACTTTGACAAAGTGATATAACTGTCACTCGGTAATCTTTACATGAAAATTGAAATCTAGCCAGATAGATATGTTCATCACATAATCAGCTTGATAGCCAGTGAATTCACCGAGGATATGTAATATGCATATGCCACTATCTATAGATATACTAGGGAGCATTTTTCACAGACTGCACCAGTGAGATATTGATTGTGATGTCATAATATGGATAGTGATATTAGTATTACATATTGAATTGAAACAGTTGCAATAATACAAAATGGTTGCCTCAGTCTGTATTTGTCTTCCACATTTTGATTTAAAAACTTATCATAATTTTATTTTCTGATTTTTTGGAGAAGAACATGTCTTCAATTTGTTTTTTATTTCACATGAGTCAAGGTTTTCAAATGAAAACTCATTTAATATGCTATGTTTATTGTTGGTTTTATGTATGAGAGAAGTTTATTTAATGTAATATTAAAGTGTGGTTGGCTTGTTCGGGTTTATTACCATGCCAACAGCCAGGGTTGTTTCGAGGCTGAGCCTTCTAATGTGTCGCTAGTGGCTACCTCACTGAACAACATACTGGAGGCCCGTCTCATGCCATTCAGATCAAATAGGGTAAAGTGTCATGCCTGAGGACACAATCGTGTTAGCAATCTAGTCTCAGCTGCCTTAGAAACACAAATTGCCGCGGGTAGGGAACACTGAATCACGAAAGTCTGATTGTCTCTCGAAGTCTCTAGGCCAACGCTTTACTAACTGAGCTGTCACAAGCCTCGAAAGGACATAGTGTATCAAATATCAGTTTTCATGCAAAGATGAAGAGAAAATTCATATGATTAATTATCAATCATTCCAAATTGTATAAGTTGATTGAATGTCGGCCTGGAGTTATTCCTTTCTAACACTTTAAATTGTGTGCCTTTGGTTGATATTGGGTGGTGATGCTCTGCCAACACTCATTCTTTTTCGCTTGATAGGGGACATGAGGTAGTTAACTAGTCCTGTGTGTTATTTCTACAGCTACTTCTTGAAAGATCTTCCATTTGTGATCAATATTTAGACCTCACTATAGGAATTAGAACAAAGCTGTGGAGGGAAGACTGGCAGAGATAGGAATTGATTTTGGATGTGGGGGTCATATGTCCGTTTTGTTTCTACAACACTACAAGATACTTGGGTTGTGGCAGTAAACCAGGAATATTGTGTACCATTGCAGAGTTGGGATGTGTTTTTATGTGAGGGCCTGTTGATCACCATTACATGGTAAGGGACACAAATGCATTGTTTGAGGGCCTTTTGACCATAAGTACATGGTAAGGAATATAAATTTATGTGATGGCCTTTTGACCGCAAGTACATTGTAAGGGACGTATCACCATGTGAGGGCCTGTTGACCACCAGTACACAGTAAAATACATGTCATTGTTTGAGGGACTGTTGACCACCAGTACATGGTAAGGGACGTGTCACTGTGTGAGGGCCTGTCGACCACCATTGCATGGTAAAAGACGTGAAAGTGTGAAGGCCTGTTGAACACATGGTAAGGGACACAAATGCATTGTTTGAGGGCCTTTTGACCATAAGTACATGGTATGGGACATAGCTTTGTGTGAGGGCCTATTGACCACCAGTACATGGTAAGGGACATGTCACCATGTGAGGGCCTGTTGACCACCAGTACACAGTAAAATACATGTCATTGTTTGAGGGACTGTTGACCACCAGTACATGGTAAGGGACGTGTCACTGTGTGAGGGCCTGTCGACCACCATTGCATGGTAAAAGACGTGAAAGTGTGAAGGCCTGTTGATTAGCACATGGTATGGGACATAGCTTTGTGTGAGGGCCTATTGACCACCAGTACATGGTAAGGGACGTGTCATCGTGTGAGGGCCTGTTGACCACCAGTACATGGTAAGGGACGTGTCATCGTGTGAGGGCCTGTTGACCACCAGTACATGGTAAGGGTTATGTCACTGTGTGAGGGTCTATAGACTACCAGTACATGGTAAGGGACATGTCTTTGTTTGAAGGCCTGTTAACAACAAGTACATGGTAAGGATCATGTCTTTTTGTGAGGGCCTGTTGACCAGCACATGGCAGTGGACATATCTGTGTGAGGGTCTGTGAGGGCCTGTTGACCAGCACATGGCAGTGGACATATCTGTGTGAGGGTCTGTGAGGGCCTGTAGATTACATGGTAAGGGAGAAGTCATTGTGTGTTGGTAACCACAAGTATACATTATCGTAATTCCCTCCCTGATACCTTAAAGGGGAGAATAACCTTATAGGGAATTAAGACTGGAGGTATGCTGTAGCACTGGAGATAAACCTATTGTATAATTCACTTGAATAATTTCCGGTGTTGGTAAATGAATCTTCCGCAGCTGTGTCACCTGTTCAAATGACAAAAAGTGCCATTGTGTAGTTGTCATGGAAATGCAAAAAGATTTTATCAAGGTATCTTTTTCATGGCAGTTATTCACCTTATTATGAAAATGGACTGATCCGCTTTAATGGTACTGGACCTGATCACATGAGCACCTGAGGGGAGTAAAGTCAACTGTGATTAATTTTACCTTGATAAACTCTTATTCCCCTTCTCTATCAAAGATAGACTGTTCGAATCTCTAAGATGAAACTATTTTAGGGAAGTTTATTGTGTTGACATAGGGGTGTAGGATTGGTGAGTCAGTTAACTGATTAATTTATCATCCATTCAGGCCAAAAAGCTCTACATTTCTAAGTACGCTGATAGAGGTTGGTTGCCGTATATCACCAACAAAATATTTCTATGGGAAAATAACTCAATCATTTCCTCATTTGCTATCAGATTGACAGAACACTACATGATTAAGAAGTAGAAGAATGTAATTTCTATCAAAGATTAAAAATTCCTATATTTTTGTATTCCCTTGTAGAAAAGGTATTGTTTAAATCATTTGAACAAATACTGAACAAAGCATTTCCACATTGATATGGCAGGAGCTTATATTGATATAAACGTAGTTCTAGATATAAAAACTGAAGTCTTGTACTGTCAATAAACAACAATAAAATCCCAACATGTCAACATAAACATAATCCCAACTCAAATTCAATAAAACTATGGCAAAATATCAACAACAAAAAATTAACATTTACAAAGTACAAGGAGAATAAGACCAGGAGTCTGGGAAGTGTAAGCATCTTCTACTTCATTGAAGACACCTGAAATGTCGGTGATCATGTTGTATAAACCTCTCCTTATAAGGACCTGATGGATCATGATAGTCTTGGCAATGCCAACTGTAGATTTTCATACACTGGTGTACAGTTCATGATGTTAAGTCAGAAATCATTTTGCCAGATCCCCTGTTATGATATGAAAGAAATATTATAATGGTTTCACACAGATATATGTCCCGAAGAAGCCCTGTAAGAGAGTAGCAACTGGTCAACTTGCCTACAAGCTCGTGAGCCCTGCCACGGCCACATGTTGGGATTGATCCCTACAAACTCATGGGACTTCTATTGCCCCGTTCACATTAGATGTGGGGTCTGAGAACTAAATATCCACCACTGAAGATACTTGGCTCAATATCCCACGCAAAATCATTTCAGTTTTTTCTCAGATAAATTCTGATCTGAGGTCTATTCCTGAAATAGCTGAACTGAAAGGTAAACCAGCCCTCTGTAGTTTGGACAGAGATCTTGGCAGACTAACCAATATAAATAAATGTAGCTTGTCGCCATCAGTTTTTTTGTCAGTCATTCACACTATGTATAGCAGTATATATACATGCGGCTTTGCTTAGCCACAACAACCCTACTTTATACTAGATTTAATTCAGGGGTAAGTCAGGGTGATAGATGTTATTTAAAGGGAACAATTGTTTTGAAGAAATGGGTTTAATTTTCATATGTAATAGAATAGATTTTGAAGATTTCAGTGCAATTTACGTGAAAAATTATCGCCGATTGCTGAATATCAGTTTTAATCATCCTTAATTTCTTTGATGAAATTGTATCTATAGTTCCTGTCTGGTGATCTGTTGTTTGCTACATCTGTGTATACAGTACCTGTCTGATGATCTGTCGTTTGTTACATCTGTATATACAGTGCTTGTCTGATGATCTGTATATACAGTGCCTGTCTGATGATCTGTTGTTTGTTACATCTGTGTATACAGTACCTGTCTGATGATCTGTTGTTTGTTACATCTGTATATACAGTGCCTGTCTGATGATCTGTCGTTTGTTACATCTGTATATACAGTGCCTGTCTGATGATCTGTTGTTTGTTACATCTGTGTATACAGTGCCTGTCTGATGATCTGTTGTTTGTTACATCTGTGTATACAGTGCCTGTCTGATGATCTGTTGTTTGTTACATCTGTATATACAGTGCCTGTCTGATGATCTGTCGTTTGTTACATCTGTGTATACAGTGCCTGTCTGATGATCTGTTGTTTGTTACATCTGTGTATACAGTGCTTGTCTGATGATCTGTCGTTTGTTACATCTGTATATACAGTGCCTGTCTGATGATCTGTTGTTTGTTACATCTGTGTATACAGTACCTGTCTGATGATCTGTTGTTTGTTACATCTGTATATACAGTGCTTGTCTGATGATCTGTTGTTTGTTACATCCGTGTATACAGTACCTGTCTGATGATCTGTTGTTTGTTACATCTGTATATACAGTGCTTGTCTGATGATCTGTTGTTTGTTACATCTGTGTATACAGTACCTGTCTGATGATCTGTAGTTTTAGAGCTCTGTCTCTATAGATTAATAAAGCTAAGTCATTAAAGCCTTGCCTGGTATAATCAGTTTTATTTCATTGTTCTTTAATTTAATACCCAGCCAACAATTTTGCAGAAGATGAAAATCTAAGAAAATATCTGTTATGCCTGAATACGAAAATCCATTTACTGTAAATTCACGATTGATAGAACTTGACCCACTCATTACCTCAGTCAATCTCGGCAGAATGTTGCCCCTTCCTTCAGTATTTCATGTGTACATGATATACATAAAGTGTACACAGATATTCTTACACTGTTTTATGGCTTGTAAACATGCCTTATCCAACCATCTTATTTACATTGGTTTCATGTCAATGACACATGTAAATGGAGAATCATATTTAAATAGAACGGTAATTCATGTATGGTTTCCTATGATTACAGATAGTTCGGTATGATAAAGTTATAGAAAGAATATACAATATGATTATACTATGTGAAATTATTTGAATGTCACAGGAAGGAAGACATTGATATGTCTTCTGTAAGAATAGGAAGTGTAAATGAAGACCTTGAATCTCAGATCTTTGGGCAAGATTCTTAAGTACCTTCCCTTTGAGTTGAAATTTTTCACCCATCTAGTTAACATTCTTGTCTGTGGAAATATTTCTGAGGGAAACTTTGTATTTCCTACCACAGGACCTGAGAACTAAGGTGAGCAAAAATGCAGTACCCTGTCCTTCAGTGGTAGGGATTCAGAATTGTACAAATAATGAGTCTTACCACCTCAGGGGGGCTGAGGGGCAGAGCCAAAAATTGGAAATGGGCCAATATTGCTATAAAATCTTCTTTAGAACCATACACTGGTTATCACTCATTTCGTACTGGTAGTAGTATCTTATGCTGGTAGAGGTTTCACTATTGTATAAATGATGGGATTGACTCCCACATGTACAGGGCTGAGGGGTAGAGACAAAGCAAAAAGGAGAAAATATGTCATTATTCCTAAAAACAAAATTCTTTAGAACTATTCACTTGTTAGATGATATGGATTCAAAATTGTACAAATGATGGGGCTGACCTACCACAGGGCTTAGGGGCATGGCACTGGATATCACTTATATTTGAATCAACAGGGAGTGAAAATATTTTATCTGCATTTGGTCAAAAGTCTCCTTGAACAAATTTGTATAAATGGTGGGACTGACCTCCACCCCACCCCCTCACCCCTTTTTGGCCAGAGGGGCGGGGTCCAATCAGGAGACATGTAGTATATTCTTTAAAATCCATCTTCTAAGTGTATGAACAGGATATTGTCTAAATTTGATATGAAGTATCATTAATGCAAGTTTTATTTTGTATAAACAATAGCACAGAAGGGTTTTTATTTGTTATGTTGCATTAATTCTTTTTACAGATTTAGTGTCGATATCTTTTCCACATAAAAGTTGACTGTTTAATGATGCTTAATAAATAGCAAGAGAATTCAGAAGAAAGAAAATACATTATTTTTATATTTCATTTAACTATTGAATAAGTGAGAGATTGGAAAACGTACAATACAACCCTATCATAAAACTGGTGTCAAGGTTGATTAAATGTTGCTCAGGCATGTCACAACAGAGAATAGGAGCCTCAATGGGTACCTTTACTTCCACCTTCACAAATACAGGTGACTTGTGTGTATAGCCTTGCTCAGAATGTTACTCTACGAGCTGACAATATAAACGGGTAACACGCTTACAAAGGACATTTAAATACTGGCCCTAGTTAAAAAAGAAACAGCGATCAGATTTCCGACAAATATTTCCCAATCTATTCTGGTGTATATAAACTATATATAACAAGATTTACATGGCTTATCTATTGATTATATGTGTTAATTCGTGCATTATTATTCCACGGTAGTACCATCCTTTGTAGTTTGTATGCTTTGTATTATCAATCTGTGTACATTATACAAAGGAATGTCAGAATTATCTTTTAATTAGCAGTAACCCATATAAAAAAAAATACAACTACTGTAAGGCACGTGTAACATTTCTGTCAAACTTGCAGAATATCGCGTTTAGAGGGTCGATATTACTGGTAGGCTGTTTGCGATTTGAAATATCAAAATACGTTTTTGAATAACTGATGGGGAGGATTTCATGGTACATTATGTTGTATGTTGACATCTTGTTGCACGCGACACTGTGTCTGAGTGATAAAGAATTCTCAAAACATTGTCAGTTTTGCACGTTTAATTTTCATTTGCACCGATCCAAAGTATTCAAAGCTATGAATTACTGTATATTTAATCTACCAGACAAGTCCTGTACTGGGATCACTATTGTTTAATTTAGCGGGGCTGATGTTTAGCAGTCGTAATGGTTTGTGCCTGCTTACAGTTATGAAGGTTTTTTCAGATTATATCAACTGGTGTATATATAGGTATAACAGATATTTTCTGAAGATTTCATTTACACTAGAAATATTTGCATATGTTTCATCTTGCACTGTCATTATTGATTCTGAATACAGCGAAATTAAATCCCCTGAAAATTTTACCTACTAAACAGTAAAATGTTTTATGCATCTTTCTCGAATTTCTAGTCTTATCACATACCCAGCATTCATTGGTAAGATTTGCTGCTCAATATCTTCAGTAGTTATTTCAGGGTCGATAATTAGATCACTCACCATAAAATTATCATTTCTTGTTCTGTCCTGTGATTAAGTCTGTCAAATAACCAAGTATATTTTCCCCAATTAAAATAAAAAGGGTCCAAACCTTAACTAGCTTTGATTCTGTTAGAGTCATTATTAATCAAACACTTAACTATGCTGATAAAAGAGGAGCTCTAGGTCGCCATAATTTGACAAAACCCAGAAGCAAGGTTGCAGAATTATTGTAAAAACACTTTGTATTTATACAAGACTAACTTGCTCCAATAAGATAACCTAAATGCTTAATAAACGACAAATTCTATTGGATTAACTTACACTGTTCTAAAACAACAAATTCTATTGGATTAACTTACACTGTTCTAAAACAACAAATTCTATTGGATTAACTTACACTGTTCTAAAACAACAAATTCTATTGGATTAACTTATACAGTTCTAAAACAACAAATTCTATTGGATTAACTTATACAGTTCTAAAACAACAAATTCTATTGGATTAACTTACACTGTTCTAAAACAACAAATTCTATTGGATTAACTTATACAGTTCTAAAACAACAAATTCTATTGGATTAACTTATACAGTTCTAAAACAACAAATTCTATTGGATTAACTTATACAGTTCTAAAACAACAAATTCTATTGGATTAACTTACACTGTTCTAAAACAACAAATTCTATTGGATTAACTTATACAGTTCTAAAACAACAAATTCTATTGGATTAACTTATACAGTTCTAAAACAACAAATTCTATTGGATTAACTTATACAGTTCTAAAACAACAAATTCTATTGGATTAACTTATACAGTTCTAAAACAACAAATTCTATTGGATTAACTTACACAGTTCTAAAACAACAAATTCTATTGGATTAACTTACACTGTTCTAAAACAACAAATTCTATTGGATTAACTTATACAGTTCTAAAACAACAAATTCTATTGGATTAACTTATACAGTCCTAAAACAACAAATTCTATTGGATTAACTTATACAGTTCTAAAACAACAAATTCTAATTTATTATTTTATACAATTCTAAGACAACAAATTCTATTGGATTAAAGGGATGTTCCACACAATTTAGGATTCCTTGGGATGCTTTTGAAGAAAACTGTACAGAATTATCTACTTCTGTCCTTATGGAAATCATACACTTCAATTTACCATTTAAACAAACATATACTTAATTTGTGGAAGTTCTTTACAGGTCTAGCTAGATCAATTTATAAACATTTGCATGACCTTGATTGCGTCATAACAAGTTTGCGTTGTTATAAACTGAACAGAATGAAATATTTGTGGGAATTATATAAATCAGCAGAAAATAAGCCTAATGCAGTTATGAACTTTGAACCCCAGCAGAAATTTTAGTGAACAGGGTACACATATTTATCCAATACTCAACATAAGATGTACAACCCACTGACCGTGGAGTCTCTGCATTTCCTGTTTTACTATATTTAGACAGTTTGGGTGGGAGTTTTCCCACCAATTTCACCTGTCCAAACTGACCACAGGAGAGATATTTGGATGCTAACAATAGTTTTAAAAGTCATCAAAATAAGTTCTTAAAAGGCACCAAACAGTCAGAAATTTTGAAACTGAGGTAGAATTCCCCTTTTAGCCGTTTTTGTGTAAATAAAAGAACATTTTTCATTATTTCAAGATTTCACATGGAAACATCCTGTACATGGTTTCATGAATAGAACCCCTTTGTGATTTTGCAAATGTGCAGTGTGCTTATTAGGACAGATACGATATTATAACTTGTTTCCAATTGTTATGACATAAGTTTATATGTTGGAAGGGTGATTTGTTTTAATTGTCTAATAATTGTAAAAAAAAATTATTGATTCCAACAGAAAGATATTGAGAGTAAGGGTAGTTACTGTGAAGCTGCTGCTGTTCTCTGGTTACATATTAAAACATTTATAAACTTGATGCGTTTATTTTCTTGCAACATTTGTTTTTAAAAAGTATACTTTCCTGGATCAATATTAGAAGGACAAATGATATTATTGTATGTGAATGGATGTGAGTGGAGACCCGTTTTATAGCTAGACTTCATACCTGTATCCACAGCTGACCTGGGGATGAATAAGTAATAGGTTCATGGTTCATTTTACCGTAAAAACCTCAATATATATAATTCACTAGTGCTATCTGAAACCATTACCTCGGTGTATACATAATACATAGCTGTTCTACATGTTCATGGTGATCACTACTCTATTTGACAAAAAGGTGTGTGATTAATGAAACCATGTGCGGGAAAAATCAAAGTGAAATTTTTTTATTTTTTAACATGCCTTTCTGTAGCCATGAAAGATAGAAGAATGTATGGGCAGATCAGTGCTATGAAGAATTTTTAAGGTTAAAATTAGCTCATCTATCCTCTTCCCTGGATAAAAGTGGGGATGCCCTTATAAGAACAGGTGCACTTACAGGGTGGAATATGGTAATTACTGTATATACCTTGCAGTCAGCTAGAGGGTACAACACATTGCCTCTAACAGGATGATACATTTGTGTGTCATTTTACTTAACAGTAATCTCTATATATGGGTTTGTTTGTTGAGTTTATCAACCAATGAACAGCCAAGGTCATTTTGAAACGAGATCTCCTTGTATTAGCTTGTGTCAACCTTGCTGAAGTACACACAGGAGGCCCATCACAAGCCTGGAGTACTGGAGTAAACAGATTGATCCATTCCTCAGCTTCGTGAAGAAACCAAAAATGCTGCGGGAAGGGAATGTTGAACCACACACCTTGGATATTTACCCGAGTTCACGTAGGGTACCACCAAATGACAGAGTTATCACAGTACACACCTATAGGAGTGGGCTTATTGTGTTTAATTATCAGGAATAGGCTTAATGTAGGATGAATATGATTCTAATTTGGGAAATTTCATAGTACAATTTGTAATAGATAGGCTCCTTTATAGTAAATAACGCATCAGGTATTGACAGATAGTTTGGATGCTGTAATGATCAAGGGTTAACGCTGGCATTATGGTGATTTTCAGGGTTGAGTATATCATTGTATTAATATATAGCTGTATATTGGTAGTTATGTTTGTCTGTTTATAGGGGTTTATGTAAACCAGACCATCAGTGAGATAGTGATGGGTAGTTGGGGAGGTCAGTATACACAGGTTGATTGTGTATACAGACCATCAGTGAGATATTGATGGGTTGTTGGGTAGGTCAGTATACACAGGTTGATTATATATACAGACCATCAGTGAGATATTGATGGGTCAGTATACACAGGTTGATTATATATACAGACCATCAGTGAGATGTTGATGGGTCAGTATACACAGGTTGATTATATATACAGACCATCAGTGAGATATTGATGGGTTGTTGGGGAGGTCAGTATACACAGGTTGATTATATATACAGACCATCAGTGAGATATTGATGGGTTGTTGGGGAGGTCAGTATACACAGGTTGATTATATATACAGACCATCAGTGAGATATTGATGGGTTGTTGGGGAGGTCAGTATACACAGGTTGATTATATATACAGACCATCAGTGAGATATTGATGGGTCAGTATACAGGTTGATTATATATACAGACCATCAGTGAGATATTGATGGGTTGTTGGGGAGGTCAGTATACACAGGTTGATTATATATACAGACCATCAGTGAGATATTGATGGGTCAGTATACACAGGTTGATTTTATATACAGACCTTCAGTGAGATATTGATGGGTCAGTATACACAGGTTGATTATATATACAGACCATCAGTGAGATATTGATGGGTTGTTGGGGAGGTCAGTATACACAGGTTGATTATATATACAGACCATCAGTGAGGTATTGATGGGTCAGTATACACAGGTTGATTATATATACAGACCATCAGTGAAATATTGATGGGTTGTTGGGGAGGTCAGTATACACAGGTTGATTATATATACAGACAATCAGTGAGATATTGATGGGTCAGTATACACAGGTTGATTATATATACAGACCATCAGTGAGATATTGATGGGTCAGTATACACAGGTTGATTATATGTACAGAACATCAGTGAGATATTGATGAGTTGTTGAGATGGTATATAATGATGATCACAAACATCAGACAGGTTCCTGGTCTGTCCATCATTATCAGATAAAGCTAGATTGTTGTCCTACATAACAGTCAATTACCCTCACATTTACCATCCTGAACTCTCAGGTCTGTTGCATTGATTCTACAGTGTGATGGTTTGTGCTACATGCTCCAGAGACACTGGATTGACACAGGCCCATTACATTGCTAATACAGTGGGTAAGATTACCTACAGAACGATGACAAGTTATCTGATACGACACACTAGTACTCCTAAATGTACACTGCTCTATGTTTGCAGTCTTATTTCATTACAATGTCATTTCAATTTAAATGTATATCAAATGTCTGTTTTTTAATAGCTATCATTTTCTGTTAATGAAATTGATTGTTATCAATTCCTGTTTATATTTATAGCTGTAGTTATAGATGCATCAGTAATACTTTAAAATTTTAATCTAGGACTTTTCCATATCAATTACAAGTGAAGCAATTTGGATTCATTAATGAAAAATACTAGTTGATTATCAGAATGTTTAACTACCTCAAGGCATTGTGTAATTAGGATAGAGCCTATACTGTTTCTGTCATACAAGTCTATATACAGTAGAACTTCTCCAAACCGACCATGCGTGGGACATTAGTATTTGATTGGTTTAGGGACGGTTAGGTTTGGATTAAGTTGACTGATCAGGCCCCACTTGTATAAAATATCTCAATTTCAGATTTCCTCAAGCCCAGATTTTCCTCAGCTAATATCTCCTTGAAAATATCTTGTATGAAAATTCATCCAGGAATTTCAGGACATCCTAGCTGATGCCTTCCTCCTGTTCCTTGAGAAAATTTTATACAAGCCGTTTTTGAGGAGATGTCAGCTGAGGAAAATCTTGACTTGAGGAAAGTGGGGCCAGGACTCTGATGTAGCTAAACTAATTCTGTTTGATATATTACATTAACCATTCAATTTGTTGTCTGCATTTATACTGCACATGTCTAAATGTTTACAGAAAAAAATATCTAGAGTAAAAATATTTCCATAAGGAGAAAAAGACAGTGATAATTATTTACATGTGACTTTACTCGAAAAGAATAATGTGCATTTTTCAGCTGTCTCAGAAGTTTTGCTATATGTGGCCTGACCTAGCCCCAGTCAGATGGTTGGCTTGTCTGAAAGTGTCTCCAAACAATATATTTGATGAGTCGGTGTTTTTAGCTCACCTGATTAAAAGGGCTCATTGAGTGCATGCCATTGTTCTGGGTCAGTCATCCATCTGTCCATTTGGCATCAACTTTCCATTGGAACAAAAAGCAAGGCTGTTCGGCTGACAGGTTCCTTGCTTGGGGAAGACCAAACAATGTTTGGGAGAAGAAATGACCTTGACCCATATTCACAGTCACATTGGTCAAATTTGTTAAAGCTTGTAAAATATTAATGGTAAAACTAGAAGTTTGAGAAACTTGATATCTGGTGGAAAGATGTTTGTGGTCAAAGCTCAACAAACTTCTAGCTTCGTTTAAACAATGGATTCATTTGTTACACTGTATGTAATGTAGATCATAATCCTCCAGTTCAGGGTAGGTCTTGTGTACAAAGTCTAACCATGACAGGTACACTCTGGAGGTACAAAGGTTATAACTGTAATTACAGGTGTTAATTATATGTTCCACTAATTGGAACTCTGGTCTTGATCACTCAGGTAAGGCTGGTTTTCAGAAGTTATTTTCAATCATTTTGGATACAAAATTGGTCCGTAATTTGGAGTTGAGAGGAATTGGTATAAGGAGGTTTTTTATAACTACAATAAAGAGGATATCATTCTGTACATCACCATTTTGTTCGGTTTCAAAAGGAGATAGGTTTGTACAAGAATCGGTTTGGGGACCTGCTTTGTATATTCTCCATAATCAGTTGCTTTTATACCCTCCTGGGGCCAGAGGGGCTGGTTTATACAAGAATCGGTTTTGTGACCTGCCTTTCATATTCTCCATAATCAGTCGTTTCTATCCCCTACTGGGGAAGAGGGGCGGGTCATGGGTCAAAAGAAGGGAATACTGTTTTCTTTCTTATTAAATGTTTAATTAATAACATGATTATACTGTCATATTGTTGTGAAATCAAATGTCATCAGTTTTATCAGGCAACAGAAATATTCTCTGTAGAAGTCGGGGTTTTGTTGGAAATTACTGAAAATTCACTTTAATGGTGATTCTTCAATAATGGAAGGGAGACAACTCCAAATACATATTGCAAGTTCCTATTCTTAAACCAGATATGTTGTATTGTCATGCAAAAAATGGAACCCAACAATGCTGTTGTAGAACTGATAATTAAGCAAACAGACTTCACATACATCAACTCTTAGGAGTATTAGCAGCGTATAGACTGAAGTAGCATTTGTTTATTTAAATACTGCTATAACATAACTGAAGTGTCAACCACAAAATTACATTATGGAGTGGAAATCATGACCTTGAGAGAAAACACTATGACCTTGGGCTTAGTCGCAAGCTCCCTTAAAGTAGTTTGTTTCAATCTGACAAGAACATATTCTTTCTCTGTGATTGTAATCTAAGTAAATTGATGTTTCATCACTGAAGAAGTTTTTAGAATCTTGAGAATAATCAATAAAATTCATACAGCCTTGGGAATCGCTGTGGTAATATGTGTACAAGTGTTAACTAGAGACGCATTGTTACCGTGGTGATGGATCCTGTTATCGTGGTGATAGGTGAGGATGGTTAGTTTACAAACCGCACAGCATCTTTCTTAAGGAGAAACAAAGTATCCTTTTTCTTCCTACATTTTCCCAACATCCCTAAAGTTTTTACAAAAGACACACAAGTGAATAGCGCCATTTTATCATTTAGAGTTAGATACAATAGTGCCAAACAATGAATTGAACTGCATCATACAGCCATTTCGTCCTTCTAGGAATCGTCAGTGATGCTAAGGGCCTAAAATTTAAAACCTAGGAGGTGACGAAGGAAAATCCAAAGAGATAAAAAAAAAATCCTGAAAATAAGTTTTTAGGTCTCTGTGATTTATAAAATATTCCGAATTTGTTAATGAAAAGTGTTTCGTGTGTTGATTTAGAAATTGTTGTTTTAGAGGAATAGGTGTCAATTCTAGGAGGAGGAAAAGATAATTTTAGCTTTAATAGATAAAAAAAAGTTATATCAAACCATGTATGTCATATTCAACTATGAAATACAGGTTTTATTATCCTTGCGAAACACGTTTGCGGGGGATATTAATTTGTACTGTCTGTCCGTCCGCTGGTTTTTTTCAAGCTAAAACTCGACTACAAAACTTGCTTTATATACAATTAAGTTAATGCCCTAGTTGTGTCTTTTGCTATTGACAATATTTCTTTTATATTTATTCTATTACCATAGAAACATAGCAAAAAAAATCCACAAAACATTCTGTATATATTAGGTTAGTGCCCTAGTGGTACCTAGTTTTATTGAGGACATCTTATTATTTATCTTTTTTCTGTTAACATCAAATTTTTCAATTTCTTGTGACTTATTGTATTACTACAGAGCATAAAGAGTGTTGCATAAATTTGTTCATAGCAAATACGGAGCTCTATTCAAACATCAGCAGTTAAACACACAGGATCTACATAAAGATATACTCTTACTATAAGGGTGATATATAAGATATATATATAATGTTGAAGTTGAGGAGATGCAAGAATATTTAATTGGTAATTGACAAAAGAAGATGTTACATTTTGCACTAGTGTTTCCACTGTATTAGATCTTTGGGTGATAGTAGCGGTACATAATTGAGTGACGTCACAACTTGTTATACCAGCATATTTATATATCATATTTGGGTTTGACACGAACAGCTGGGTGCTGGGGATAATGCCATGCTTTGCGGCTCCTTGTTTTTCTAATAGAAATATCAACACTGTTACATAAAATACATGATAGTCAGCTGACATGGTTGTTTTCAATTATGTCAGAAAAAAGCACAGGACTTGTTATACATGATGTCTCGTTACAAAATTGTGATTTTAATTGATATAAAGGAGTCAACAAGCAAAGATCAATATATTGTGACATGATTTCATTGTGCTAACCTATTCTCTCTAAGCATAGTGCTGTTAATGTGAGAAAAAAGGATAAACGTACAGGTAACCAGAGAAATATTGGTACAAAACATTTGTTCATGTTATTGTATTTCCAGGTCAGCTGCACTGGTAAGACATCCTTGTTTGAAACAGGATCTTTTTATGTCTTTTAGGATACCTGAAGCAGTATGACAGAACACAACAGATTTTTGTGTAGCAACTTTAACCTCTGTAATCAACAGCAATATGCTTTATTTTCAGTGCTGGTCCAAAGGGAGACAACATGTACGAGTGGGTATCCACGATACTCGGACCCCCGGGCTCTGTGTATGAGGGCGGCGTTTTCTTCCTGGATATCCATTTTGCACCAGACTATCCATTTAAACCTCCAAAGGTAAGAGTAGATATTGGGTAATTTTTTTGATAATAGATTTAAGGGGCAAATTAGTTAATAAAAAGGGGGGTTGTGTTAGCCAAGTGTTTAGTTAATTAAAAAGGGGGGCTGTGTTGACCAATTGTTTAGTTAATTGAAAAAAGGGGGGCTGTGTTGGTCAAGTGTTTAGTTAGTGAATAATGGGGCTGTGTTGGCTAAGTGTTTAGTTAATTGAAAAAAGGGGGGCTGTGTTGGTCAAGTGTTTAGTTAGTGAATAATGGGGCTGTGGTGGCCAAGGGTTTAGTTAGTGAATAATGGGGCTGTGGTGGCCAAGGGTTTAGTTAATTGAAAAAAGGGGGGCTGTGTTGGCCAAGTGTTTAGTTAATTGAAAAAAAGGAGGCTGTGTTTAGTTAATGAAAAAAGAGGGCATTTCTGGACATGTTTTTATTCAGTGAAAAAAGGGGGGCTGTGTTGGCCAAGTGTTTAGTTAGTGAATAATGGGGCTGTGGTGGCCAAGGGTTTAGTTAATTGAAAAAAGGGGGGCTGTGTTGGCCAAGTGTTTAGTTAATTGAAAAAAAGGAGGCTGTGTTTAGTTAATGAAAAAAGAGGGCATTTCTGGACATGTTTTTATTCAGTGAAAAAAGAGGGCTGTGGTTTCTGAATGTTCTGTTGGTAAACTAGGAGTACATTTGGGCCAAGAATTTAGTTAGTGGAAAAGGGGGCTGCAGTGGACAAGCGGTTAGTTAGTGAAATAGAGGGCTGTGGGGGACTGGTGTTTAGTTAGTGAAATAGAGGGCTGTGGGGGACTGGTGTTTAGTTAGTGAAATAGAGGGCTGTGGGGGACTGGTGTTTAGTTAGTGAAATAGAGGGCTGTGGGGGACTGGTGTTTAGTTAGTGAAATAGAGGGCTGTGGGGGACTGGTGTTTAGTTAGTGAAATAGAGGGCTGTGGGGGACTGGTGTTTAGTTAGTGAAATAGAGGGCTGTGGGGGACTGGTGTTTAGTTAGTGAAAGGAGGGGCTGATGGGGCCTAGTGGTTGAGGCACCTGACCACCTTTAGTTCCCTCCACCTGTGGATTGTAGGTTTGAGGCTTATTTCAGGCATCCACCAGGTATCAGCCACACATTGGTTCTATTTCTCCAGGAACGAAGAGTTTTCTTCACCTCCAAAAAGTCTAAATTTGTTGATCTGGCATGGACCTACTGACTCAAAAATATACCTCTGACAGAACTAGTTTTGTGATGAATCCAATATGTATTTTTCTTGGTCTTGCTTATAAATTTCTATGAGATTAAACTGGCATTTAACATTATAATTCCTCAAAAACAAAGATGGTGTGGGATATTCAAATGGGTTCTGTCCCTCTGAATGCTACTTTTCGCATATCTTTTGGAGGACTAGACTTACACAGATATGGAATTTAGTTATGGCCCTGGGGAAGGAACTATTATCAGATGAAATTTTAAAGATTGACTATCAATACTTCAGGCGAAATAATACTAAAATGAAAAATAAATCCTGTGCTGCCCTGGAGCTACCATGTTATGACAAGTTATGACTAAAGCTAAATATTTTTTTCATTTTGTTTTGGATTTCTCTGAAAACATTTTTGTATAGATTATTATCACATGCTGTGACCTTCACTCTGTGACCTTGATTCTGTTAACAGGTGATGTTTCGCACAAGAATCTATCATTGTAACATCAACAGTCAGGGTGTTATCTGCTTGGACATCCTAAAGGACAACTGGAGTCCAGCACTGACCATCAGTAAAGTTCTTCTCTCCATCTGCTCTTTATTGACCGACTGTAACCCTTCCGACCCGCTGGTCGGTAGCATTGCCACACAGTATGTCCAGAATCGGCCAGAACATGATCGTGTTGCTCGACTTTGGACGAAGAGATTCGCTACAGGATTATAAGGTCAGCTGTTGATAGGGTTCAAATATATCTGACCTGTGGTGACTGGAGATTTCATTCCCAAAGTCGTTGCGATTTCAAACAATGTGGGAGTCGTAAGCTCTTAGATATCAAAACTCATCCAAAGGTCTGATCAGGAGAGATAACTCTTCATCTGATGTCTCATGATAGGTTTTTTTTTTAAACGAAAAATGAAAAAAAAAAATGTTTGGAAAGTATCTTGTGGACAACAGTTCAACATAGTGATTCAGGCTGGTAGACACTTGCTGTGCTTCCATAAATGCAGAACCTTTAGATTAAGGAGGGGAAACTATTTCTCAAAATATGGAGGATTTTGTACATCAAACAGCTCTCCAACTGAAAAGGAGTATGATATATATATATATATATATATATATATATATATGTATAATATATATATATATATGTATGTATTTTTAAGTGATTTTAAGTTTTTAAATATGGTATTGTATTATTTGTGGATGGCTGTTAAAAACAATCCACATATTGCTGTAGTGGTCTCCCTTAGTTGACGTGAAAATGATTTCATTGGAAGACCTGTGTTTGTTGGACTGTGATCACCATCCCATTTCTAGAGACTTTCTCAAAGACATGGAAATTCTGGGATTTTTCTGCCACAGCTCTATCAGTAGCACATCAAATGAGAGATGAAAGATTTACGTCTAAGTATTGGGAATTCTACAAGTAGAACTCCCAAAGTTGTGAGATTTTCAACCTGATAAAATAAATATTTTCAGGTTACCTAACTTCAGAAAATGTCAAAAGAATTCAAACAAAATAATTTAAATGCAATATGGTGGAAGTTTTTCTGTTGAGAGAAAAGTGTTTGAAGAGCTGTCCATTTGACTGTAGAGGGCAGTACAATGACTGGTGGTGCTTAGGGAGTGGTCTGGTCCATTCTTTTAAGCAATGGACTAAATGTGTGCTATGATACTGAAATAGTGTACATGTTGAATGTAACTGCACTTCAGTCATGTTTTATAAAGTAAGTACACATTGGTAGTAGATTTTTGCATGTTTGTATGATAAAATTGTACAACATTGAGATACAGGTTTGTATGTACTCGTGTGTGCATGGTTGCTGGCGACATCTTCTTGAATTTCTTTTTCATACATTTGATAATTATATTTTGTACAAAATTTATTCAAGATTCAAATATATATATATTTCATTTTTAGATGAGAAATCTTTATGAAATTAAGGAAAGATGAAAATGATTCTTGTCAGAATTGTGACATTAGAGACCCATGATATTGAGGAAAAGGGAGATAACTCTGGGAATACCAAGTTTGAGAGATATCATTGTGAACTACTAACTATGGATAATATATCTTAACTCCCCTCCTACCAGCCACTTACCTTCCCACCTACACCCACCCACCCAGCCGAATTTCAGCAAATGTATGGTACCAGGGAAAAATATTTTATATTTGAATAAATTTGTACATTTTATGAATTAGATAATGTGATGAAGAGACTTAGGTGTATCCGGTATGTGATGAGCTAGAGTATGATATGTTCTTGTGTATTTTTCTCAATATAAGACGTATCTGTTCAGAGCTTCTGCTAGAGACATACACCAGGTTTTGTATATCATCTCCATACAGACATATCTGTGAGAAGCTAGATACATCCATTCATGTCCCTGTGTATTTGTCTTTATACAAGACACATCTTTTGAAGTGTTTACAAATGGTATGGATAGGTTACTTTAAAGTTGTGTATATGGGAGTGCTTCTATTGTCATGTTGAAAGGTAGACTCATGAAATTCATATTGTACATTCTCAAATTTATTAAGTTATGTTGATGAGCAAATGAGTGTTATGTCTGCTGGATCTGTGAAACCTTGCTAGTCCGGATATTGTGGTGACTGATTTTTCCCTGTTTTTTTTCTTTCCGTTTGTAATCATACACAATTTTTTCTAAAAGAATTAACTGAATTATGATTATAAGAATCATACTAAGTATAATTGGTGCACACTTTTTTAATTAACCCACGAAAAGGAGTCATGGGGAGGGGGTTATATTATTTGCTATGATGTTTTTTCTTTATTAGTCATAGTAAAACTAACAAGTTCTAGATTCGATATTTCTCTAACCCAGACAGAATATGGGAAAATCTACCTCCATTGAAATTTCAACAATGTATAGAAAAGACATGCCTATCTTTCATGGTTCCTTTTTACATTTTTTGTTCAGGTTTTCCATATCAGGGTATTTTCTAGATCTATTTATTATCGCACATAAGCAGGAGGGACTTTATTGTAGTCAGGTGTTTGTGGTTGTTTTTTTATTTATTGTTTCTTGTTCATTACTGTTTACATTGTCACCTCTAACTCCAGAAAAAAATTGTCTGTATAGAAGTTCATTCCAGTACAACAGTATGATGTAGTTTTGTAAAATCAGATCTGTTACACATTTTCATCATGTTTTGAGTTTTTCAATTTGAATGGAAACATAAATGATCACTCAGCTTCTTCATTTCTCACCATACATGTACGTTTTACAAGTCGAGTTTTTGATACGTGTCGAAGACCAATTCTCGATTAATAACTGTTGACACAGTCTTGATCAACATTCACACTTTAAATCCTTTTTGCCAAACGTTTTTTGTTGTGCTTTTGGAATATTGTCAGTGAAATTAAACATGACAATCGTTTTTTGTACAAAACAAAAACAAAACTAGACATCTGTATGCACAAAAAAATAGGAATATTTTCAGCTCGCCTTGTCAGCAATGTCAAAGTCATTCCATAATATGAAATATGTGTTTGACTGAGGACATTTATAATATAAGGTGTGGAACCTCCTTGGGCTGAAGTGCTGGCCTCAGAATAATAGTGGTTCAAAAGGTTTGTGTATAGATGAAGGAATTTTGTCAGAATTTGGTCTTGTTTTGGATGCTTATAAAAGTTTTCCCCCTTACATTTGAAATGCAGATTCTGAAATAAGGAGATATTTACGATATACCAGGTAAATGATAATGCAGATGTAGATATATGTTACAGATAACCTGCTGTATGATTATTTCAATACTTATAATCTACCAATTTCCTATTTTCCGTTATATATTTCAATTTTTCAGTTACATTTCAGAACTATTTTAGTTCATTGTGTTTACACACAGGAAAATCACCTTTATAAAGCACAAATATTCAGACATAAACAATCCTGAAGTCATTGATATCTTAATTAAAAAACTCATTATTAACCGTCTTGGGATTGATTTGTAATTCTGATGTTATCAGAAATATAACACATTTTCTTCATGTTTTAAGATACAAACTGGCGAGGTTGTGTATGAATTGAATGAGAACTTGCCTGTTTTGTTAATGTATGTTGTATATGCATTTATGTAAGGGCTGATGTGTATGTAAGTGAGTATATGTTTTGGACCGTGAAGGAAAGTTAGTATCGGATATGTATTTACAGTATTGTGTACATGAGGAATTTGAATGATATTTTGATGTGTGGGAGAGAGAGAGAGAAACAGAGAGCGAGTTTCTTGTGAGAATAGTTGTCATCATCTCCAATGTTACATATTATGCCATTCTGTCATGGTAAATATTTTTAAAATTATACCATGACTAGAGTTACTTCCCTTGAATAAGATTTATTTAATTCTCTAATTAAACAATTTCTAAAGAATTCTTTTGAATTAGTCATTGTTGTACAATTCTGAGATCCCTTGTTGATTACATTATCTTAATTTAATGTTATTATTCAAGGGAGATAACTCTTGTTGCAAGTATTGTTTATTATGAAACTTATTGATCAATGCTATATATAAATAAAATGTTAAAAATGTCAAATAAATCCGTTTTAAGTTTTATCTTTGTCCCTAGCAGTCATGGTTAGAATTGTTTCTCACAATTCAATTGTTTTCCATCAGTCCTAGCCATGTTTTTCAAATTGCCCTTCATCCTGGTCTGTTATGCAGCTGAATTTGTTTTTAACAGTGCAAGATTTGTCATTGCTGTTTTAATTTTCAAATAACCCTACATCTGTGTTCTGTCTGTCCTTACAGAAAATTGTTGTAGCTATTTCTTGAGAAGTACTCCATGGAACTTTCTTCAATTCCATGTGTAGGTTCCCCTTGGTCCCTAGTTGTGCACATTAGATTTTGGGTCTTGGAAACCATACTGGCTGACAGATGCAAATGGCTCAGCTTCCGTGGTCTGTCATCCGTCTGTCAGTCCGTAAACAAATTGTTATCGCTATTTCTTAAGAAGTACTCCATGGATCTTTCTTCAATTCCATGTGTAGGTTCCCCTTAGTCCCTAGTTGTGCACATTTGATTTTGGGTCTGAGAAACAATATTGACCAACAGATGGCATCTTGGATTTTGACTTTGCAAGTTTGTGTTATCCCTATTTTTAGCCCACCATCATCAGATGGTGAACGATTCAAATCGCTCTGCTTCCGGGTCCATCATCTGTCTGTCCGTCCGTAAACAATTTGCTATCGCTATTACTTGAGAAGTACTCGAATTGCATATGTTGATTCCTAGTTGGGCCTGTTTGATCTTGGGACTGATAAAAAAAAAACAAAATGGCTGACAGACAGCCATCTTGGTTTTTTTTTCCAGTGAAGTTTGGTCATTGCTATTACTTCAGAAGTATGAGATGGATCTCTCTTCAATTTCATATATAGGTTTCCCCTGGACTCTTGTTGTGGCCATGTAATTTTGGGGCTGACCAGAAAAACAAAACGGTGGCCATCTTGGATTTTGATTTTTTTTTTACTCCATGGATCTTTCTTAAATAACGTGTAGATTCTCCTTTGTCCCTAGTTGTGCCCCATTCGATTTTGGGTCTGATGAGAAAAACAAAATGGCCGAAAGTTTGTCATCACTATTTCTTGAGAAGTACTCAAAAGATCTTTCTCAAATTCTATGTATATGTTCCCGTAGGTCCTTAATTGTGCCTGTGTGAGTTTGGGACTGATCCCTCAAATTTCATACGTATTTTCCCTTTGGTCTCTCCTTGTGCTCGTTTGATTTTAGGACTGATCAGAAGAAAGAAAATGGCTTCCAGGCGGCCATTTTTGATTTGACAGGTAAAGATTATCATCGCTATTTCTGCAAAGGGTTGTTCAAATGTCTTATCAATAAGAGCAAAAACAGAGGAGAGAAAATATCCGACTTTCACAGACCATATAAAGATCAATAAATAGTGGGCACCAAGATCCCTCTGGGCTCTCTCGTTGTCATTATCATGTTAAGATCAGCTTCAGTGCGATGTTAACTAGAGAACAACGTAGTGGAATTTTAATTCTTTACGATAAAGACACATAAAACACATTAGGTAGTAAGATAAAGTGGTACATCCCAAAGCTGTCCGTTTGATAGTTAAGTTGAAAGGACGCTGAATAATCATTTCTAATTTGAAAAAAAATATCCTCGATTTTAGACAAGTGGTCTTAGTGGATATCTGTTGAGATGTAACACTCAAAGTGTTGCCCTCTAACCCGACCTAACGTTAGACTATAAGTCGATATCTGTAGAGATGTAACACTCAGTGTCACCTTCTAACCCGACCTAACGTTAGCCTATAAGTGGATGTCTGTAGAGATGCAACACTCAAAGCGTTACCCTCTAACCCGACCTAACGTTAGCCTATAAGTCGATATCTGTAGAGATGTAACACTCAAAGCGTTACCCTCTAACCCGACCTAACGTTAGCCTATAAGTCGATATCTGTAGAGATGTAACACTCAGTGTCACCTTCTAACCCGACCTAACGTTAGCCTATAAGTTGATATCTGTAGAGATGTAACACTCAGTGTCACCTTCTAACCCGACCTAACGTTAGCCTATAAGTGGATGTCTGTAGAGATGTAACACTGTATGTGTTACCCTTTAACCCGACCAAATGTTAGCCTATAAGTTGATATCTAGAGATGTAACACTCAAAGTGTTGCCCTCTAACCCGACCTAACGTTAGCCTATAAGTTGATATCTGTAGAGGTGTTACACTGAAAGTGTTACCTTCTAACCCGACCTAGCGTTAGCCTATAAGTTGATATCTGTAGAGATGTAACACTCAGTGTCACCTTCTAACCCGACCTAACGTTAGCCTATAAGTTGATATCTGTAGAGATGTAACACTCAGTGTCACCTTCTAACCCGACCTAACGTTAGCCTATGAGTGGATGTCTGTAGAGATGTAACACTCAAAGTGTTACCTTCTAACCCGACCTGACGTTAGCCGATAAGTTGATGTCTGTAGAGATGTAACACTATATGTGTTACCCTCTAACCCGACCTAACGTTAGCCTATAAGTGGATGTCTGTAGAGATGTAACACTGTATGTGTTACCCTCTAACCCGACCAAACGTTAGCCTATAAGTTGATATCTGTAGAGATGTAACACTCAAAGTGTTGCCCTCTAACCCGACCAAACGTTAGCCTATAAGTTGATATCTGTAGAGGTGTTACACTGAAAGTGTTACCTTTTAACCCGACCTGACGTTAGCCTATAAGTTGATATCTGTAGAGATGTAACACTCAGTGTCACCTTCTAACCCGACCTAACGTTAGACTATAAGTCGATATCTGTAGAGATGTAACACTCATCAAAGTGTTGCCCTCTAACCCGACCTAACGTTAGCCTATAAGTTGATATCTGTAGAGATGTAACACTCAATGTGTTACCTTCTAACCCAACCTGACGTTAGCCTATAAGTTGATATCTGTAGAGATGTAACACTCAAAGTGTTGCCCTCTAACCCGACCAAACGTTAGCCTATAAGTTGATATCTGTAGAGGTGTTACACTGAAAGTGTTACCTTCTAACCCGACCTAACGTTAGCCTATAAGTTGATATCTGTAGAGATGTAACACTCAATGTGTTACCCTCTAACCCGACCTAACGTTAGCCTATAAGTTGATATCTGTAGAGATGTAACACTCAGTGTCACCTTCTAACCCGACCTAACGTTAGACTATAAGTCGATATCTGTAGAGATGTAACACTCAAAGTGTTGCCCTCTAACCCGACCAAACGTTAGCCTATAAGTTGATATCTGTAGAGATGTAACACTCAAAGTGTTGCCCTCTAACCCGACCTAACGTTAGCCTATAAGTTGATATCTGTAGAGATGTAACACTCAAAGTGTTGCCCTCTAACCCGACCTAACGTTAGCCTATAAGTTGATATCTGTAGAGATGTAACACTCAGTGTCACCTTCTAACCCGACCTAACGTTAGCCTATAAGTTGATATCTGTAGAGATGTAACACTCAGTGTCACCTTCTAACCCGACCTAACGTTAGCCTATGAGTGGATGTCTGTAGAGATGTAACACTCAAAGTGTTGCCCTCTAACCCGACCAAACGTTAGCCTATAAGTTGATATCTGTAGAGATGTAACACTCAAAGTGTTACCTTCTAACCCGACCTAACGTTAGCCTATAAGTTGATATCTGTAGAGATGTAACACTCAAAGTGTCACCTTCTAACCCGACCTAACGTTAGCCTATAAGTGGATGTCTGTAGAGATGTAACACTCAAAGTGTTACCTTCTAACCCGACCTGACGTTAGCCGATAAGTTGATATCTGTAGAGATGTAACACTCAAAGTGTCACCTTCTAACCCGACCTAACGTTAGCCTATAAGTGGATATCTGTAGAGATGTAACACTCAAAGTGTCACCTTCTAACCCGACCTAACGTTAGCCTATAAGTGGATGTCTGTAGAGATGTAACACTCAAAGTGTTACCTTCTAACCCGACCTGACGTTAGCCGATAAGTTGATATCTGTAGAGATGTAACACTGTATGTGTTACCCTCTAACCCGACCTAACGTTAGCCTATAAGTTGATATCTGTAGAGATGTAACACTGTATGTGTTACCCTCTAACCCGACCTAACGTTAGCCTATAAGTTGATATCTGTAGAGATGTAACACTGTATGTGTTACCCTCTAACCCGACCTAACGTTAGCCTATAAGTTGATATCTGTAGAGATGTAACACTGTATGTGTTACCCTCTAACCCGACCTTACGTTCGTCATTAGCCCCACACTGGACACCTAATGCGTCTTGCATGTAATCTCGACAGCTCAAAAAGTCAGCGGGACCCATTGTATGTTGCTGTATTAATGGTTAATCGTCATTAGTGATCAGTCATCGGGTTAGTATTTACTACCAGGTGTCCGTTCTCGCTGGTAGATTTAACGCTACCTTGGACGGATCCATGCTTTTTGTCGTTCATTGAAAGGTCAAAGGTCATAATAGCGGAGGCAAAACGCTCTTTAATAAATAAATAAGATAAAATAAAATGAATCAAACAAATATGATCTATTCTTCATAAGATTAACGGTTTTTTCTTTCATGGAGGTAAAATTGCTGCCAATGATTTAATTATCGTGTACTTGAAACGCCCGGATGTGAAAAAAATGGTCTGATTCAGACCTCGTACATCATCTAAACCATCCCAGGTACCCTTCTGTAAACGGATGTCTCGTGAGGATATGGTCGATACCATCTTCTTGTCCATCTGATACTTGTGTCTGTTCCTTCTCTGTCTGTCTGTCTGTCTGTCTGTCTGTCTATTGGTTGCTGTTATGAGGATTCCCCAGTGAAATGTATATTTTCGCGGTTTTTCGATTTTCTGTTCTTGCGTCAGTATGAACTATAATTTATTTCTTTGCTGATTTTTTTCCTTCTCTCCGATCTTTCACTTCTTTCCAGTTTTTTTTCCCTTTGATCGTTGGTGTAATGTCTGGCTATGACTACTTCTTTGGGTCTTCTGATTGTATACTTTTGATTCGCCTGCAGTTTTCTATCATCTCTTTCCGATCCAAACTAGAAACCATGTAAAGATGAATGACTAGTTTGTTCAAATGAATGACCATGACCCTCTTTGAAGTCACAGGGGTCAAACAAGTTTTCAGTAACGCCTTGGTGTACATTGGGATTAAGTAAAGGTTTTATCTCTGGATGTGAAGAGATGGGTCTTAGCCTTATATTGTGTAAGTATTCTGGTTGAAACTGCATCATACAGCCGTTTCATCTTTCTGAGTCTCGTCAGTGGTGCTACATCATACAGCTGTTTCGTCTTTCTAAGTCTCGTCAGTGATGCTAAGGGCGTGTGGTATTTTGGCCTTGTTTGTTATTGTTGGACCACAAGGGCCCACTAGAATTCGAGGTATAGTTGAGAACACTATCTGACGAGATTTAGCTGCGGTTATGGTATATCGCATAAGCTAAATTAATATCTCTAGAATCATAAATACCTATATTTATACATTACTGGAATTATGTTGATTTTGATATGCCTCTCTAATTTATGACTTATATCTGAAACATTGCACTGACCACGATATCTCAGCCAGTGAGAACACTGACCTCCGTATCTTCAGGTGTAGATCCGAGGGGCGTGGTTCGACTCTCTCTACCCGTGGCGGACCGGTCTGTGCTGACAAGGTTGTATTCTTTTTCAAAAAAACTTTACCTTACATGGCGAACAGAATGACACGTGACGGGCCTCCCGTATGTTGTTTACTGAGGTAAGCACCAGCTACTACCAGGGAATCTCCGCCTCAAAATAACACACGCTGTTCACAGGGAAGTACACCCAGCAAACAAACAGACTTGTTTATATATATATATATGTATATATCTCACTTTGCCTCTTTGTTTTAATTCTACTAATTGTTTGTAAACTTAAGGCTCAGCACGGATCCTTGTCTTATTCGTTAGATTATTCATTAGCAAGGACTTCCATTCCATTTTTTCCTTGAGTAAGCGCCTGACGTTACCTGAGATTATCTGGTCTGGTGTCGTACGTCTGGCGGCTTTAGTGATTAGCATCAGCCTAATGCATTTTCCCTCCAGTATATACGGACACTTTGTAATAAGCATGCCTCGCACCAACCTGTATGTTTTACCTGCGACGACGGACCACTCACGTGGCGATGTGAGAATCTATACGGGATTCAGAGGCAAACTTGCCGCCTTGGTGACAACATTGATTTTTATAGTTACAGTATTTCACTGCTTCCTCCTCTCAGCTATCGGGTATTTAACATGTGGGTTTCGAGTGACGATGTCGTAGTCTGATTCCACTGACCAAAGGAAATTTAATCTCAGAATGAAAGAAAACTGGATGTACTTTATTTTTTTCGTTTTGAATCTCTTTCCGTCAGGAACTGGTGAGTATATTTTATGGATTATTTTTGCGTGTCTGCAGTTTGTATTGTTATTTTAATAGATGTTTAAATCTTACTTAACACCCGGTTACGTATTATCCGTGAAGAAAGTTCTATGTATTGTCACCCTGGTGAAATACTGGTTTCCATTGTGCTCATTCTGTAGGGTAAGAGATTTGTGAACTATACATGTATATCTGGTATTTTGTATGAACGAGTTTCAAAATACAATAAGACCTATTGTTCGCAATATAATATAAAAATTGATAAATATAAAGTTACTTTATCTTTTAAATGATACATTTATTTGTTAAGCAAATTTATTCCAGTACATTTTGACGTATATATATCAGATTAGAATAAAATCAAGGCTCAATGACAAAAAATATTGATAAATATTTATACAAGAGTTTATGAGAGTTTACATTATGTACGATAAGATAAATACATCTAGATGTTTATGTATGGTCACTATACAGGGCTACAACGATATTTATCTTAAATCAAACCGTTTTAGTCTGACTTAGTTTAAACAGTATTTTATTCAATATATTCAACAAAATGCCATATACAGCTGCAAATTACATCTAGAATGGGAAAAAGAAGCTCAGAGATGAAATATTTCAATACATATATTCAATCACGGACATCGATATAGATATGTACAGTAAAACCCCGCTAAGTCGAACTCACTGGGACCATGTCAATAGCTCGAGGAATACGGGATGTTCGAGTAATCAGACTTGTCATAAGTCGGCAGGTAGCGATCATCCGTGCCTGTGAATGATACAACACACAGTTCTTTGATCACTCCAATTTATGATTAAGTTTTGATCGACTTTTAACTTTTACGAAAAAAAAAATTAATGAAGAGAAATGTAGAAAAAAAAAATAGAAAAATTACGGCACTGCAGCAGCTTGTTTACGGCGATATGTCTAACATAAACATACAGAGAGCCTGTCGCAATATATCTACATTATTAAGGAAGGTTAATGGGATATATATATGTATATATATATGTTAATCTTTAATCCCTCCTCAATAGTTAACACAGTGTTAATCAGATGTTTTCATTATAATATTTACATATGACTAATATTTCCCTATACATAACGCCTCACACCAGTATCGTCAACATTGAATGTATTATTCAATATTTACATTCTGTATTGTATTTGTTAGTTCCCTGAAAACTCGAAAATAAGCCTATTCTGAATATACGCATGTAGATACTTACAAAACTAAACATCCTTTTGCTTACTATTAAAGAAAATAAGAACGCGCCTTATTTGGCTTATTTTGACAGTGTGTCATTAGCATACCACAGATTGTACAAAGACATACAAGTGAATACCCCTTTTGATACAAACTCAAAATTAAATACAGTAGAACCAAACAATTAATTAAACTGCATCATACAGATGTTTCGTCCTTCTTGACTCCTTGGTGATGCTTCATCACACAGCAGTTTCGTCCTTCTAGGACTCGTCAGTGATGCTACATCATACAGATGTTTCGTCCTTCTTGGCTCCTCAGTAATGCTACATCATACAGATGTTTCGTCTTTCTAGGACTCGTCAGTGATGCTACATCATACAGCTGTTTCGTCCATCTAGTACTCGTCAGTGATGTTACATCTTACATCAGTTTCGTCCTTCTAGGACTCGTCAGTGATGCCACATGTCACACTAGTTTCGTCCTTTTAGGACTCGTCAATGATGATAAGGGCCTAAATAGTAAACCTAGGAGGCGACTGAGGAAATCCATATTGATCGAAAGAAATGTCAAAATCTAGTTGTGGAAATGCCCTCAGATAATTTTAGACCGTCCAGTACACGTGAATGTTGTGAACCGTGACATTGTTACGATCGTATACTCTATGAGATTGCATGCTACACTTTATCGTGTTTTGGTTCCAACGGCTGGTCACTCTCTCTATCAACACACTGATCCATCCGAATTATTAGTCTCAAGGATTTGTCACACTGGTTGTATTCATATCAACTGTATAGTAGTGTTTGGAAACAGTTCAATACCTACATGTTTACATATTCACCGATTTAAAGATATTCACTGAACTGTACGAGAATGTTTGTACACGTTCATAGGTATATGAAAGTAAATGGATGTGCGTCAGCCGATACCTCTTGTCCTGACTAAAATAAAGGGAGATTAATATACGTATTGAAGGGATTTTAAAAAATGACATCATGCCGGGTTGAACACAAAAAGTCCATTTCATGCGAATTTACCAATCCTTTCACGAAACGACATTGCTTAATTTGTGTATCTACCACACATTACCACCCCGTAAATATATTACTAAAACGTAAATAGTAATAATTTTATCCTTTATGAAACGAGCATTTTTATTGGCCACTTATCATGTTATCACCACATGGCATACGATATCAACGTCGTTTTGTAACGTCACGTTTGATTGGCTAATGTGGCGACGGTTTTGTAATGACATGTATGATTGGCTAATGAAGGGTATTTTATGTTAATGATCTATAACACACAAAAAACCCAGATTGTACTCTTTGCTAAACAGCACCGGACATTTTCAATTAATGACTGCTCTGTAGGTCAGACGTAAGATTTTTACTTGTTGCCTCCATTAAATACTCGTCAGACGGGACTATGCATCATTTCCCCCTCTTTTCTTCATACCTCTTTGTTCTCTGATTTCCCATTTTACACCAACTCTCCTTTGGTATTTGTGGTCAGCGCAAGGGATGCTATAGATGCTGGCCCTATTCCGTGACATACAAGTCACGAGAGTGTTTTTCGAGCTCCCTGCTGATCGCTCAACATTAAATGAGACACAACGACTGGTTAGCTATTTGTCTGTATGATATAACACATTGAATGTCCAGGATTATAACATTTCGGTGTGATAACACTATAAACGTGCCCATAAGTGGACCCATCGTCTGTGAACACCGTTTTTATGTATACATAGGTTTTGCGTGGACGTGAAAAAGATCGATGAAAGAACTAGTTTGGGAATGCTCGAAAACCAATGGGCATTTCCATGTTCCTTTGGTAATGAAATATCGTACATCATGAGGGGGATTTTTATGTAGCCTTGTTGTATAGTTTGTCTGTTAGTTTGTTCTATTATATATATCTATAGTGTGTTATTTTTTTTTCAAACTGGTTCGTATAGAAGTGACAATTCTTTCTTAAATTTCACCTTCAATATTTACTCTCAGTATTTTTTTTAATCTTGCCTTATCTATCTGAATATTCAAAAATTATAAAAAATCAAAACTGATTATCCTATATTTTTATAAATTTGATGTAGGGCAATTTAAATGAAGGACATTGACACTGGGATAATGAGACAGTCTAGACATTAAAGTCAAATTCTGTATTGTATATACAGATCTATTACATTTGTCTAGAAAGTATGCAAATTTTGTAAATTGTTGTTTTGTTATGTCTTAATGCCTGAACGCATTCAAAGTTTCCTACATCATAAAATTATAAAATTCAAAATTCTGTATTTTTTTTTCAAAGTTTTAAAAGTGTGTTATGATACTTGGAGCGGCGCAAAGAGTTATTAATTAAATAATTCGGATCATTAGTCATGTGCTCAACATCCTTAATTTTTGGGAAAGAAATTTTTATAAACTGTGTCTTTGCTTTCCTTTTCCTACTCCAGATGGAACTTGTACTCTACCCTCCAGTCAATGGGACGGAACATGGTATGACAGTTTCTCTAGTAGCATAACAATAACATACTCATCACAGAATGTGGTTGGCTGGCCCGTGCAAGCATACAGTTCACCAGTGTCGTCATGGACATGCGTACTGCAGGATACTTCAAACAATTACCTTGTTTTCAGGTAAGAACGATAAAAAATTATGTTGATAAAAGAATAAACGAGATATCTTGAAAATGCCAGCTGTTTTCTAATTTAATATGGAAAGGTGCTATTCACTTGTTTATCTTTTGTATAATCTTTTAAATATTATAGAATGGAACATTTTGGTTGGGGTATTTTTGAATTTTTTGTTATTCTTCATTCGTGGATTTATTTGTCCACCGCAAACACAAAAATAAAAAATTACATGTATTTTTGTAATAATGAATTTCGTGAACAAAAACTATGTAATTACATGTGAACGGAAGCCAACCATGACAAACAATGGATAGGTTTATGTTCTCTTGAACTACTTACTGCGCGGAATAATTGTCATATATGCGTGAAACGCCTTTCCGGTCAAAGTTCACCGTGCCAGCAAATGAAAACACTTTAAATGTTGATACCACGCATTGTATGAAAGTATATTTACCTAAAACCTGTAATGATTAATTGATGCCGTTGAAGTCGAATAACACCAACCTATCGTGTTAGAGAAAAATTATATGTAATATATGTACAGTGTATCTTTTTTTTAATTTACCAAATTAATAATTAATTATATATCACTAGACATTTTGAAATTTTCCAAAATATAAATATCACCGTCTCATAAATCACGGACGTTACCATCACAGTGGCAGTTGATAAACAGGACAAACATCAATCAGATTTGATTCAATTTGTAGTTGTTTTGATTAAAATGACGTCATACAGATTTATATTCATGCTAAAAAAAGAGTGTAAGAAAAAGTATATGTTTTAATACGAATTACAATTACTTTTATCAAACTGTTGAAGAGAAATAATTTCGTGTACATTTACTTCAACAACATGCAAATATCAGATAATTAACTTCTCACATTATCAACATAATGTTTTAATGATATAAAGAAATTTATTAAGATATGATGGGTATACGATTCCTGTACAGCTTCAAACACTCAGTCCTTTATAGTGTTCATGATCAGACATGTCAAAAGTGAGAAAGAAATACTACCATGTGAACAGAATCATAATCCAAACTCGAATTCAATAAAACAAAATATGAATAAAGGAAAGATTTACACGGAAACTCCTGACAAATAACCAGGAGAGTAAGACCAGGTGTAAAGTGTATATGTGTAATACTCGTGTGTTATATATCTAACAGATGTTAGACAGAAGTTCGGCATTGTGTAATTAATTTTCTTTATTTTTTCAATAAAGGAAATTTCCGATTAGGGAAATAAATTATCGGGAAAACATGATAAAAGACTGTAATTTAAGCGCATACAAACGTAACGCAGGGTAACTCACGGATGGAAATACAGTTTGAAGGTATGCGCAGTTTATCACAATCGATTCTTAAGCGAAGCTTTTGGTTTCGGAAAAAGCTGCATGCACTATCGACTAAATCAACACTTATGAAACCCTAATAACTTGAACATTTTGTGTCGGTTGTAAGCGTGATTTTTTAATCACTTATGATATTGCGTATCCGAGCAATAGTCAATTGGCTAGTTCAATGCTAGTTTACAGCAAATGTAGCAGTAAAGGGCCGCGATCAGTTCTTTCTCTCACAAAATAGACAGTTTTCGGCTTTTCCTCATTAACTCCATAAAATGTAACCAATTTACGGTAAATCCTTGGAACTTCTGGATATTTGAATACGATCGTGTATCTTGATTGCTTATCATTTTCCTCCTAATATCAAACAACTAACTATATTTTGCATTAATATTAGAAGTTAAACGAAAATAAGAAGAACATAGACAAAGGAAACATATCGATAAAAATCAAACATATCGTTAAATTTTTATGACACACAATAAATCTGATCATAGAACTTTATGTATTTATTTTACTTACCTACTTATATCAAGACTGCAAAATTCGTTAGATGAGTGTCGCTCGTCTGGTATTAGATTCATCTATTGTTTAAAGTCACATACATCTACTACATTATGCATATACTTATTGCGTTTAACCATTAATTGTCTCTTGTATTCAAGCCCGTAAAATTCGAAAAATGCTAAAATGATAATATAAAGAACGTTATTGAGTTTTGAATTGTCCTGTGTTTTATGCCTGGTGCTGTAAGAGCTGGTGTACTGATATAAAACAATATTGGATTGACAGTGCATTAGTCCTCGTATATTGTCAGGAACTGCGTGACATTGATCAATAAAACACTGTATTCAGAGTTTAAAGTGATTGAAAAGGATAAACTCTGGGGGCAGATTGTTTGATGTGCGAAACGGGGTATTAAAATGTAATCAATTTCAACAAACGAAATCGGTCCGTTGGAATCCGGAAGTAATGCATTGATCTTCTAGAAGTATTATGGGGTGTACGTGTATATCTGCCGTGCTGATATTCCATTGGTCTTTTACAGCTTGTGCACCGTTAAATTCTGCTGATGACTACGTTTATTTGTTTGTTTTCAAAAAAAAAAAATATTACACATCTGTGTTTTTTCACAAAAATGGACAACAATTCCGTGTACATTTTGTACTGCGGAACAAACTTTCATTTCATATGGACGAGCCTTGTTAAGATATGAATATCCTTTACGGCACTTAATCAGGGAACAATGTTGATTCGATGCTTAACAAAGTCATAAAAGACAATGTATCATTTACCTATATAATATGTCTTATATACTTAATGAGATATCTTCTACTCGTAAACAAATATGATACATTATAAAGAATACCCGGTATCTTATAAAGGAAATTAAATCACATCTATTTATAAAACGAATATGGAAACTTATAAGGAGTATGTGATATCTTATGAAGGGTATTTAATGAGATATCGGATTCACGTACAGGAATGAAAGTTGCCGGTGAAATCCCGTCGACCTACACAATTTGGTCTCCATAAACATCAGAAGTGATGTTTCCTTAAAATTTAATTTCATTAAATAATTAGATTGATCAATCATACCTTCTTTACTGCAACATTTGTACACTAGTAGGTTAAAATCTCTATACGATACCATATTTTTTAGAATAAGAAAACATCTGTGTGATACCGTCTTATTCAGCAATATGTATTTTAATAAAAAAAAAAAAAAAAAATTAAGTGGTCGGCCATACACCGAGATGCCCATTTCTCCCAACAGAAAGACCCCTTGCGGACTTCTATCCTTGCCAACAAGGGGGACTGTTAGAAGGTGTTTCGTAATTGTTGTAAAATAGATAAAGTTATATAAACAATTTCTGTTTCTTTGTGAGATATGAAGTTGAACTTGTTAAGTGCTCGTTAGGTTACCTGCTGGTTCTGTGGTTTTATACCTTATTCTCATTTGGAAACATGACATCACATACTTGGATTGATCAAGGTTAACATGAAAGGTGTCGTCGATGAAGCAGAAGACGATAACTCTTCCGGAACACCTGGTCTTATTCTCCTTGTATTTTTTTCTGTGTAAATCTTTTCTTTGTTAATTTTTTGTCCTAGTTTTATGGAATTTGAGTTTGGATTATGATTATGTTGACATGTTGGCATTTTCTTGTTTTTAATATATATTTTCTTTCTTGATTTTAAGAATCATAATTTCCCGATTTTCTCGCAAGCTAGATTTCACCATGTAACCCGAAGAAGTATCATCGCAATGAGATGAGTCTGAGACCTAAGTTGATAGATCAATAACTTACAAACATATATTGTCCATTTAGAGGGAGAAATGATTTACCCGGTTCGATTTTTTGGTTAAATGGAACTTCCGTTGAACTGGCTGACCTTATTTGCTTTATCAATAGCTAATTGTTTATGATTTGTTTGGAGTTGAGAGACAAACATTTAAATCAGATCTAGTTGATGAGATCAATGTGTTAGCCTATATTTACAGTGACGTGCTACATTTGACATCTCAATGTTGCATTCTCCACTTGTGTGTTTGAAGGGTCCATGTTTCGTTGTGATTCCAAATGAATTTTGTTCTAAAAAGCCGATATATCTATATCGATCTTTGATACGGTCGTACAACGGCAGTCAAATATTATCCTGATGTCTATGAAATATAATTAAGATTTTCTTCCCAGCAAAATGCAATACGTTTATATACATTTCCCATCACTTAATAAATAAAACATTCCTCGAACGGTGTGCATTAAACATCTCTGGATAATGCAATGGTAATGAAAACTAGAATTAAACATTAATCAATATTTTTTTCATCACTTTTAACACAGAGTAACGTTGAGGTCTAATTATATCAATAATTGATTTCATTAAAAAAAGAACGTATAACTGGGGCCTTATAAATTCATGATATTTTGCGTTTTAGTAAGTTCATTTGTGAAACTGTACCCGATCTACTGTCTATCTGTAATTGCATATCTGTATTGTAATCATATATCTGAGGTCTTGTGAATAACAAAATTTTACAAAATATAAAGTAAGATGACATCATGATTTGTCGTTTTTACTTTTTTTAAATTTTCTAATTGTTCTTGATTTGATATTAAAATTCGATTTCAAACATGTTTGTTGATTTGTTGGGTGTCAGATGCATTGGACAGATTTTTTGTTCTAGAGGAGATCAAAACGTAGACCTGTTCGGAGCACCCCAGAACTCGTACTTGTGTGTAAGATGGCATAAAGTTACAGATTACTCATACTACTACTATTTTATGTACGGTAAGAGGTTTTTACATCAATAACAGTAATGACTATATGTCTTAGAGATTGGAGTTGTTTGAATGTAGGTATGAAATGAATTAAGATCTCTTACCATCATCCCTGGTGTATGAATAAACATGAAGACCGATGGTAAGTTTAATTCATGATATTTTGTGTGTAAAGAATATACCTCTGTGTTCCCAGTTTGTATACATACATTATTATGTTATATTTTAGTAATTCGAAACAAATACAAATATGTTGAAATTTCATAAGCATAACACCTATCTACTTCACATCTAGATTTTGATATGTCGAATTACTTCTATCGTCTCATAGATTTATAGACATTTTATATCACAGGCATCATTAACAAGTCATAGAAGGACGAAACAGTGGTATGCTGCCGTCGCTTAATCAGTCCCCTGCTGATAAAACCGGAAGGGACTATAGTGTCTGTCTGTCTGTGTCTGTCTGTCTGGTTTCCAGATGATAACTTGAGTTACGGATGAAACTTAATACAATATTAGTTTATTATGGTACCTGCTGTGGGATTGTGTTAGGGGTCAAAAGGTCAACCATAAAGATCACTGTGATCAACATGTTAACTACAAAGGTCAATGGTGCTAAAAATAGATTTTTGGTTTCCAGATGATCACTTGATTAAGGGATAACCAATTAGGTTGAAACTTGATACAATGTTAGTTTAGAAAAGAAACCTAGTGTGGGAAGAATGTACTTCCATCAGTAGTTTATTTCTGATCAAGACCATTTGATACCAACAAACTTCTGAAAGAATTTGTCATGTACATGATATTGGGTTACACAACAGTTAGAATTCTCATGGCATGTTCCGATCAATGTATTTGAAAAGTTGCTTCAAAAATGCTTATTATGGTCCGGCAGGGTATATATGTTGCTAGCATTGTTGGTCCTCATGTATGTAATTCTGTAGAGAAAGATGCTGTGTGTTTTTGATAACCTATAATTCTTGATCCATTGTGTGGCTCTAAACTATCTAATTCTAAATTTGTATCGGATTGTGTTATTCACTTGTGTGTCTTTGGCATCACACTACATCAGGACAGCAGTGGTCATTGATCACACATGATAAACCCAAATCGTCTACACCAAGAGAAGCAAAGCTGTATGATTTGTTTCTTCCATTTTTTACCAGATGAGGAAGTAAATGCTGCAGGCATGAGGGTTTACATTGAAGACGCAACGATTGCTTTATCTACCACCGCGAAATATTGTATTTCCGGTCCGGGAACTGAGGAGTACCATATGATGGTTAAATCAGGTCGGTGTTTATCAACATGGCTTAGCGTTTTCATAGATTTGCTTTTATAGAAGTTACAACTAAGCGTAATGATCTTATCCTCTACCTGTGCATTTTAACAGTTGTCTTTGTTCATTCCACTCATGTGACTGGATGATTTCAATGATTTTTGATATCCTTTCGATGTATATGTTTCACCTTGGTTTTCATATGATAAGCATGCACCGATTAAGCTTTTGGAACCAGGGATTTTTCTATCGGAGTGGAAAAAATCCTATTGGAGCGAGGGAGTTTGTTCTTAACAATGAGTTAACACTTAGTTGAATTTAAATTCTTATGGATTTGGCAATGAAGGGATACAAAATACATGTATCAATTTCGATATTAGAGAAACTGCGAAAGAGTTATGTTGATTTTTCTTAACGCCAACAATGACGTCATTACAGGTCACGAGGAGACTGCTCGGCAGTTCGTTCCTGTGGATCTAATGGGAACATTCACCTACGCATATACCAGCAGCAGTGGCGCCACCTCGTGTTCCTCAAACAGCCAATGGGATATGTGTGTCAATCGAACAATGATGTCATTCGACTATACAAAATGTTCCACGATTGTAGCCTTTACACGTGGGTACACATAATTAAATATCTCTCAGGAGATTGTTTAATATTGTTTAATTTTACGCACCCTTTTGTTATTAAAAGAACAACAATTTTACATTTATTATATTAAAAAAAATTGTTTTGTATATATTTCTTACTCACTGACGAATATGTCTCTAGTTTTGACCCGTCCGATAAAACACGCTAGTAGATGCATGGTAAAAAAGTCATTTTTGTGTCATTTGCAATTGTATACATGTATATATTTCATCCATAACTTCTGTGCAATATTACGGCAGGTTCTCATATATCTTCGTAACTTTCAAGGTATCTCTTGCTATAAAGGATATAAAAATGAATTATTAAAGGGACCGCGTAATGCTTTGTTTTCGTAACTGATACTTTGTTTATACCTTGTGTTTCCCTCACCAAAAGTATTATCGATCAACATTTTTTTATAAGATTTCCAATGTCGATACACGAATGTCTCAACGACAAGAGTTTGCAGTCAAACAGCGATTAAAATATTCATAACGCACATCGTAAATCGATTTCTAATGAATGGTGTTGGTTTCCAGAGGAAGGGGCACTGAACTGCGTAAACTACTTAACCAACGGTGTGATCTCTTACGTTTCGGCTCTCAACAATGGCACTGTTGACAACGTCAGTTACTTCCGGTTTACCTGCTTTGTGAGTATAAATCAACTTCCGTTTACTTGCGGGTACTAACCAGATATTCTATGTTGTTATGGTCTTTCACGTGACCATTCCAGCTGATTATTTTACAAATGACGCATTTGGAGTAATTTTTACTTTCCACTTGCTCACGTTCGTAGACGAGGAACTAACGCCATAATGTGTATCATTATGTTTCAGTTCAATAATAAACCGTCAAACTGCAATTCATCTGATAGTATCTTTTCATTATTTTTATAAAAAGGCCGTTCAGATATCGGGTACAAACACAGAACTGAGCATTAATAGTGGAAGTTGCGCTAAAGGACAATCTCCAACTGTAGCTCCCACTGCTGGCGGGAAAGCAACTCTAACTCCAGATGGTACGAACCATTTCATTGCAAATCATAATTTATTTTTTTAATCAGTGATACTCCACGATAAGGCATCGTATTACCGTTTTAACTGTTACTTGTGTATTTATATGGAAGGAAAAACGCCCTTATCAGATTTGTTTTACATACAGATATAATATACAAAACCATATAACCATATATAAATACATGAATACCATAGTCGGTTGACGAATTTCACGTATCATACATCTTGATGAAGTATTCGTGTTGATACAATAATAATTAATAGCTCCTTCCTACTTACCTTTCTCTCTTCCATTCTTCCTTTCTTTCTTTTTGTTTTTTTTTAAACCTGGTATTTCACATTTGATAACATTAAACATATCTTATTGTTTATCATATTATCTGTCTTACGAGGTTACAATTTCTGTGTATGATCAAAACAGAAGTTTCGTTTTTATCTCATTCCATGTGGTGTTGACAGTCCTGTGTCGTAAGTACAATTTTATTATTATTATCTCTAATTATTAGCCACTGTCAGGTGTCCAGTATGTCTGTTGTTGTTTGTATCTCCTTAGTTTAAAGTTTATGATGGGAAATAGTTAGCTTTATACTGTTATGTATAAATATATTTTTATTTGAAACTTCTACTTTAAACTGTTTTTGGAAAAAAATCCAAGGCCATGGTTGTGTAATGTTAAAAATCCTTCGCCATTCGATTTATATTCTATATACATATTGTAAATGTTATTTAGAGGAGTGTCAGTTGTTTTTAGTTTAGGATTGTTACCCCTCTATGTTGTACTATCCTTATGTTATACAAAAGACCAGCAACAACCGTTCTCAAGTACAAATGTTGAGTATTAACACAAGTTGCAACAATGATAACATGTATGGCCTGAGTATCGAGCTTAACAAGTTACTCCTTTCACGGCCACACCAGGACTGACTCTATTTGCTGTGATCTTACAGTTTATCCTAAAGTAATTATAATCTAATTCTGATAGGGAAAGTGTCTTCTACTGATCTACAATTAAACTGTGACCAGTTAATGTCTCACTGGTGGAGAGCATGTCCAGCAAATGTTTCACGACATGATTCTGACACTAAGGTGACCGCAATTAAACTATCTGTCTGATAAGCCAGACGGTCACATTAAGATTTAACACAAATTATGTTCTACACTTGAGCGAAAAATTTCACTATTAACATCCCCCTGCCTAAGAAAACTTTTATGGTCTAAAAGTTCTGAGATAGCAAACTGCTCATGATACTCAGGCTGAGATAATATCTAGTATGTACACAAACACTGGTAAAGTTTACTTGAACAACAGTTAATTCTAAATTCTACAATTAACACAGTTCTAGACAATCTGAAGTCTGCTTTACCAAAGTTAGAATTGATTTATAGGAATCCCTGAATTAAAACTGGCACAGAAAACTACTTTACCTTTAAAATATCCTTTACGTAGGTCCATGTGACCCTGACCCCTGTCAGAATGGAGGCACGTGCACTTACGTGGGCGTAGTTCACACGTGTTCCTGCCCGGCTGGTTATGGAGGAACTAATTGTGACCAGATAGGTAAGTCTGTTGCGTGACACAGCTGATCATACTTACAAACAATAAATGTTGAATTTGTTGCTGTGATAATCTAATGAGTTATTGACATTAATACAATTTGCACGTGTGTTATATAATTATATGTGGTAATTAAACCTGTTCCTCCGTGTTATTACTCCCAATAACATTGTATTATTGTGCGACTCATAGCTATTGATACTAATGATGTATATGAACTTTCATAGTTTTACTCTCACACTATTGCTACCGAAAAATCATTGACTAAGGAACAAAAAAAAAATGAATAAACGCGTACGTGATTTTCCCGGGGACTGCCAGGGATTCTCCTTAATCTGGTAAGTATTTGTATGGTATGACTTCCTATCAAAACTGTATACTAGTTCGTTAAAATAATACATTTTCCTTCTGTAAATGTTACAATTACACTTGACAGAAGAATTTCGTCCTTGTCGTCCCACTATTGTTCCACAGAGGTGAAAGAATATCTATGTGAGTTCAAAACACAGGTATTTCACAGAAATTTAAAACTATTGAAGCACTACGGAGTAAATTTCGCTTAATCATTTATATCATTTAAAGGAATTATACAATGTATTAATGTTTTACACAGTGTCTCGCTTTCTGAAGTACTTAAGCTTGGTGTATTTTCTTTATACTGAAATTGGTTATGTAAAATGTGGATGATGCATAGAATTTACCAATATCAGCAAATGTTTGTAATGTTATTTCGTTTATCAATCACGAAGTTAAATGAAAACCGAAAACAATTTTAAATATCAGAAAAAAATGTTTTTATTCACATACAATGAATCCTACATAGTATGCAATCCATATTAAAGTGTCATTTCAAAATATAGTAAACAAAAATATATAAGATTTTGTCAATTTACAATATAGTGACCAAATTGATATCAGATTGTAACTTCACAATGTAGTAAACAAAACCAGATCAAACATAGGTAACAACGTAACATTTCCGAGATAGAATATTGCAGTCGTTTTTCAAACAGACCTCTTTATGAAACAACTGTTCATCCATGCACATTCAATTTTTGTAGCGAAAATCGATGTAGTGTTGAGCATGCATATATTTTTTTATTTCACTATTGTTTTATATGAGCTGTCAGCTTGTCGTGATACATACAATAGCGTAATGTATTCCAGCCATAAACTGGTCTGGCTATTCTATTGATGTCTGACCATGTTGCGATCAGTTTTACATCCGCCTTGTTTTCAATGCTGGACGAGGATAAAGGCATCATATTCAATACGAGTAGGAGTTCAATCATTCTGTTTTCAATATCGAAAATATGAAGAAAATCGTTTTCTGGTAAAGTATGCATCAGCCATGCAATTATCACGAGCTTCTGTGGTAGTCTGTGTTATCAGGACTAGGTCTTCTAAAATGTATACATACAAACCTCAGTTCGGATAAATTCGCTAATGTTATCATAAACACTGGTAAACACTGAGATATGGGAGGGGAAGGGGGCGGGGTTCTGAAATAATTCATTTTCATGGAGAATTCAGTTTCATTGATTTTGTGGATTAAAACAGATTTATTAAGCTATATAAAAAAAAAACTGATTTTTTTTTTTTTTTGGGGGGGGGGCATAAAAGTTTAGCCCCACGAATATATATGCTATAACAATATTTCAAATACATTTTGAATGAAAGGTATTCTGTAATTCTAAAAATATTGGGGTTACTCTTTCTAATTACATATGTGACAAATAGCATGACATTTATACAAAGATTGTACAAAAGCCGAGGAAATCAATAGAACCCTTTAATACAGAGGTTGATACAATAGTGCCAAACAATGAATTAAACCTCATCATACAGGTGTTTCGGCCTTCTAGGACCCGTCAGTGATGTTAAGGGTGTGAAGTTTGTGCACTAGGAGGAGACTAAGGAAAATCTAAAGTGATCAAAAAAAAAGTAAAAGTCTTGACGAGGAAGTGCTGCACTCCCCTAATTGAATAAATTTCGTGATTTTTATACATCAGACAACTTTAGAACAACGTCAAGTAAACGTGTACATTCTGAACCGTGCCACAATTCGAATGAACTGAAACATGGCATGCAGGTTACAGCAAACCTCGAGGACTAAAAGTCCATCAGCAGTGTCTACCAGTTAGCAGGTGAACGCTATTTTGACACCATATAAATTCCACCAGCAGTGTCCACTACCTGCTATCTTAATAGCAATTAAATCTTGCATGGCACTATAAAAATACTTCCACGTGAATAGGTCATGATCGTCATAACAACATCGGTGAAGTATTTGAGGAGTCTTATTAAAGTGTGCTTTGGTTTGACTCTTGATAATGACATCAAACAGAGTGAGACATGACAAAATTAAACTCCTGTTTCTCCCCTGATATAAGCCATCTATATATTCTTTTCTCTCAATGTGATATCATTTAATACTGCGAAGGTAAAATTTGCATATTGGAATCCAATTACCAGGACAGGTAACAGGTAACAGATTGAGGGAGTAACTCTGGTTTGTTTAAAGTATAGTTAGATAATATTATTTCCATTTTGTTATCTTGAATCCTATTTCTTCAATATATTCTTAACCAAAATTTCATCTTTAAATAATATGAAGGACGTCCGTTTAACTTAATACTGAGATGAGTTGTCCTTCTCTCACAGCCACATTCAAATATAGCGTCAAGTCGAGGCTATAACATCGCCTCCGTGGATATTTCCACGTCACCGTGAAGAGTGAAAGCATTGGACTCTTCTTGTATGCCAAGCGTGCTACAGAGCAAACTTTCTGGACTCGAGAATCACACGTAGCAGAATTACAATTTTTCAGCCTGCATTTGATATTGGTTCAATATTGGAATACAACTCTTGTATTTTAAAAAAATGTCGTTTTATATCGACTTAAACAGTATTATTGCAGGGGACACAAAGGAATATAGATTGGGTGGCGACCACAATACATCGGCATACAAGTGTGAAATATAAATGGCAGATAAAAATTGTATACAACTTTACCTGACTACACAAGAATTCGGTTTAGCAACGTGATTGTGTTACGGCTGGTACTTGATGAATGATACAGATTAATACCTTTTGTACACCAGCTGTAATATTAATATTGTAATTTAAAATCTGTCGGGACTATTCATCTCGCTGTAATTGACGAGGATTTAATTTGCGTATTCACAACACAATAATTGATCCTTAATCTGTATGTACACAATATTCATATACCTTTCATAGTATATCAAATGAGCCTCTCTTTCAAACGTGTATCTAAATAAGAAACATTTCACTTTTTTGTTCAACTATATAATGTCATTTTTTTCGAGGCGTTTATTTTTAGATCCTTGCACTTTGACCTCTCCGTGCCAAAACGGCGCCACGTGCAACAATCCGTCATCAAACGTCTATACTTGCACGTGCCCCACGGGTTACAGTGGAACAGATTGCGAAAACACACGTAAGTAAATCAAATTCACAAAAAGTTGGGTATAAAAATTTACTGATATTATTTAATGATTTTGGTCAAGAAGAAGACGCCACATTCCAACGAGTTTTAAAGAGACTAATCATTGGTATCGTCTCATTCTCATGGATATGTCAATCTGGGAGTTAAGATCAGCTAGTTCCACCTGAATTTCACTTTTCCTTATTGAAACGCAGCTCCTTATAATCGTTTGTCACGCGATACAAGTAAAACCACTTTGATTGTGCAGCAACGATCGTCTCGAGAACCAGATAAACTATTTAATATTCTGGCAAAATATAATCTATATTAACATGTCTTCCTAAACGGGCTCGCGATAGAGGGGAAGTTGTCCTTTCCGGGCTCCGACAGATATACATAATTTACCAATTTATTTCTTTTACATGTGAAAATCATCCTGTTTGTTATTCATATGATTCCATGTTATCTTTTTCAATGAAATCAACAAAAATCTCCCAGATATGGAAACTCATTCCCTTTGGTGGATTAAAACCAAGTGTTCAGTTATGTTAAAGAGATAGGTATATTTGGCAAAAAAAGAATGATATTAGACGTTCCAATTCGTTATTTATTTTTTCAAGGTGCGGAATATATTATATTGATATATTGTTATATCAATTATTCTGCATGTTGAAGAGTCATTAAATGGAAACACCTTATAAAGAATTCCTCACACTCTTCTCAGCATTATCTGATGTTTTATAGTTGTAAAGGGGCAAGTTGATAAGTAAAAGAACAATTTTCAAACATGAAACATCTGTAAGAATGCTGTGAAGTTGCATTAGCAAACATCTTTGGATATCTTGTGTTCTATTTCTAAGTACCGTGTGATCTCGGAACGCCCTGTCAGAACGGTGGAACATGTCAACCAGTAGGATTTAATTACACCTGCGCATGTGCAACCGGATACAGCGGGACGAATTGTCAATCATCAGGTGAGATAAATGGAAATAAAGAAATGTCTGAGAATGTTGCTTTAAATATGGAAAGTATTCAGCCAATTAAAAAATATATTTAATTTGCTGTCTTTTATAACAGATCCTTGTGTTCTGACGTCACCTTGTCAGAATGGCGCCACGTGCACCAACCCTTCGTCCGGAACTTATACGTGTACATGTGTCAATGGCTATAGTGGAACAGATTGTGAAAATAAACGTAAGGTTGTCAACGTACACGTACAGAAACCTTTCCTTTTACTTAAATGAACTGCTCTCCTGGAAAATAGAGAATAATACATGTATGAATTAAAACAGTTATTTTAAATTCCCTAGCTGAAAAACAAAGATTTTACATAGAGAAAGTTTTATTATATCACACAAGGTATTCGCAAATAACGGCAATTCAATGTTAGATTTGATCAGAAACTTTTTGAAGTGAAATGATAGTAAATGTTTATTTTTTCAATATTTTTCGTCATACAGTACCGTGTATCATCGATCTCCCATGTCAAAACGGCGGCACTTGTCAGCCGTCTGGATTTACTTACACGTGCGCATGCGCATCAGGATACAGTGACACTAATTGTACTTACAAAGGTGAGAATTCGTCAGAAAATTTACTTAAACATATTTACACTTGTTAATTTAACACCCGTAAATTTCATATGAATTCAAAACTGAATGTTCACTTCTGTTCAAAATCAAAAAACGATTTCATTTTCCCAATTTTACTTCTTGATATTTCATTTTGATTCAAAAGACTCCTGTGTCGTTGACGCTCCTTGCCAGAATGGAGCAACATGTTCCAACCCATCATCCGGTACATATACGTGTTCATGTGCTTCCGGTTACAGTGGCGGAAACTGCGAAAGTGAATGTAAGTATAAAGTACCTATCATTTTTTTTTATATGTAAATTGATTACAGCGATGAAAACCAGCGATGCAAATGTAAGAACAAACCATAAATAGTGATACAAAAAATAGATAAAAGATGAAATTCGGTAAAAGAAATGATGAGATTGCCCAAAACCTTTGACTGCTCCAAGAGTGAACTAGATAAATACCAGGAAAAGAATTAAATTTTAATTTCAAAGCGGACATCTGAACTGCAGTAACGATGTATATATATCCCTAGTTATATTCTATTCTATATTCCATTTCCTGGTATGAAATTGGAAATAATTGATGCTCTTTAGCATGCCTGGTGGTTTCTTTGTTGTTGGTCTGGTCCTCATTTACGTATGTGACATTACTTGACTAACAAAGATTCACATGACTGATATCGTCGAAAAAAACAGAAGACGCTTACTTTTCTGGAACACCTGGTCTTTTTCTCTTTTAACTGCTTCATGAGTCTCTGTATTTTTACGCATGTTTTGCCACACCGTCGTAAAATTCTGAGCTCGAATTAAGACCATATTGACATATCACCATTCCCTTTGTTGTCTCTATTCATAAACAGGATAAGTATCATGTACCCAAAAAAAGGTTTTTATCAACATGAAAGTTTGTCAGTTTACTAAATTGTGGAAAACGAGAGAGAGAAAAAGATGTGACACCGTGTTATGAAATAATTAGGTATTGATACCTTGTGTTCCTCTATCTTTATGTTGGGTTTGGATGTTTTATCTCATTAATGGTATCAACTTGTTTCCCATAGTACCTTGTGAATTGTCAAATCCTTGTCAAAATGGAGGAACATGCCAACCTTCCGGTCTTACATATACCTGCGCATGCGTCAGCGGATACAGTGACACAAATTGCACTTGGTCAGGTAATGCACATTCAGTCGTGTCATCCACGTTTTAATTCCTTCGAAAAATGACATATAGAAATATACTTGAAGTTCTTCTGAAATTAATCAATTATTGCATTATGTGGCTAGTGTATATACCATCTAAACTCTTTTTCCATTGATTTTTATTTGTCATCGACTCCAACTTCTAGGTTTCAAAATTAAGGCCCGCATCACTGCGTCATTATACAAACACGAAGCAGCGCGGTGTAATGCAGCTTTACTCATTTTTTTGGTTTTACAAATTCTGAATTTATACTATTCACTTATCTTTATTTCTGTTTCATTTTCTACGAAGTTCACCTTATCAAATTCTGCCACGGCGGAATTAGAAATGAGTTTATCCAAGCAACAAAAATATATTATGTTCGTTATATTAGTGCACAAAGTGCATGAAGAATACTTAATAGAATAAACCATGTTGATAGAAGTGTTGATGGACAATTATCCCTTTTTCAGATCCGTGCACTCTGGCCCAACCTTGCACGAATGGCGGCACGTGCAGTAACACGGCTAGCGGTGTATATTCTTGCAGTTGTGTGGCGGGATACTATGGAAACGACTGTCAAAACACAAGTAAGAAAATTATGTTGTTTCTCCTAACCCTTCTATTCGATATGCACATTTGACCATATCATAACTGAAGATATAAGAAAGTGAAACGTCTGTAGTCCATATGGATTTGAAAATATGGAAATATATAAATGTCTTTCTATAGCGCTTTCATGTCTTCATGTTGAAATCTACCGATTTGACACACGTGTATTAATTCCTCGTAATGTCTCTAATCTTATAAGGTCGAAACTCGTTATCTCGAAATTCAAGGGACAGTGGAAAATATTTCGACTTATCCGAATTTCGACTCAAACGAAGTGTATAAATAAGGTTGACGATGTCAGTTTCCTGACTTTGATAATGGTTGTACGAAGTAGGGCTGCGATAGCACGCAAGCAGCGTAGTTTAATCTGTGTTTTGAAATGGCAGCATATAAACAAATGAATTTAAGTCTACTTTCTCCTTTCATTGTTTATTCAAACAAACAACAAAACATGTAATAATAATTCCAATCAATTGCATTGCGATCGCGTCGTTCCGTCCCGCACACGTGTACAGTAACCTTACTAAGCACATATACATCATATATTTCACGGAATGAACATAAAACGAAATTAAAATTTTCTTTCGATACGTTACAAGAAACGATGTATAAAGCTATTGATAATATCAATATGACTTTATTACAAATCAATAAACATATGGAAAACGCGGCGCTGGAGAGTTTTTACCTGTTAAAGGAAACATTGTGCAAGTGCTAGTCTTAACAAATCACGCACCGATATATACTCTGTCAATGAAAAATACTTTCAGCACTTCATTGTCCAAATACTAAATCTAATAAAGTTCCCAATCACAGTCATTTAGTAAACAAGCTTAAAATTAGTACATGTAAGTCACTGGTACAGAAATGTGACACACGAAGAAGCCAAACTTTAATTGGAAAATTAAATTGGTAATCAATCACCAGAGACCAAGTGTGTACGACGTGTGTGGCGCACAGGTGACTTCCTTCATTGTGTATGTATTGACCGATTTCGTCAGAAGACGTGCTGATGTTTCCACAAAAATGAATTCCTAGACAACGAGTGACCTTCCCATTGCTTTACAATTGAAATGACTGAAAAATCACTTCAACTCAACCAAAAATCCGATTCAGAGTGAAATTCGATTCATCTGAACTAAAATTACAAGGATATAGAAGGAAAACAATCGGGAAATGGAAAATGTTTTTTGATTACGATTTTATTTCGACGCAAACAGAATTAACATAATTTCGACGCAAGCGATTTCGAGAAAACGAGTTTCAATTTATTTAATTATTCTTCCAATCGGAGTTTGTTGACAATTAGAAGTTACCAAATGAATGACGCTTTTATTTGTCCAGATCCTTGTTTACTGTCAAGTCCCTGTCTGAACAGTGCCACATGTTCTAACCCATCGTCCGGAAATTATTCATGCTCATGCTCTACCGGATACAGTGGAACTTCATGCGAAACAGAAGGTAATACTCCACCTTTTGTATTGTGTTTATTTAAATGCATGTAAATATCCATAAATACAAAATAATATGAACAACGATGGAGACACGTGAATTAGTTTGTGATGATTCGAATACAGAGAAAAAGTGTGACCTTTCATATGATAAACAAATAAATCTCATTAAATCTGCCTTTTTTTCTTAAAGTACCCTGTGTTCTCACAAATCCTTGTGAGAATGGTGGCAGTTGTCAGGCAGTTGGCTCTTCGTACCAATGCACGTGTGCTACTGGCTATAGCAGTGATAACTGCACCTACGCCAGTATGTATAGCTAATTGATATGTTCTTACCTAAAAGTTATAATTCAAATTTGCTCAGGTACTTGTTAATCACTATCGGGCACAAAATCATAGATGACTTTTGTGGTTATAACATTGTATTTCCTTTGGAAACAAGTTCACGGTACCTGATTTTTATTTGTTTAATTGTAGATTGCTAATTCTATGTTATGTTCATTCATCATTTCTTGAAATTTTACTTGAAATCCTTTTAAAAAATTAAGTTTCATGATTGTCAACAAATTACCATTTTGAAAATTTAGAACATGGGAAATATTCATTTAATTATGTTTTATCACAAGAGATATACAGACCAATATGAAATAAAATCTATTTAAAACTATTCAGCTTTATTTGTCTTGCTCTACAGACCCATGTCAGATCAGTGCTCCATGTCAAAATGGCGCATCTTGCAGTAATCCATCATCTGGGTCTTACAGTTGTACTTGTGTAATCGGTTATTTTGGCACTAACTGTGAGAATAAACGTAAGTAAGCTACAGTAAATTGGAGAAGATAAGCCTAGTTGTCTCCCCTCAGTAGACAAATCATTATCTGTTCTTCGGTCATCTGACCCGTCCACCATGCATAAACTTTTGACATCTTAAACTTCTTCTCAAGTTCCACCAGTGGGATTGGGCTCAAACTTGCAGGAAATGAGCCATGGCATCCATCTTGAAAAACATATTTTAAACTTCTTCTCCAGTTCCACTGGTGCCATTGAGCTAAAAATTGGTGGGAATGTTAACAAAAGGTAGCCAATAAAGTGTTGTCAAAACTTTGACACAGCAGCCAGGGAAGCCATTTTGTAACATGACTGTGCAATCATAGTTTTCCTGTGCAACATTTATTTCAAACTTCTCAAGCTTCACCAGTTGGTTTGAGCTCCAACTTTACTGTCAAGAAATAGGTAACACTTGTTACAGTTACCTACTTCTCACCAAAACTACCATCTGCATCACGGAAAACATCTTCTTAGTAAGATTTCATTCAGAGTAACAAAAACAACCCTTCTCCCTGCTGAAACTTTTTTTTTGTAGTCAGATGATTTTTTATCAAAATTCAGTTTCATAATGTTTTCCCATTACCTGTGTTTAGTGTATATTGTATTTAGAGTGATAGTGTTCACTTTCGTGCTCAACACAGAGGATAAATTTCAAATTATACAGATTTCTTTCCTGACCAGAATTTTGTTCTCAAGATTGATTTCTGTGAAATAACTCAACTTCCAACAGATAAATATGAAATTCTTTGTTTCTCTCAAGTTTCCAATATTTTACGTAAAATTGGCTTCATTATGACAAGCTGTTTGTTGTCGATCAGATTTGGCATTTGAAGGATTCTTGTATCAACAGGGTCATGTATATTCCCGTTAGCCTGGGATAATAAATGGTGGGACAGTCAACATGACAATGACGTCACATTCACGTTCACAAGTTCTCAAATATCTGGTTGGTCAGTTGCTTTGACGTCGGCAACTATCACATCATGGTCATGTGTCATCGAAGACACCACACAGAATATCTTCATTTTCAAGTTTGTATATTTTCTGTTTTAATCATTTTCATATTTGTAATTGTGAAATTCATACTGAAATGAAAAACGTAGCTCTTGGTCTTATTCAAAATCTCCATATAAATATTTCTTTTCTTCATAATTGTCCAAGTTTCATCAATTTGAGTTGAATTAAGATTCTGTTGGCATCAGTATTTTCTACATCAAGAATGTCGTCTTGAGTCCTCTCGGGGTGCAATATTTATAGATATATTTAAATGTAATCAAACTATTGCAAAATGAAAAAAAACTTTTGTTTTCAATGGTCAGGTTTTGATGTGATACTGCATAAGAAGATAGATTCCGTAGTTGTTACTTATGATATTATTGTTACGACTTTTCAGAAGTGACGTCAATGTGACAGTTTCTGGTAACACCTACAGTGCCTACCTGTGTATGAAGTGGACTAAACTGACAGACTATTCCTACTACTACTATCTACATACAGGTAATTCAGTCTTGTTATATTTATACCTTAATGTAAACAATAAGTTGTATCGAAACAAATGTTCATGGTAAGTTTACCAGCAAAGTTTAATAATATGATGCCATGGAAACTTGTACCATACAATTGGATAGCAAATCTTCTATACAAATTCAGAATAGATACATCAGAGTCAAATAATGAGGTTAGCTGCAATATACAGCTGATTCGTCCTTCAAGGGCTCATAAGTGATGCTAAGGGTCTATATTTTGAAACCCTTAGAGTCAACAGTAGAAGTCGACAGTTATCAACAGAAACATCAAAATCTGTACCAGTGATTTTTGGTTCAACTATTTTGTGTTATTTAGGTTGGTGCTCACATTAGCCTCACAAACATATGAATTGTATGAATATGGTTTTCTAATGCTAAAAAGTGTAAATTAATATCATAACTATATCCACATTGTTTTGTGTTCATATCAAAATCATTTTTATTGGAACAGATCTGTTAAATGGGTCAACCATATAAATTTTATTCTGATCTGCTTTTTAAATATCATTAAGAGTGGTATAAATACATCATAAACATCTGTAGGACAATCAGTCGAGATTGACAAACACACTTCTCTATATTGTACATGTAATAATAATAGATAAAGTTTCCAGTCCCTGCAGTACTACAATTGATTAGCGTCTACTCCGATTATCACTAGTATTGTACAAAAAACACATAAATGAATAGCCTATTAAATACAAATAGAACTACATACAATCCATTGACATGTGTATTCAATAATGTAAATGAAGTCCTATTTTTGTAAATACATATATATTGTACTTAATTTTATTGAATTATGGTAGGGAAGGATTGGAGGTGGGGTATTGTAGTTTCTTTACAGTCAGTGTTAGCATCTACAACCAATGTCAAAAATACTCAATCAGCTTCTCAGAATGTATACAAACAACAACCACCAAATTTGTTATTTCATTCATTTTCTCATGTAACTCCTTATACATTTTGCAGATACAAACTCAAACGCAAACGCTTTCCGAGTATTTTTGGAGGATTCAGCTACCGCACAAGGTGATGTCACAACCTACTGTGTGGCATCCTCTCCTCCCAACACCGAAGAGTTCCACATGCTTGTGAAACAAGGTAGTTTCGCTAAATGCATTGATATCAATATATTTTCAGTTTTAATTGCCTTTGTCTCCCTTTATATCAACTCATTTTGGAGTATCACTCTCGGCATAATAAAAAAATCACAAATTTTCAAGGAACTTGAATTTCATAATTTGAAAAAAAAAATTTCAGTAGGACTTGATTTAGTGGATGGACCTTTCTAACAAAATCCACCAGTAACATAATCCATATTGACTTTTATCTGTTTATCATTTAGTGGACATATAAATTCAAGGATTTACAGTACCCACAAACTCAATGAAAATGAACTCCTGTGAATATAAAAGATTTTACAATATTGAATATTTTAATGGTTTTCTCTATTTACATTAAGACACCACCTTTGACAAATTTCAGCTGCAATATGTACCATAATCCAATAAATACTTCTTCGATTGATCTTGTTGGCTAAGATGGAATTCTACACATCATTTTTATATTGTTTCCTTACATTGGAATATTTTCTGTCAAACAGGATATGAAACCAGTTCAAAGCAAACATGTGCTTCACCATTTCTCGGTACTTTTACCTATCAGTATAGTGATGGGAGTAGCACCTCCTGTGGAACCGGAAGTGAATGGGATGTCTGCTCGGACACATCTATCATGACATTTAACTACAGCAAATGTTCCACCAAAGTGGCCTTTACACGTAGGTACAGAACGGATCTGTAAATTAATGCATCAAATAGTTGATTTTAATTGTAAATATTTGTAGTATTTCAGTTCACTTAAATTATATCTTTGTTTTAAACTCTTACCATAATAAATATTTTTCATGTCGGTATAAACTACTGGATCTTAGCCACAACATCAAGTAGGAGATATTTGCTTTATTTATTTGACAACAATTGCGAAACAAGTTATTTCAACTTATACTAATCACTCTTGTTGGCCCGAATGTAAGCGCGCAAGGGGTCTTATCGTGGGAGGAAACCGGAGTCTCCAGGGAAAACCCATGTGGTCGGGCAGTTAACCCTTACCTCTGACGTCAGTTCCAGGAATAGAACCCTGTACGGCTAGGTGAAAGGCGAGTGTGTTACCACTGCGCCACCCAACCACTCAATCTATTTGCTTGTTTGGGAGATTGGTTGAAATTTGTATAGCCAGGATCGTTTTGAGTTGGGGTCTAATATTGTAGTAGCCGCTTGTTTCCTCACTAGACAACATACAGGAGGCCCACCGCCTTCCACGGAGAACAATTAGGGTAAAGTGTCTTAGCCGAACACACAGTAACGTCAGCACAGGCCACTCTGTTTTTCATCTTTCTGAGAAACAAACCACCATTTGTAGGAGGCGCTGATTAAATATGCTATAGATATGCCGTGTGATAAACCAATAAAGAAACAGTTTGGCGTGATTGACCGAAAGTTATAGGGTCAACATGTTTTCATGCACAATAGTAACAGCAGGTTGCCAAAATATGATTGTTTTTACTCTGCTTTTTGTTGACAGAGGAAGGACAGGTGTACTGTGTTAATACATTAACATTCAATGATGTATACTACCAATCTACTATCAACCTTGGCACTATAGACAACACTAACTTCTTTCGATTCTCATGTTTCGTAAGTACAATTTATAACAAAACCATTATGGGGCAGTGTCATCTTGCAAACTTTTGATTTCCACAGTTGCCTCATTGGTTTCAAAATATAGCACCTCAGCATCATGGAAGAGTCCTAGAAGGACGAAACAGCCTTATTATGCAGTTTAATTCATGGTTTGTCTCCACTCATAAAATTCTAAATTTGTATTTAAAGGTGTTATTCTGTCATGTATCTTCTGTATAATATCTCAGTACAATTTGTTTACAAGCATTCAGATATGCTACAAAAACATATATCCCCGTATGTTTGTTGTGACTGTGTACGTGTATATCAATAGTTGTGATATCATGTATAACTTCATAACTAATTGAACCTTGATTCAATATGTGTAAATGTTCTGACATGGTATTTGAAAAAAATAGTAATATGGTGTTATGCCTATATTTCGCTACATTATGACACAGTTTGAAAGTTTGTTTCATTTTTCATTACTACCATCAAACATATATATTTTTGGTTCTTTTTTTTTTTATTTATTAATCATTATCATAACAGGCTGTGACGTCGCAGGGATCTGACGTCCAGACTAGTGTTCAGCATGGCAGCTGTGATCGAAATCAAATTGCGACGTCGGTTCCTTCAGGTGGAGCTACAGCTACGCTTACAGCTGAAGGTCAGTTTATTGTGCAAAGTTTTAAACCATATGTTAAGAAATCTTGTACAAGTCTACACAAACTCCATAGACAATATTTCACACTTAATTGTTTAGTTGCAAGAGAAATACTCTTTGGAATCCAAATTATCTTGATGAATATGATGAATGTCATTTGAAATTGTTACATATATTCTTGTGTTTTCCTTTCATGTGCACACCAACAGTTACATGCCGTAAGTATGTGTAACGTTAGACAGAATAGAAGAAATAAGATATTGTCAAGATTTCTCAGCTTTGACTATCGTCTTGAAAACTATTGCTCTTTTATTCATAGTAAAATTTCAATTTTGTTCGCAAGCTCAGTGCAATTCTATAAAAGAAATTAAAATTTATGATGGTATTTCATTTTGCTTACCATGCATACACAAAGAATACATGATGCATTCCGTCCGTCGACAAAAGCTCTTGCATGCTAGGTTTGAAATCCAGTAACAGAAAATTAAGATGGAAATAGTCCATTCTACACCCAGTGTCATCCTCCTAATGGATTTCTACCAGTTAAAAATGTACTAACTTTATTTAACATGCTGGAGTGAGCTCAATCAAACATGTTTTCATTATCTGACTTAATCTCATCTACCTTGGCGGATCTTGTTAAGACAGGAATCTAAATTTAATATACTTCATGTTGATAAATCCCATTAAATTTGTTCTCTTGTAAAGAAGGATTCTGACATCCTGTTCTCCTGTGAAGGGGAAGATTCTGTTGTCCTGTTTTCTTGTAAAGCGAGATTCTGACATCTTGTTCCCTTGTCAAATAAAAGAAGATTTGCCAAGACATAGTTAGATATGAAAACATGTCAGCTATGTCGTTCACGGTCTAATATACGGCTACTAATTATAAAATGTCTTGTACATTTGTTCTTAGCCTCCCTATTATTCCTGCACATATTATCAGTTCTTTATGGATAATAAGTAATTCTTTATGGATAATAAGTAATTCTTTATGGATAATAAGTAATTCTTTATGGATAATAAGTAATTCTTTATTGATTATAAGTAATTCTTTTTGAATAATAAGTAATTCTTAATGGACAATAAGTAATTCTTTATGGATAATAAGTAATTCTTTATTGATTATAAGTAATTCTTTATGGATAATAAGTAGTTCTTAATGGACAATAAGTAATTCTTTATGGATAATAAGTAATTCTTTATGGATAATAAGTAATTCTTTTTGAATAATAAGTAATTCTTAATGGACAATAAGTAATTCTTTATGGATAATAAGTAATTCTTTATTGATTATAAGTAATTCTTTATGGATAATAAGTAGTTCTTAATGGACAATAAGTAATTCTTTATGGATAATAAGTAATTCTTTATTGATAATAAGTAATTCTTAATGGACAATAAGTAATTCTTTTTGAATAATAAGTAACGATAAACAAATACGTGTGTAACATTATCAATATTGGTATCCAATTGATTTACAAAATAAGTTAATAGACGGTATAATTGGTAATTTTATGATTTTGTTTGCCTTTAGTTCAATCAGCGGGAAGCTCAACTTCTGGAAGTGACACAAGTGTCGCTCTTGGCTCCATTGTCGGGGCCGCAATTGGCGCTCTGTTCCTATTCGCCTTGTTAGCCACAGTTGCCATTCTGTGTAAGAAGATCCAGGACCGGAAACGAAATAAACAAGTTGACACTACAGATAACTTGGCGCAGAAATTACCAACACCAAAAGGTAACATACTGAAGTCGGGTCTGTATTTGTCTTTTTGAATGTACCCTAAATTGCTGTTAAATCAAAAACAAATATTTTAGAGCTCGGCTCATTTTAATTTAAAGTTTATTGTGATTAGATATATTTAATTTCAGCCCCTACAGCGACACACAATGTATTTTTTGGCAAGTTACCAAAGAAGACATCATTACCTCCACTGTCAGGTAACGTCTCGTCCCTGCCTGCCCTGCCAGGAAATCTTCCATCAATCACTCCAGCACTCCCATCCTCAGCATTAACGCCAGAGACTTCAACACACATGACGTCAATGTCTACGTCACAAAAGCCGTCAACACAGACCCTTTCTCCTTTGACGTCACCAACGACACAATCCACTCCAACGTCACCTGATGTCACTCGTCCCCAAATGATAACTGATCTCACATGCACTGACATAGCATTTTCTGATACTAACTGATATCAAAGACAATGTAATGAAAAAATGTTACAGTGAGTATTTTCTGCTCAAAGGTTTTGCAGTCTGAATAATGGATTTACTGGCACAGAGATTTAATGTACAATGAATAAATGTCTTTTTTTATTTTTCATGAAAAATCTTCCGGGTAAATTTTATCGATTTCTTTACATCATATCAGCTATATCATTTGAAAAGTTGATATATAGATAATTTTTTAACAAATGTTAATTCTATGCCACATAATAAGGAAGAGTTATAAAGATTCTGAATTAGACGATTCTACCAAGAAAAAACTTTTCTTTCGTCCTCGGTAGATATATTCCCAGGTTGATAAAATCATCTGCTGATAAAATCAAAGAGCTAAAATTTTACAATATGTAAGGACTGCACAAAAAACATGCAAGTGACTAGCACCTTTCAATACAATTTTATAACTAGAAATAGTAAAGCCAAACAATAAACTGCATCATACCACTGTTTCGTCCTTATAGGATTTGTCACTGATGACAAGGGCCTAAATTTGGAAGCTTTGCAGGTGTCAGAGGAAAATTCAATTTTGTCCAAGCAGATAAGAAAAAAAAAAGAGGTGCATTAAACCCATAATTCAATAAATTTCATGTTTTTCAATATTTGTGGCAAAAGAACGCCAAGTACATTTAATGAATAAGAATGTGGTATGCTGGTTACAGTAATGCCAAACATGGTCTAAACAAGTTTTGCTTATATCTATTTATAGATGCTGAGTTACTGATGCTGCGTTTACCAGACGCTCAGGACTTGAGGTCGAAACCAGCATTAAACTACTTCCGGCAACAACAATACAGTTGTCTTGACAACAACAGTAAAACATCTGTCTAAGATATGTCTTTTCATTTACCTTGAGAAAAAGTCATCTTTACAGAGGGCTTTAGATGACGGACAGAATCAGATTTTAGAAAATACCTTCTAATTATGCAAGCATAAATGTATATTAGTAATATGTACAGTCTAACCCCAAAAATGACATTGGTAACTGGTATATTATGACTTGGCATTCATTCTGAATATTTTATCGTCTTGTTAATTGAACAGATTGAGCAAGCACGTTGTGAGAAGCTGTTTAATGTGATTATATTTTGTGGGTGTCAAATGAGCGGAGGAAATCATGGAATTCATCTTCAACAATGCCTTAAAATGTTAATTCTAACTTAGCAGTATTATAACACACTTCCCAACTGATTAATATCATGTACACTTACCAAGAGGCCATGTAAATTCGAACTTGGTAGGGTGGTAACACGTTTCCTAAGAGGCTGTGTACAATGTAAATTCTAATACAGCAGTATTGTGTAACATTTCTGAAGAGGCTGAGTAGATTGTAAATTCTGACATAGCAGTATCGTAACCCATTTACTGAGAGGCTATGGTGGTTGGTATCATTTTGTCGCTCAACAGAATGACAAACTCTTGTCATTTGGCAGCGATAACTGTCATTATGTCATGGCTCAAAGACAGTGACTATCATTATATCAATGCGAAATAATGACAATTAGCTAGGTGTATAGATGAAGATAATCATTTTGTTGGGTCAACAAAATGGCAGGAATCGGCCACCATAATAAGGCGACTACTCCTTGCACGACAAACACATGTACTGGTCACTATCCTGTTAGTAAGTATTGTTATGTAAACAGTATTCAATTGATGTGTTGCTACAGCAATAGGGAGGAATATTTCTAAATAATGAAGTGTATGTACTTATTTTAATAGAGTATTTCATTGTGTGCACACATACATGTTTATATGCAATTACATGTGTTTGATAGTTCTTGTATTCCTACCTTTTTTTACCTTGTCACAGAATCATTGGCCATCAACTCCTTATGGAGCCCTGTGTACTTGGCTTTAATTTAGGACTTACAATGAATATTTGGTGTATCCATTTGGATACGATTAGCTTGTAAATTTTCATGCAATGCATGACATTTGTTACATTTTCTTGAAATGAACGTAATGTGTATGATATTTGTGACATGTGATATCCATGTAGTAAAAATTCAGTGCAATTTATGTACTAAATTTAATGGCAAGTGCTGTCTACATCTCCTTTTAATATTGCACTGATATTTATTTCAATATTTTGTATTATTCACTGTGATATGACATGTACAGTTGTATATATATTTCATATATTTTTATACCCTAAAACACAGTAATCAGTGGACCTCAAAAATAAGCCTGTGGTTTAACACCTAAAGAAACCTATTCATATACAACCAAATCCATTTGTATAAAAATATTTTATCCTTGTAATTGATGTTTGATATTTTATTAGCTTTTTTTATTTCATTATGAAACTTACGAACATACAAAATTAAATTATGTGATTTATAATTGATGTTAATAAGTTTAATTCTGTGATTAATAAGAAGTATTGGGTGTACATATCACTATCTCTAACACATTGTTAGAAGTGTTTTATCATTTGTTGTTTAAGTATTCTGTGATTTAGCCTGCAACTGTGATAACCCCTGTTATAACACCTGTGGTAACACCTGTTATAACACCTGTGATATCTGCTGTTACAACACCTGCGATAATTCCTGTTATAACACCTGTTATAACTCATGCGATAATTCCTGTTATAAAACCTGATATAACACCGGTTATATCTCCCGTTATAACACCTTTGAGAAATGTTCAATCTAGCCATTAAAAAGGGAAGATCTGTTGAAGGCCTCATTCTGAAGTTTCAAATCATTTTACATTGTATATCTTGTTTTGTTATGTGTATCCTTGTCAAGCTTGTGTGGAAAGTAAAATCCACATTATTGCATAATAAAGGAAATTGATTCATCTTATAAGTATGGAGAGATATATTTTGTTTTACTGATTATAGTCTGTTCTACCTAATGTAATTTAGAGTTATAGTCTGTTCTACCTAATGTAATTTAGAGTTATAGTCTGTCCTACCTAATGTATTTCAGAGTTTAAGTCTGTTCTACCTAATGTATTTCAGAGTTTAAGTCTGTTCTACCAAATGTATTTTAGAGTTATAGTCTGTTCTACCAAATGTAATTTAGAGTTATAGTCTGTTCTACCGAATGTAATTTAGAGTTATAGTCTGTTCTACCTAATGTAATTTAGAGTTATAGTCTGTTTTACCTAATGTAATTTAGAGTTATAGTCTGTTCTACCTAATGTAATTTAGAGTTATAGTCTGTTCTACCTAATGTAATTTAGAGTTATAGTCTGTTCTACCAAATGTATTTTAGAGTTATAGTCTGTTCTACCAAATGTAATTTAGAGTTATAGTCTGTTCTACCGAATGTATTTTAGAGTTAGTTATAGCACATCGTTTAAACCTATTGAGATGTACCATTTCAAATTGTTTGCCAACAAATACTAGGGATAGACATATTTTCGGTCATATTAGCAACTGCTAATATGAAGGATGAACTAGATGAATATTTTAAATCTATGATCGCAGATGTCTATGTTACCGTTATTTAAGTTTCTGACTATAGTAAGCATGTGTAGTGAATCTACTTTTAGTGACTGTAAAAGGTCATTACCAATTATGCTGTAACAGAGCCCCAAGCTTATAAAATAATTTGATATAGAGATCTACAGCAGTAGCTTTAACACTGTCTATACATTATATCCCTAATGTATAGCACTTCTATCTAGTTTATCTAAATTTATAATTATAATTACATACCTACTTCTAAATATTAAACTGTTGACCATAAATATGTAATTTTACGTCTTAAATTAAATTATTTCAATATATAAAATGCTTTCTTATCATTATTTAACAGCTATTTTTGTTTACATGTCTGACGATTACCAGAAGAAATCAATTGTTCAAATAATTCATTTCCTTAGCAATGTAAACTTCGTAAAATATAAGTACATATTCACTCCTCAAAACAGGAGGCCTTTCTGTCATCACTAATCTTTCATTCCTTTGTTTTCCAGATATCAATAATCTTTGCGAGTTTGTAGCTATTTAACTGATTTTTAATTCATAAGAATTTATATACAAACAAAAACAAGGTCATTCACATAACTGAAGAAAACTGTACAGGTACAGACAGTCAGCATATAAAAGTCACAATTGCCTATTACCTAGATTAGGGGAGACAGTTTCGTTATTTTTAACAGGTTTAGTGCAGAAGTAGTTTACCTGTAGTTTAAACCTTAATCTTGTTTACAACTATTGTACAAAGTGTACATTCAAGTCTACATTTAACTGTACTTGATATAAATATCTATTAAACTGATTGTTTTTGCTTTAATTTCATTTACCATTAGAGGGTATGTACCTCTGGGTCATGATACATCCTCCTACCTACATTTCACAGAAGTAATATATTATACTAGTACTGGCCACAGGAACATGAATTTCCGACCCACTGACCACATATATGTAATATAATCATTACAGTCTCTGTGGTACTAGCATAAAATAAAAGCTTCAGACATGTAACAAATAGAAATTAGAAGGAAAGACAAACATCGGACAAAGCTAGTTTATTTCCTGTTAATAGGATTGCATTCTACAAAGAATTTATTTAACAAAGTTTTTTTCCGTCTTAATTTCATTGCTTAAATATATTAATCTTGTAAAAATTATATAGAAATTAAAATGCATGGATACATGATTGAGACCTTGTCTCTATCTGAAATGTTGTAAACCAGTTGCTTATTGATATGTTGCTATAATTGCTAAAACATCCATTGTTATTTCATTATCATAACATGCGTAACAAATCACTGTCTCATGACATGGAGCTGTACATCAAATAGAGGAAAGAACATTTCAACAAATATGATTTTTTTTCTTTTAGATTTTTACTCTGGTAACAAATAAATTATTCAAAATATCTCTGTGGAGTGGAAATATTAATTTAAACTTCAGTGAAGAATGTTTGATCAAAATGTTGAAATGCAATTTCTCCCAAATTATCTTTAATTGTGTGAGGAAAATATCAGACAATCCATAATTTAATTTGAATTATTTCTTGGGTATACTTTTGTTTTCAAATTCTTTTAAACCTTCCACTAATCTTCTTAGGCTAAAGTAATACTGAGAAGGTTTCTGTATATCATTGTCCTGATTTGGCCTATCCTCAATCCCGTCCCCATTTTTTTGTAAAGTGGAGCAGCTCTTTCCTGACTTTGTACAGACAGGTAAGCTGTCAACTTTTACCACACCAGCATCTGACACTGTTTTTGTCTTGTACGAGTCGGTACCTGTATATACTGTGTCAGAACATGAGTTACAGTTTGTATCAGAGTGAAAGTGTCTATGAGTCATTTCCTTAACATTTGTGTAGGAATATACAATAGACTCTTCTGGATCATCTTTGATAATATGAATGTCTGAAGCTCCATGGTCAAAAGTCTGTGATGAAGTAGTATTGTCTGTGACCTTATGACCTTTGTCCATTATCACATCATCTTCCCTAAAGCCTGATAGAGTTGCAGTTGGTTGTTCCCTGTCCTGGACTTCACATTTCTGAGCAAGCCTCTTAGTTTTTTCAACAAACAGACACCTGCAGGCTTCAGAGTATTTTCCTTCTGACGAAAGTTTTAGAATTGTCTCCCTTGAATGATGAATTTCTTCCCTTTGGAGCAGATTATGTAAGTGATCTGTGTCAAAACACTTGAAAGGGCATCCACCTTGATCCCCAACACCGGAGGTAGAATTCTGTAAAACATTACAATTTTATAAAAAACAGTGCATCATTTGGTTAAAAAACTTTTGTAACCCTGATAAATACTAGCCACAATATACCGCTCAGTTAATGGGAACTTCCCTTTAGCTAGATCAGATGCATGTCAGACTAGAAATCCAGGGGTTCTGGGTTCGAATCCTAATGGAGGCATTGAAATAAATAATGACCTCTGTTACATTGGTGCCCAACGTGAGGCTCAGGAATAATACTTAGCATTGTCTCACCGACATCACAGGAACCTCTGGAAACTCTAGGACGAGTTCTTTCCTGGAGAGGGAGTATGTAGCCCTGGTATATACAAGCTGCAATATATTGCTCAGCTACAGAGAACTTGTGTTTTGGAACATTTTCTTCAGGTTGGTAATGTCAATAAAATAGAAGTTCTTACAACACAACCAATAGAAGATTAGAGTGTGACGTTTTGATGACTACACAGGCACCTTCATCTTATAACACAACCAGTAGAAGATTAGAGTGTGACGTTTTGATACTACATGGTCATCTTCTTCAGACAAATGACAAGTGTGGAGCGTACTAACACTGACGTACATGATGTACGAGATGGTACAGAAAGGACAAACTTTTTTGGCTGCTCTATAATCCTATGTATAAGGTCGACAATAGTTTGACAAGATGGTAAACAGATTATAGACAAAAAAATACACCAGATAGTAACAATGTACTGTAGCGAATTGGCTATGCTTTGAGAAGTCATTTAAATATTTTAACACATTCGACACCAGTGACTTTGAAAGTGGGTAAATGTCATTCATATTATCAAAGTTGGCAGCCCTTCATACTAGCATGCTACAGGCCTAATATTATCATCCTTGACCTTTTGGATATTGAGATGAAGTAATTTAAAGATTTTAACATATTTGCTCTATGTTACCTTTCAAGCGGATCGAGGTAATTCCTATTATCTAGTGGTCGAAACATCTTTCTGAATTTCACAAATGATTCTCTACTCTCAGTGATGTTCCAGACCAAATTTGGTTGAAATCCATTCAAGCATTACAAAGGAGAAACATTTAGAAGAAAAATGTTGTCCATTTTTCTTTTTGGTGCCCTGTCCTAATGTACTTAGGGGTCGAATCAAATGTCTGAATTTAGAAAAATAATTGCCAACCCTAACTGTTCAATCAGGCCAAAGCTTGTTGAAATCCACCCAGGCAGAAAGGAGGAGTAGGAATTTAAGTCTAATTATAGCACCTCCTCCTTTGGAGCCCTGTCTCTCTACCCCTAGGGGTCAAATAAAAATTCTGAATATAGGAAATTATTAACCTCCCCAAATGATGCATCAGACCAAATTTGGTTGCAATCCATCCAGGTATGAAAGAGGAGTAGGACTTTAAAGAAAAAGTTTACGCACAATGCATGGCGAATGTCGCACGACAATGGACGAAGCAAGATAGCTAAAGGTTATCTTGACCCTTGTAGTAAATGGTATAATGTTTGTGTATTGCTTAGGTTCACCTTCAAGTAAATCATAATGTAAGTAACAATCTATGATAGATATATCCAGAAACTTGTTTTAATCTCCTGTGGTAACGGTAAACCTGATCTTATCATGAGCGGAAACACACACTGAAGGTTGAAAATGAGAATTCTCTCAATCTACTTATGATATAATTGGACTGTTTCTGTTAATCCTTTTGCACTATCAATTTGTTTTATGCAATGCAAAGGTTCAGTAAAGTATAAATGCAATCAGTAGGCAAACTTAGATTGATGTACTAAGTAAGTATCCATATCACTAATTATCTAGAATTCTTTCTAACTAGCTGTATGAAAAGACACATTCATGAACACTCAGATGTAGTTGGACAAATATACCATGTTTCTGTGTCTCCCACCTTTTGCTGAACAAAAATTGATACACCCAGTGACCAGTTATTTATGAAGGGATGATATCTTTGCTATTTTGTGGGACAGTGACGTGGTCATGAAATTTGATCCATGAAAAAGGAAGACAAGGGTTAACAGAATCAGTGATAAAAACAGTAACTATATTTTTTTTATAATAAATTAAATGGTATGTGATACACATTATTTGTCCCGATAAAGATTACATGCATTCAAAAGCATAAATAATTATCAATATTGCAGATTGTACTGGTGTTTAATTTGTTAAAATTTAATGAATAAGTTAACCATGAAAAATAACTGCCTATGAATTATTATGTTGAATCTTACCCAGGACACTTTCTAACCTGCTGTATGGACACAGAAATGCAGGTATACACAAATGAAAATTTGGGAACTTTGACCACAAAAATAACCATCTATGAAGCAATATATTGATATTTGTATCACCAATATATTTCGTAGTTCTGTAACACTGACATACCTGTAATGTTTTACAACAGTGGCCTCTGTAGTTGATACAGGCCCCTTCCAATCCATACAGATGACGGATGTTGTATGTGTACCGTCTACTATCTTGCTGCCAACCATGCAAACAGCCATTGACAGATTCTACAGGATTGGAGTATTCTTTCCTCCAAAACATCAAGGCTTCATGAACTGGCATTCCGATTTCTTTCAGGAAGAGAGTGTATTGTATCTGTGATAAAAGAAGATGTGTTTAAGAAATCATATAAAAACAAAAGATGATGTAAACTTGATACTTAGTGAGGTTTTACTTTTTACTTTTCTGAGAATGAAATAAATTATACAAAAATCAGAAAAATTCAAAGTGACTGAGAAAACTACTGTCTGTTTAATAATATCTCAGAAAAATGAAGTAGTTGGTTCACTAGCAAAAATTTACAAAACTTTACATTGCCATCCAGAAACACATAGCTGATGTATTCTCATACATGACCTTTATAAAAAATAATTTAACTTTAAAATATTCCAGATATAGTCATCCATTTCAGAAACCATACCCTTTTTTTCATATCCTTTCTTCAAAGGTGCACAATTATTTCACATCATGCTTGTGGAGGTGTCAAAACTAATAACTGGAGATCTCAAGTTTGAATGTCACAAACTTGAGAGATTGGTTATGTTACTTCAACTCATCATGTTTGTTAAAAAATTTCAGTACTACGATATGTACTGTATTCAGTGTGGTTTAAGAACAAAATACATCCCTATGTTATGCATTGTAATCAGTGTGGTTTAAGAACAAAATATAGTAATTCAGCGAAAAGATTAGATTTTACTTTCAATGACCTCCAGTTTCGGACCAAAATTTTACATCAGAAATTGTCATACCAAAATAAAGTGGAGGCTCTAGTATAAAAATGACTGGTTTTGACAGATATGCATTATGATATGGACTGGACAATACCTACTCGGGCATGGTGTTGAAGTCTGTGTCTTGTTGTTAGGAGGTGATGGACATGTAACATACATGGAGGGTAGAAGGTCATGACCTCTGATACATGATCATGTGACAGGTATGCTTCCTTTAGAGGACCACCTTCAAATGTACCATGACGTTTCCTGAACATGGCCTGTGGATAAAAAAACATTTATTACATTATTGACAAAACTTAACTAAATTTCAGAACGTATAAATGACGATGAGGGCCGAGGAGTGGTTCTCAAACTGCTCTAATAAAATTTTGAGGATGATTGTAGTGTAGATATTAAAGTTCAATGAATTACCTTTGTTACAATGTATATATATCTACACAAATTACACATCGGTTCAAATTAATTATCTTCTGATGACATCAACATTTTTCTTCTTTGTTTTAATGAATTTGTGTTTGACTTAAGATACCATTAACATGTAGATATTTTCTATATTGTTTTCAATTAGGGTCAAGGATTATGTCATTAAAATTACCTACAATATTTAACCCATGCTTGGTAATAAGCCCATCCATATTTAAGATATTTCATGGTTTTGTAATAAGCCCATCCCCTGACTGCGAGTTAAAAAGAATTTCTCTCAGCTTATTACATGATAGATCTGGTGATTTATTGAAGTTATTCTACCTGTACATTTCTTGTTAACATTCGTATCCTTTTGTCCTGTAAAAAGTTGGTTTGGACACGACAGGCTCTGTCTACTCCCCAAACCAGCAGTTGATACCATAGATGGGAGATCACATCCATCAGTTTACAGAATGGTACAAAGGCCAGTCCATTTTCTAGTTCTACTCGTCGCTTCGCTACCAGTCCAGGAACAATGAAAAACGGGATCTGAAATCCTTCTTTATTATCTCCAGACAAATATTTTTTTACAATCGATCTCCATCTTTGTTCTGTACTAGTTATCATCTTAAAAATTTCTCTGATGTGCTGAAGTTTTTCAAATTCATGAATGGATGGAATGAATTCATTGTATTGTGCTTTTTTGAGATGAGAGTCCGTTCTTTTTAGTGATTTAGTCAATTCATCTTCAGACATGCACTGAAACCTAAATGTGAAGAGTTGACTTTCAGCTTTCATTAAAAATTCTTTAGTATCTTTGTCCTGGCACAGAATCAACCTTGAAAATAAAAGAAATTAAAATGGATTAATTACAATGTTTTATATCATTTTAAATATTCTGTTAAAGTCATTTAGTCATTCTAATTCAATGACTCTTTTTCCACTCAGGCAATTTATGGAATACAATAAACTGAATGTATTAGTCTTGGATGGTTGGGTGCACAGTGGTAACAACATAACTTTTACCCAGCACTCCTTAGAACATATGTATCAATACCAACCAAACTCTTTTATTTTAAACCAGGTAAAGGCTAAGTATAATAAAAGAATCAATAATGCAATAATTTTGATTTTTGATAAGCAGACATTCATTGACTGGTCTGGAACTTGGATTTTCTAAATCTATCGTGATAAGAAGGAGTAATGAAAAACACCCTGCCACCATTTGAGTTCAAACTAACGACTCTTTGGTCTCTAGCCAGACACTCTACCACTAAACTAAAGGGAAATTACTCAGTAGCCAAGGCTAGTAAGGTGATCTACATTCTCAACTTCTACACTCTCATTCATTCACTAAGTCTTCAACCTTTAAGACAACAACTGTTGAGGTTCAACAATGCCACCCTCCAGTCTCTAGCTAGACACTCTACCACTTAACTTAAGGGAAATTCCCCAGTAGCCAAGGCTAGTATGGTGATCTGTACAACATTGCGAATAAAATTTTACAAACAAGAAATGTAAAAGCATACTTTCCAACCCATTCTATTCATGCGGAAGACTTCTGTTTTTGAACTCTATATTTTGCTAATTCCAACAAGCGAATTTGCTTGAATATTATCATATTCCGAGATCTACTGAGTGCAATTGAATGAGCAACCAACAAAATGTCATTTACAAATTATATTACTTTACTAAATGATATATCCAAACATTTCATTGATTTTTGTGTTATTTTTTTCAGTTTTAAGAGCGTAAAAAATCTCCCCGTGAAAATGAAAAAGATAGATAACTTGGCAAGTATGCAACACATAGTGTAACGAGCTACGAATTATCTTATTTGTTTTAGATACAGTTCCCTCAACACGGGTAATAATGAAGGTCAAATGTTGGAGAATGTTACCTGAGGATGAAGTGAGACACTACGTCCTTGGTGCTACCGTCAATTAGACAATCCGATTCCTTTACAATAAGGAAATCGGTTACCGTATCCTGTAGTTTTAACTTATCTCCACCACAACTATAAATTTTGAGAAGAAAATCCAGTCTTGTGCGTGCAAATTTTTCTAAGTTGTGTAAAGAAATATTTCCAGATGGCGGATTCAGATAGAAAGTCATTTTTCAACCACGAAATCATCATTTGAAGAAAAGATACTTAACGTACAAAGCGAAACTAGACTTACCGCGCTTTCGTTAATTTTTCTATTTTCAACGAAAAAGAGTTCTATATCGATTTTCGCGGGAAATAGGAAATGTGATGAATCAAGTAAGCTACTTTTAGTCTAACTGATGCTAATATGGCGACACAGAGTCTTCACGTTTGACCTGTCTCAAGTTCTTCAGAATTTTTTGCATTTCGCCCGTATGCTGAAGTTGGACACAAATATCTAGAAAACAATGAAGTACGATTTTGAACGGGTTTTCGAGATATTTTGACATATAAACATATAATTAAGATCTAGCACTCATATAGACCTTTACTATTTATGTGAATATTATTCTTTTTGTTGGTGTTACTATGGACAGGGACGTCCCTGCTATGGACGACCAATGAGGTTCTTCGTGACTGGAGACACCGGAATGGCATATATGTGGTCTCATCAACCAAACGTTTGTATAGGTCAGAAATATCTTTCATAAATACAGCTTGGTGATGTTGGGGAAATTAGTCCAGATATGTTGTCTTTGTTCATGCACGCGTGTTCTGGCTGAACTTTATCAAATGTAACACCAAGATTCTCAAAACGCGATTTCCATATCAGTTTAATTAATTGTAACACGTGAACATTTGTTGGTGTGTAGTGATTTTTTTCTCCAGTTTTTGTCAATTTAATTAAACATGTCGCCTCACCCTGCTTGTAGCCTCGGAACGATAGCTCTTACCTCGGATCGGTCTGCAGGTTTAAACAGTTCTGAATCAGACATATGGAAAAAGTTGACGGTATCGTTGTTGCGGACATGTTAGTGATATTGAATGTCCATCTATGGAGGCTATAGAGCCGAGTATTAAACACGTTGATTTAATAGAAATCCCATTGCCATATGATTTTCACCTACGAAAGTTGTCTAGGTTTCTTTGCCGATTTCACAGACAACAAGTTACAATAGGTGTCAGGAGTTGTCTTTTTGGATGTTGCGACAGTGCTACATATATATATATTCATACTTTTTCAAAGGATGTTGGCTCAAGCAACACACACTTAAAGCGGCAACTGGTCTCTATAGTTTTTCAGTCAATAATTTAGAAATCACTTCTGTTTTTTTTTAATTATGATAGACAAAGTCATCTTACAAGGAAGTTGTATGTCCGTTTTTCAGTTAAAAATAATCATTTCTCTGGAAGATATTTTCTTATGAAATGATTCATCGTTGGAAACTACTTTCCTTTGTTCAAAGCTCTCTGTCAAGTATGCCTTCCCTCGATCCCTAATATAATCTAACAAGAGACCTAGATATATCTCTGCAAAACTGCGCTCGCTGAAATTGTACTTTCGAAGACTAGTCCAGTGGAAAACAGAAAAAAACTACGGCAGAGAATCCAGTTTTGAAATACATTGTAGGTATATAACGTGACGATAAATTTCCAATGAAATGCGTCGATTTCATTTCGAGGTGTAAATGGTCATTACGTAACGCCAACAATCCGTTTGGATGCGCAGGTTTCCTCCTGAGATGGGACAATAATATACTTTATTTTTGCGGTTTTTTATGTTTATTTTTGGTAGGTTCACTAAATGTCTTCACTCGGTCCATTCTAACATCAAACACCCAGTATTTACATTATATGAAATATGACACCGAAAAAATATTTTTTCAGTATGATTTTATTTACCACAACCCTGTTTGAAAGAATAGATTTAAACAGTAAGTAGATATCATATGACGTCATATAGTAGAATTTCTAACGCCGATAGGATAAAAGATAAAATGGCCGCTACGACAATGTCGTCATCTTTCGTTCACAAAAAGATGTTGTTTACTTGAACAATATCTTTTTTTGTAAAAATAAGACACTAACATCTCCGTCTCTGTTATCCCTCTTTATACTTACTAACAGGATGCTGTCGTGTTTCACTATGGGAGGGATTGAAGAACCGACTTTCATTTTTCCGATATCTAAACTTTTTTTGATTTGAATAATTTAGTTTCCTTAACGAGATTGCCAGTTCAAAAATATCAGTCACGTGATCTCTTTCTAGTACCACAGAATTGGCTCAATATTAAGTTATTGTATTCAACTACACTCATAACAGACTCGAAACTCACAGACGATCCGATATACCACATACTTCCTTTCCCTTGCATATCAAATATATCCCATAATATTCTTGTTGCCATATCAGAGAATATCTCGGGAAACAATTCCAAATAATTCTTTCCATTATTTTCAAATTGCCCGATTTTTCTGTGTTTAAAACATGAGATTTTAATTTCCGGGTAAGTGTTATCCGTTTTGGTTTTTGTTTGGTCAGTTGATAGTAGACGGACGTTCGGACTTGTTTTCCTCCTGGATTTGGTACAGAATAATTATCTTCTATAATGAAATTCAGTGAACTGTACGAGTCTCTGTGAGCCCAAACAGAACCGTCATCTTTAGGGACATTGTAATCGTGATAATCCTGAGGGTTTTGGCCCCTATTTACGCCAAAGTCGGTGTCGGCCAAAGTCGTCGTATAAAAGTGATTAAATGTTCTCTCGAATAGGTCCTGTACCTTAGGTTTAAATTTAATCACGTCCGTCATGAGTTTCATTGTGGGAGTGGTTATCAAAAAATCAAACCTCGCTGCGTACAATTTACCACAGTTTCTATACGTCACGTAAAATCCTCTACCGATACGCTCTTGACAGGACTCGATAATTTTACATTGAGCTTGCTTTGTCTGGCTATTTCTTCCCAACGAAATTGGAACCCTTTACTTAATATTTTTACTTTCCTTTCTTGTGTCGGTAATGGCTTCAGTAGTTCGGTAAGGAAGTATGGGGTTATCCACATCATACCATAAAGAGCGGATATTTCATCGATCTGTCCATATCCTTGAATTGTCAGCATGCTTAATAGCAAGCCTCTTGGCCCTTCTTGGTCGTGAATCCTTAAAAAGTCCCCCATTGTCGTGTTTACTTGTGATAAGACTGATGTACATGGGCGTGGCATTAGATTTCCTTCGTATGTACCAAACAATGAATTGTGTAATCCTACATATTTCATTACTTGTTGTATTAAGGCTGCCGTAGCCAAGTCTGTGGTAATATTTGGACGAAGTTCCTGTAGTATCCGTATACTGTTTTCAAGACTTGTAATATATACTGAAAAAAAGAGTTAAAAAAATCTTAAAATACTTTGAAGATATATATGATCTTGGATGATTTTTAACTTGTGTCTTTATAATACATTTCCTATTGTTATGGTTAACATTTATCATTTTATTTGCATGGTTCAAATTTTCGAGGTTTGACCAAAGTCTTGAAGCAGTATGTATTTTTGACGAGGCAATGACCAGGGCTAGTGTTTCCTCTATTCAATGTACCTCCCAGGTATCTGTTATCATAGAACATATAGAAAATAACAAACTTGATAGTAACTAAGTGATAGTAAATTAACCAGATTCCAATGTTTTAGTTCTGATAATATTACGATTTTTTATAGTGTGTTGTCTGGATAGGACGAGGCAGGGAATCAACATTAGCACTACTAATAACAATCTTCAGACGTAGTACTGTAAAAAGAATATTATAATATTCCATTGAATACTACAGAATAATATGCTTGTATTGTCACCAGTTTTGACGCCAAACTCGTCCACTGTAATTATTAACATTCGTTGTTACACAAAACTCGCACACTGTCGTTGATATTCACACTAACGCCGAACTCGCACACCGCCATTAGAATTCGTTGTAACGCCAAACTCGTACACTGTCATTAACAATCATTGTAACGCCAAACTCGCACACCGCCATTAGAATTCGTTGTAACGCCAAACTCGTACACCGTCACTAACAATCGTTGTAACGCCAAACTCGCACACCGTCACTAACATTCGTTGTAACGCCAAACTCGCATACCGTCACTAACAATCGTTGTAACGCCAAACTCGGACACCGTCACTAACAATCGTTGTAATGATAGACTCGCATACCGTCATAAATAGATATACATGTACCAGAACACATGTCTCTATTCTTAAATGCATCCGCTGTACCGCCGAACTCGCTTACCGCCGTATGTCAAGGTGTTTGAAAACAATTATCTCCTAGAAGTCTTCATGTTGTAGAAAACACAATCCGTTTCTTTCTGTGTATGTCCTATCTTTTTCAATCTATAATTTTTTTTCTAAGAGAGACAATTTTTTGTACATCATTGAAACTCCCGAACTTCGATATCTATTATCGAAAATTATATTATGATGGGACATATTCCGTTATTTGATATAGAGCAATTCATTAATACTTGAACTGTTAAAGCCTACCTGGGGAGGTCTCGTTGACCCATATGTCCGGTGGTGGCATCGTCAGGATGCGCCCAGCATTAAACTTTGTGACCAGATTATAGATCTCCGTGTAGTCGGGCTGTGTGTATACTGTCCCCATTTCGTGTGGCACCTGACGATACTGGATTGACCTAGATTTCCCGCCGATGTAGTCGTTTTTTCTCAAATACTGTCACCTTCCTGTAACCCTCCTCCTTTAAATGCGTGTAGTATTATATAAATCAATAATTACTTTGATAATTCAACCAATGAATTCCTGGGAAAATATATCCTTTTGCCTTTAACCTTTTGTAAACCTGCAAAATTAAAAAAAAAACAGATATTCAAGCCTGATTTAAAAGCAAATGAAACCGCCAGTTTCTTTGTGGGATGGAAAATTAAATCCTTTGAGTTGGACATCAAAACTTTTGTTGCAATAATTTACTGTATATTTAGCAGTTTTGATAAATGATCATAAAAATTGTAAAAGTGTATCTCGGACCCTATCAAGGTTTCGCCAGACCCTATACCATTCGAGCGAAGTGAAGGGAAGTAACTCTGCGAGATAATAATGACTGTAATAAAAATAACACAGGTACCGGTAACAATTTGTTTCGTGCTTGCTGGCTGCCTTTTAGGTATCTGATAGCACAGGGGCCTGTCACAATTTATTTCTGAAGTGTTATCTTACATACAGACGTCTATTTTAAGTTATTGAAAGTCTTTCTGCATTCAACATATTCAATTAACGTTTTCATTTGACTTTGCGACCAATCAAATTTTACAGATAAAACATTTCACCCTTTATCTTAATGACATGCATTAATGATATAAAATTGTATATATGTATAAGCACGTGCAAACCTTAAGCCTTTACGCCATATGGATACCGGAGGGGCCAGCACCAATGACTGCTATTTTGTCTTGTTTAGATTTAGGGCCTTTGATCCTCGGGAATGGTGTTGGCGAGCATCCGTCTGTTTGTGTGTTGGAAGGTTTTGTGTAAGAGAATAAACAAATAATGAAACTGATTAGCGGACGTGGATTGCCGAGTAACCAAAACATCCGTTTGAAAGAAAGAAACAAACAAAGGAAACAAAGAAAGAAAGACATTTAAGACAAAATTTCTTCTCACAACACAAAATATTTTACCCTAATTATAAAGATATGACATGATTACCGAAGCATATATAACATTTATCTTTTGAATTTGAAAAATAAGTAAAAATTACACAGAAAAATGAAAAAGGATGAAAATGAACTCCGGAAATATTTACATGGAAACACTTCTAAATGTTGCAGGAAACAAGACCACATATTGGTATTGGTGAGTTTATGAACCGGGATAATTAAACAACAATTATAATGACGAAAATTTATCTTATTAATTTGTTCTGCTAATTACTTCATCAAATATACATTTTGAATTTTCATTCTTTGATAAAATTGTATTGAGTACAAACACTACAACTCAACCTTTAAGTATAAGTTTGGTGATACAACAGTTCATTGCATAGATAATGTTTCATAACAGGATTTTTGCGTGATTACATTGTCAAAATAATGGAAATCCGCTTAATATCACAGTGTCACGATGTCTTAATGATATTGCACTATATAAATAAACAAAATAGACTCTTTCTATATATTATGGCATATATGACATTGTATATGGAGAGAGAGAGAGAGAGAGAGAGAGAGAGAGAGAGAGAGAGAGAGAGAGAGAGAGAGAGAGAGAGAGAGAGAGAGAGAGAGAGAGAGAGAGAGAGAGAGAGAGAGAGAGAGAGAGAGAGAGAGAGAGAGAGAGAGAGAGAGAGAGAGAGAGAGAGAGAGGGGGGGGGGAGAGAGAAAGGGAGAAGGGGCTTTTGCATATACTCATATGTATATCAAAGATGGTAAGTAAACAATAAATAAAAAAATGAAATCTAACCCGACTCATGCGACAATCGTCATTGTTGAAACTTGAAACAATATTCATTACAACTTCCCAGAATGCCGTGTCAGTATTGTCTTTCACCGCCTCCTTCCTGTCGATCCTTGGTTACAACTTCCCAGAATGCCGTGTCAGTATTGTCTTTCACCGTCTCCTTCCTATTGGTCCTATAATTTATATAACACCCATTTACCGCCCGAGTCAGGTAAAACCACAAATCAAATTTCATTTCTTGTCAATGTATACATTATTACTCATAACTATTTCGATTGACCAGTTTTATGACAGAAGACAGAAAAATATGTTGAAATCAGGAGAGACTGGGTTGAATGGTTAGAAGAGTAGAATCAAAATTTGTTAGTATCTCTAATGTATTACTGTGTGGTTTTTTTAATATTAAATAATGTAGTTTTAAGCATTGATCAGCGTAATTGTTACATACAAGAAAGAAATGATATGCAGTTTTGAAAGGACTGCCATACAGACAGTATACATTATTAATCAAATTAACATTACAATAAACCTTGATTTAGAGTGCTCGGCGTTGCGTACAAGATGTTATATTTTCGGTCAATTATAAGACAGTAGAAGAGAATTAGTATATTTCTAAAGTTACGAAGGCAATTTGGAAATCCCGAATATGCTACGCTTTGTCAGATTCCTTTGTCTAACATAGTGTAGAGGGAAAAATGCACGAACTTCTGAGGCGCAAACGGTAATTAGTTATGAAATAATCGTTGGCATTCCGAAGTGTTTCGTCTATACAGATCTCAGAATGTTGCTTACATGTATATGTTCAAAAATACCTTCACACGCGAAAACGTCAGCAATTGATATTTTGTTTGGTCGCACTGGTTGTAACTATTGTATCTTAATATCTATTTCTGATATATCTTTTGTATTATGTTATAGTAATTATGTGTTTTAACATTTGTGTTGATAACATTTTAACTCTCTCATATATACGTACTTTTGAAAAGCTTTCATAATTACCTTATACCCTCATAGCAACGTTGTGTTATCATAGTTACATAAGGGTGAGTTGTCGGTTCGTCGTACCCTCATAGGAACATTATGTTGTCATAGTTACATGAAGGCGAATTGTCGTTCCGTCGTACCCTCAAAGGAACATTGTGTTGTCATAGTTACATAAAGGCGAATTGTTGTTCCGTCGTACCCTCACAGTAAAAGCGATGATCGTTATCATTTTCAATAATTTTATCTAAACATGCTTTTTTGTTTCTTTGTTTGTTTTTGTTTTGTTTTGTTTTTAAGCTACATTCACCGAAATAAGTGCATTCAACTTACCTACTGACTATACTGTGGCGTAAACAGACAACAGAGCGATAAGAACAAGTATCTGTTTAATGAAGATTAAATATGCTGGTAAGTGCTGGACAGTCAAACAGGAGTAAAACATGACAAATCGATTATATCAACCAGAGTCACGCAAATGTAAGGTATTTCCCAGGGAAAATGCTTCTTAATATGTTAAAAATTATTTCCAGTTCGAAATTCGAATATTTACCTGTGATATGATAGTAATAGTCTGCAACTTTTATCTATTTGGGGTAATTTTTTCCCAATATATCATTATCTGTGTTTTTGTATATCATATGATTTATATTGTCTATATTTAATTTTGTATGTGAGTGCACCGATTCTTAGTCGTAAGGCTGTCCGCAAACTCTTCAACACAAATAATTCAATCATGACATGTCGTATGGATTTGAATTGAAATCCCTCACTGATTGAAATATTCTAAAAAAAAATCACGGTCTACTTTTGATCAACTTTGAATTTCAAGACATTTTAGTTAATCACAGAAATAATATGACATCCCACTGAATCAGAGATATATGTAATTTTGATAATTGAAAAAATAGAGGTAAATTAGATATTGAATAAATCTTAAGTTATTGTAGAAGTTGTAAAGGTATAAACAAATTTACCTGGACACTTTGTACCGCTACACGTGTCGTCCCCATGGTCGACGCTGTAAACTGTGCGGACCAGTAATATTTATAGCAAACCTATTGGTTTCCTTGTGATTACAGAGATGGAACACCTGAAGGTATACGTAAACATTTGTGAATTGTATCAAGCGTGCGTTACCTGTATTGTTACGTGTACTGATTACGTCATATTATGTGGGTTCACTCAGGTGAATACCGCTGACCGTCCCTGGTTTCATCTCTGGGAGAGCGGTCCAGCGAAGAATATTCAGGTGAGAGCAATGACAGGTAAGCACTCGGTGACGTGAGGGGACCAGTGGACCGGAACGGCAGAGGGCTGACGTCGGCGGGCGCACGAGTTGTCGCCGGGTACGCCGTAGCGGCGTTTGGGAATGCCGGAGCCTCTGCGTTGCTATCCTCACGGCACCGAGTGACTAACTACATAGATATCTTTGGGTGCCCACATAATAGGACACACTGCCCTCATCCTGTTGCCACTGGTCTTTTAACTGTTTTGCGAATAAACTGTGTATTTGTCAGAATTTCTACGCCAGAACCCGGAAGGACAACGGTGGACCACTGACAGTAAACCGTTACGGTATCAACATCTTGGTTCGGCTTCAAAATTGGTTACAGAACAATCCCCATAAAGTATTAATGTACAAAGGACCATATGAGTATCAATAAAAAAACAAACTATCAGTTACGTTCTTAATGAAATTGTCACAATGATTCAATGTAAAATGTTAATAACAGATTCAGGATCATTCTACTAGCAACGAATATCTACGCTAAGATGAAGTTTACAGTGTAGATGTCCTGGCAGCCGACTCGGTTAAACTTCCTAAAAATAGCCTTCAGATACAGCACCACTAGAGCATCGTTTGGAAACGTCATACGCGCGCACAGTGATTTTTGATAATTAGACTAAAGAATCTTACAAAGAGGCACCAGAAAACAGGGGAGGTAATTCATACATAAATTGATACAGATCAATATTAACTGTATTTATTGTGAAACAATTTCAAAAGAAGATCATGTTAATCACTCTTGTTGGTCCAGATTGAAGGTCGCGAAAGGTTTTACTATGTGAGGAATCCGAAGTACTCTAGGGAATCTATAAGGTCAGTCAGATGACCCCCGTTTAAACCTATTGTATACATCTTGTATCAGTTATCTCGCGTCAAAAGAAGTTGACCTTGTAAAATCGTACTCTAACGTATACCGGACATGTCCCATTCTCTCTTTACTATATTTAGGACATGCCTTAGGAATGAACTGTTCTCTGTTTTATCAGTACATAAGTTGTGGAAAACACACGTGAACAAACTGTTCTATCAGTATATAAATTCTTACAGTACCTATAGTTGTCACATACCCACCAGGACAGACTGTTCCCAATACTTGCAGTACCTATAGTTGTCACATACCACCAGGACAGACTGTCCGCCGTTCTTTCTGTACCTAAATTTATTCTATACCCACGGGGCATATGAGATGTGACCTATAAAGATCTTTTCCAAGTAATAGCTATAACACACTGTAACTGTCAAATCCAAAATGGTTGCCTGCCGGCCATATTGTTTTTTATCAGTACTAAATTGGAGGACATGTATGTATGTGTATATATATGAAAGATCCCTCCAGCGCTTCTTAAGGATAAACGATAAATTGTTATGGTCAAAATGTAAGTGGTTGCCTGCTAGTCACTTTATTTTATCACTTATCAGGGCCCAAAGGAAACTTGTCACAAGAACAGTTTATGATCAATACAATGGGCAACTGGAGCAGTCCACCATCATTCTAACTCAGACCAATAATAACATATACAAATAGTTTGGTATTCTTTTATCCATATCTTACGATGTTCACAAAATTTTGTTTCATTAAATACCCTAAACAGTAACAAGTCAGAACCGGTATTGACAGTCAACAGTTTCATAAAGTAAGCACAATTGACATCCACAAACGACAAACAACTATAATTAAATCTTAGTTTTTTTTATTATTTCATTATTGGTCAGAAACCGTATAAAACACATTTTTTTGTAAATTCTATTTCCAGTACGTAACAAAAGTTCCATTAATATCAAATACCTCTGTTGGCCGTTTACCCTGGAAGACTAAGGGCACTGTCTCTTGTGTATCATATTAACATAAAATTTAATTAAAATTCATAAATTACCAGGTAATTAGAAGCATTTTATTTTTCGTTTAAATTCAATTATTATTTGTAATTGAACATCTTTGATTAAAATTACAGAATTCTTAAAACGGTTAGAAAATTTATTACAATACTTGAATATTTTTAATGATATTTGATTCTCTCAATAAGAAATTTTTCACATATGTTCAGAATCTATTATTACTGCCCATTTAATTCATGATCATTTTGAATAAAAAACCAAAGCTATAGAAGTTCCAATTCTAATTCGCTAATGGTGAAATCTTGACAAACATGTATTGAAATGATGCTGCCTGGAAATTTACTTCAGTTGGCCCTTCCAACGATAACATGATAACTACTAGTACAGACAATCAGATCAGCCAAGAACGAGAGTCACATGGCCCCTAGTTAGTACTGATAAGTATGGCAAATCTGCCTGGAGGTACTAGAAAAATGGTAAAACAGTCCCTTGACCCAGTGAGCCAAACAAGGTTTAAAGAGGTTACATTTATAAAATATCAACAAATATATACAGCATTAAAACATTTTCACTCATCCAAACACATTCTCTCCATCTTCCTTTCTGATTATCTCCCTTAGTAAGACACTTTAAATCCTATGAATTTTTTACAATGAAATGAAGGAAAATACTATGAAATATCAACAAATGGTTACTTAAATATGACTAAAAATCAATTTGTTGGGATCTGCTGAGGTCACATAATTAATCGATTTGTCAAGGACTATATAACAAAACAATGGGTTTTATTTCATTTTTAAATAAGACTTAGTTCAGTATTATAAATGTAACTTATGTGGATAAAAACAATAAGTAGACAATCAGGTATAAAATATCTGTGAGGTCAACTGTAACTGACCTTCAGTCTAAACATAAGAGACCATTTTCTAAGAAAAAAAATTCATTTTGCCTTTCATCGTGCAAGAAAACTGACCCCATTTCATCAATTGATCCCTTATAAATGAATCAGTCATATACACACAATATATGTACAATTTTGTGCAATTATATTTCCAGTATTTTCTGAAATTCTGTATAGAAAAATATTGGTCAATGTACATGTATCTTCGTTGAATCATACAGATTTCCTGATATAGAATGAGAAGGAAACATTTGACTACTGGCCTTGTCAATAGATCAACAGATTGCTGACTCAAGTCTTGGGTACCAAGTTACCCGTTGGATGTAGCTACCTTACTGTATAAAAACCAGTCTTCATACATATACATATATATATATACATTTCATGATACTTTTTTGTACCTGTTATCAAACTTGACAAAAGTCCATCAATTATGCTCCCATTTATTACCTTGTCTTTCGTTTAATATATAAACAGCCATGACAAACCAACAGAGGACATCAATCTTGAAATTCAGCCAATCCATCATCACTTGGAGAGCACTTTTTTTGTTTGAGCTACGCTGACTTTCCTCTCTGGAGAGAAAGTCTTTTGTCACATACAACCTGACTAGAAACATTAAATCCAGGTTACATAATAGTTATTGCCCTGACTTCATTATCAAGGGAGTTAGTGTATCGTTGCAAGGTACCAAACTTCCACAAATAATCCTCGTCTTATTGTCAGGAGACCATTGCCTGTGGTACATGGGACTGAACTTGCCCCGTCCTAATCCTAGTCTTGTTGTCTGGAGACCCAGTCTTCTGGTACATGGGACTAAACTTGGCCATCTAATCCTTGTCTAATTGTCAGGAGACAATTTCCTGTGATACATGGGACCAAACTTGCCCATCTAATCCTTGTCTAGTCATCAGGGGACCAATTTCTGTTGTTCATGGGACCAATTCTAACTCCCTAATCCCTGTTGTCAGGAGACGCAGTCTTCTGGTACATGGGACCAAACTTGGCCCCCTAATCCTTGTCTAGTCGTCAGGAGACCAATTCCTGTTGTACATGGGACCAAACTTGGCCCCCTAATCCCTATTGTAGTGGCTACGCAGTCTTGCGGTACATTGAAAAAAATTTGCCCACGTAATCCATGTCTAATCGTCTGGAGACCCTGTCTTGCGGTACATGGAACCAAACTTGGCCCCCTAATCCTTGTCTAATCGTCTGGAGACCCAGTCTTGCGGTACATGGAACCAAACTTGCCCATGTATTTTTTGACGTAGTCTTTGGCTTTAGCCTTGACATTCTCGTTGACTTCAAGGTCCTCTACATGATGGCAGTGCTTCATTTCCTTGGCCATAACATGGTGTGTCAGCTGTGTAAGAAAAAATTCCAGTTATAGATCAAGTACCACATTCTGCTTTTCATGTAATAATGACTTAAATAATTGTTCATTGATTATTGAACTTGTTTCTGTTCATGAAGGTATTACCACCATATCCACCAAAATCTACCAACATTAACGAGGCCCTATGGGCCTGCATAGCTCATCCCGTATTCAATGCTCATGTCAAATACAAGGGCATTTCACATCATTGTTTTTAGCTTACGTCAAACAAGCTTCCTCTTTTGTTTTGACCTCATGTCACCTTGAATGCTGGTCAAGGTCTTTTTTCCACCAGTCTTTCATCATAATACGAACCCATCAGTCAAATACCAAGCTTCTAGACCTTTTGGTTAGTCAGAAGAAGTAGTTTGAAGTTTTTGAAAAATTTGACCCCTATTACCTTAAATATGGGTCAAGGTCAGTTATCTTCACAAACTTCAGAATAAGTCAATTGAAGATTTTTACAAATATGACCTAGAGTATAGGTCAAGAGCAATTCTTTAAATTCATTTTGTTGAGCTTCCAATCAGCCAACAGAGGACAGATGAAGGACATATGACAGACAAAAGGCCTATAATCACATACCAATTTGGTTGACTATGGTAATTAAACTTTATGAGAAACTGAGAAAAACAAAACATTTTAATGTTAATGAGGATGTTGAAATAACATTTTAGCTTTACTACCAGACACATAATGCAGCGAGATAAAAAAATGTCTCATTGGAGGACGATATCCAGTAGCAGAAAGACTTCCAATGTTTTTGTACGGTTAGGATTTTTGCAGTTCTACTACTTGTTTCAAATAAAAGATTTTTCTTTCATTTATTTTTCAAGAATCTACTTTCTGCAATTTTATTCTATCTATGAAAACAGCTAAAAACAGAAACCCTGGAAATTAAGTTCTTTTGTAGAAGTCTACCACCACTACTGCCTTGAGTTCTTACCTTCCTAGCAAGATGTTTGAAGTCTTCCGTGGAAGAGATGTGGCCCATCTTACAGTCGGGTTTCCTGTATGGGTTTAGGCACACGACGATATAGGAAGACATCTATAACAAAGAAACATAAATGATGTCAATTTGACGAGTCAAAACAATGAATTCCTGCTGGTACCCACTTAAGACAGGGTTGATTTATGTTATAGACTACATTCACAGCCCCTAACTATAGATGTGACAGACATATTCACAGCCCCTAACTATAGATGTGACAGACATATTCACAGCCCCTTACTATAGATATGGACATATTCACAGCCCCTAACTATAGATTTGACAGACATATTCACAGCCCCTAACTATAGATGTGACAGACATATTCACAGCCCCTAACTATAGATGTGACAGACATATTCACAGCTACTAACTATAGATGTGACAGACATATTCACAGCTACTAACTATAGATGTGATTGACCATATTCACAGCTCCTAACTGTAGACACTTCCATTTCTGACTGCAGAGAATTAGTATGAAGTCATTCATAATTGAAAGAAATATTTGCTAAAAACTATAAGATAATAAAAGTCGGAAAGTATACAGAGTGATTGATAAATATGAGTTATATTAAGAGTGTGAACAAACCTTGTTTCTGAACTGGTCTTTAATCTTCTTGGCTAATTCACTGGATGTATCTGCAGCAGCTGTTGTTGTCTGCTTAGAACTCTTCTTAACAGACTGTAAATATAGTTCACAAAGTATGTAATACAACAGTATTAGTGAAACTGATGAAAGCTCCCCTAGAACAATTTCCAATTTTCATTAAATTTTAACAAAGGGCAAGGTTCTGTAATTATGGGGTTGCTGGCCCTGAATTTGGTATACTGCACTTTTTCTGAGTATGACCAATATATACACCAAGTTTCATGTTCCTAGTTATAATGCATACAAGTGATGCTCATGACACAAAATTTGAACAAAGGGCAATAACTCTGTACTGAGGGGTCATGGGCCTTGACTTTGCTACAGTACCTCGCTTTGGTATGGCTGATGTATACATCATGTTTCAATATCCTTTTTTTATTCAAATACAGGCAAAGTAATGCCTCGGACACAAAATTTTAAGCAAGGGCAATAACTCTCTAATTAAGGGATTGTGGGCCCTACACTGGTACACTGCACACTCTCTGGGTATGATCAATCTATATTTTCCACCAAGTTTCATTATCCTAGCTTAAATGTTCTTAAATCGAAAGGGCACATGGACAGACAAGACGGACATGATGGGAATATTCAGAGAACAGAAAAACTTCACTGGACACAGAACTTTAACAAAGGGCAATTAATCTGTAATTTCAGGCTCTGCATTTGGTAGACTGTACATCCGCTTAGTAAGATCAATGTGTACACCAAGTTTCATTATATCCTCGCTTAAATGAAGGAAAAATTTTGCTTATGGAAAACCACTTTCTATCCAGATCATAATCAAATCTTCTGTGATTGTTTCCTAGGATTTTTGAGACATGGTTCCTTGAAGTAGTTAACAGCTAACTCACTGAACAACATAAGGGAGGCCCATCCAGAGAAATTGGGGTAAGGTGTTTCCCCAAGGACACAACTATGACAACACCAACTGGCCTGTTTCTCAGTTTCCTTAGATATACAAAATGCCACAGATAAGGAGCATTGAACTATACATCCAGGACCTTCACCATTGGTTACGTAGACCAACGTTCTACTGACCAAGCTATAGTCCCATATATACTGCCTCCCTCTTCTAGACTTAAAAGGGCAAATCAATCCAATTATGTAAAAGTTGTTTTATTTAGCAGATCAATTTCTCATCAGATTATACTTAAAGCTTGACAAAATCGAGAATCAATATAAATGGACAGATCATTAGAATTTCACTATGGCAAAATAAGAATGCAATGAGTGACATAGAGGTATGAGTAAACAACAATATGCAAACACGACAAATTGATATGTAGTGAAGATACATAGACTTTTTTAAGGCATACTCTTTCATACATTTGAAGAGATCTGTATAAAAGCTACAACTGACCTTGACCTCCTCCATTGGTGGGGTACACATGTCCATGCTGTCATCCTGTGTGCAGTCCCAGGTTGGTGTGTCCCACTGAGTTTGTCTACAAATACATTATACAAATCATGGTAACTATTTAGTCAGCAGTTCAGATTTTTAACATTTATATGTACAAGACCTCTCGATTAATACAAAATACATTTAAGAGAAAGAAAAAATTAGCTAGCCAGAGTTACCAACTTATAAATATCTTTAACCCACTTTTGTCATCAAATGTATTTCCTATGCATTGAATGGAAAGTGCCTATCTGATTGGTCAATAAAAGTATCATTTTTAAAAGAAATATACATTTCTCATTTTTAAACATATTAATTTAATGGTATTGATAGAATGCAAGTTTCACCACCATGAAATTCACTAAATCACTACAAGAAACAGAAGAAACACATGCATGAACTACTCAGGTCAAAGGTTACCTGGTGATAGTGTGGTAGTAATATGTCTTCCCATCAGAGTCTTTAGCACTTTTCCAGTTGGGAGGTAGTTTGGTTTGCTTGGTTTTAGGAGGAGACGGTGGAGGAGGAACATCTTCCTCCTCAGTGGGGGCGACCCCCTGGGCCATGGCAGCCAGCTGACTCTGAATCTGAAGCTGTTGCTGAAGGTGCTGTATCTGAAAAAAACATTTTCTGAATTATTGATCTGGGGCTACAGTAGCACCTGTCAAGGCTCTACCAACACAACCAAGACAAATCATCAGGATCAACATCTCTCTCTGATCAAACAATCTAAATTAATGATTAAATTCATAAAAAGAAGAGTTCAATATTTCACTGTGGTGAAAAATAAAATCTAAATGTCAAATTCGAAACAAACAAAAAAACTTTTTTTTGGTTTGCAAAGACCTTAAGAAACATTATTTGGTTTTCCCTGTAGCAATTACTCTACAGAAAATCAATCTCACATGTCTAATAACAATGTCTTAAGTATATTTTTGTCTTATAATCTAATCTTAAGTAATTACTGCTATTTCATCAAGAACTATAACAGTGATATTTAGAAAAACAAGACTATCAGTGAAACTGATGTATACTCCCCAAACACAACTTTATTGACCACAAAATTTTAACAAGTGTGAAATTCTGTAATTGTGGGGTTGCAAGTCCTAAATTTGGTATACTGCATATTTTCTTAGAACAAACAATGTATACACCAAGTTTCATAATCCTAGCTTCAATGCTAGCAAAGCTATGCTAACAACACAAAACATACACAGGACCATAACTCTGTAATTGAGGGGTCATGGACCTTGCCATTGCTACCCAGCACCTTGCTTTTGTTTGACTGATTTAAATATCACATTTCATGAATGTCCTAGTTTATTTAAATGCAGGCAAAGTATATTTTAACAAAGAGCAAAAACTCTCTAATTAAGGGGCAAGGGACAAGATATTATTTTTACAAAGGGCAATAACTCGGAAACTGAGGGATCTAGGGCCCTGAATTTGAAACACTGCACATTGTCTTAGTATGATCAATGTATACACTAAGTTTCATCATCCTTGCTTAACTGTGGGCAAAGTGGGCAAAGTTCTGCTCCGGACGTGAAAAGATGGAAAAAGGACATGGCAGTGACTATACGCTACCTCGAAAATTTTTCAGGGAGTATAAAAATATTATTAGTATGCTTGGATGAAAAACAGCTGCAAGACTTTGTATTGAAATGTATTAGAAATAACTAAACTGCTCTGAAACACAAACTATTTTAATCCTCAAAGAAAGGTAGGAGTAGAGGGGTAGTATACAGTATAACAGATTTATTACATAGATATTGTTATCACTCCTAAGTGGGATGTGTTATTCATGTGCTGTTTTGTAACCCATCACACAGATGTCATTACTATTTCTATATGTGATATGCAAGCTCAAGCACAACCAGGGCTGAAGAGGATGATCAGTGACCCCAGCTTCCTGAGAACTATAAAACACCCTGACACACATAACACAGATCTTCAGCTGAGGTGGTAGGGAAGGGTGTTCTCCCTACTCTCACAACCCCAGGCATGCAAGCACAGTCCACAATTACATGAATTTAGTCAGGTCAGAAAAGGCTACCACTACATATATCCTTGAATATATAACATGTTCGTTTCAATTTCAGAAATTTAATAGAATACAAAGGTCTGAAAAGTAAAATGGAAAAAAAACCGAACCGACAACGTAAACATTGGAGCTGAAGCCTTCAGAAAAACTCATTTATGACAGTAGTGTAAGGGATTAACTGGCTTTCATTTTAGCTGACTGCAAAACCCTTAAATCCTCGTAATTCGTCTGATTTTACATCGGCAGGAGAACAAACATCAAAATGACAAAGATCTGATTGTATTCATAGCTCTGAGAATATTATATCTTCTGGCAGCATGATTTTGGGAGAAATTGCGGTGGAAATGACAACAAATGTTATCTGACACAAGGCTGGTTACGAGTACAAACATTACATACAAATAGACATGTATTACAATGGATATGCAAAAAGGAGAAATAAACAAACAACCTCCAACACTCAAACAGATGAAAATAACAAAATATGATTTGATAAATGACCACTAAAATAAACCACAAAAAAATAAACAAAACAAAATGAGAAAAAAAATCACGAAAATATATGATATCTAATTGATGAAGGAGATTGATGCAGGTATAATGAAAATAAAGCACAGGTGATAAAATTTCTATACAAGAAATCAAATAATATCTTACTGTGGTGCTTGGATCAGCCATCTTTGAAAAATGAAAGAACAAAAATTATTTTATTTTTGTGTCTCAATTATCTTAATTTCATAAGAAAGAATTCCATACAAAATTTCATCTTAAAACTGCATATAAGTAATCTAGTTCATGATCATCCAATTTCAAGATCACATTCTCAATTAAGTTATTCAGTTATCTTAATTTTGTCTTATTGTTTTTTTTTTGTTATTAATTTATGAAAATTAATTTATAATAAAAAGAAATTAAATCTTAAGGGCAATAACCCTGGTAAAGATAAAATGACCATAACAATATCAGAACTTGGTCTGCAGAATATTATCATACAACCATATACCAAATTACAGTTCCATTTCTGTGTGTGTTACAGAGAAAACAAATGGAAACAAAATTATGACAGAATGACTGACAATGTAACCCTATATGCCCCAATCATGAAATGGAAAAGGCATGAAAAAAGTCCAGATGAAAGTGGATATAACAGTACTGAAGGCTAATAGAGATTGAACAGTAAGCAGAGAATCTGTAACCAACCTGTTGTATAAAGGCAATGCTCTGTGGATCTGAAGATATCTGGGTTGCCTGCTGTTCCAAGGGTAGTGTTGCCTGTTGTTGTTGTTGCTGTTGCTGCTGCTGCTGCTGGAAGCCCATGGCCTGGGCCCCAGTTGCCAACATCTGTGCCTGAGAAATACCCTGGCCTTGTTGCTGAGCAACCAAGTCTGTCTGGTTTTGGAATTGCCCCTAGAAAATGCAGGTTTTGTTTGAGAATAAAACAAAAGTGAGCAAGGGCTCACAGAAATATACCCCAACCAATAAACTTTTGTCTGCTGATGTAAATCTGTTAAGGGGATTCTTGAGATATCTTGTAAACAAGCTTCTATTAATATCACATCAGGTATATATATATATAGACCTTGGTGGGGTGAATTTATCTTTTAAACATGAATTAAATCTGTCTAGTGGTTCAAGAGATAACTTGTACACAAACTTTCTATTTCAAAAGTGGTCAACAATGACCTTTGATCTTTGACTGTTCTACCAAAAATCTTTTCAGGTATAGACATTAGGAGGGTGATGCTATAGTATAATTATAAACTGAATCTGTTTCCAGGTTATAGAAATCTAAATACAACAATTAAAACATGGCTAAATAAGGACGACTTTACCTCCTACCGGAAAGAAACTGTGAAATTTTACATAAGACTTAGAAGTCCATGTGTATTATAAAATATGCTTATAATCTAAATGTTATCACATGCTATACACTAAAATGTACAAGATATTTATATAAATCATGTAACACATATTTATCTTCCTACAGTAATTAATTTACATCTATACCAATAATAATTGATTATGATTAACAAATTTCCATAGAGATTTTTCACGACCAGAGAAGTACAACAGTATTTTCAACTATCTGAAAATCAAAGCATACTAGTTACTACTACAATGATAACTGTGAAATGGTAGTTAACTTCTTATATGAGCAATCAGTATCAGTCAATATCTAATACAACCAGCCATGCTGGAGCAAAATTCACCAAGGAGAGTTCCACTGTTTACAGAACCTTCTACACTCTGATTCTATCACCTTTGTGAACATTCATATCATCTTTTGTGTGGTATTATAATAACACTGGCCTTGACCTTAATGACCTTCACCTACCTGCTGCTGTTGCTGCTGCTGGTACATAAGCTGTTGTTGCTGTGTCTGCCCGCCCTCCATGAAGGTCATTCCAGACTGAAGTAAGGCCTGTTGTTGGGCTTGCTGCTGATATTCTGGGTTAAGAAGCTGTTGCAGGGAAGGATCTTGAAAGGCTGGCTCTGTGTTTCCTTCTGTAATAAATATGGGGTAATTTATTTCCCTTCCCATGAAAAATCAGCAAATAAATGGTCAAAACTGAGGTTTACACAGTAGTTTTTCTTGTCGTCACTAAAATAATTTGTCTCACTTGTACTATGGTATGTTATACAGAAACTTCTTATTGATAGAAGAATCCTTGACAGCCACTGTAAAAGCCAATGACCCAATACATCCAAGCATACTGCAGAAAAAAACACCACCGCATTAAAAAAAATATCACCATAGCAACAAACATCACCAAGAGGACCAGCTTTTCATGGGAAACAATCCCCTCAAAAAGAAGAAAAAAAGTGGGTTTCATTTGTTGTTTATATATGTTTACTTGCCTTGTTGCTGTAAGCTTTGTTGCTGTAGGTCCTGTAGCTGTAGGCCTTGCTGTTGTAAACCCTGCTGCAGCTGGGCAGCTAGCTGGGTAATGATGGCCTCGGGCAAGTGGCCCTCCTGGAGTAGGGCCTGAATGTGAAGCTGGGCTACTTCAGGACCGTACCCATGCTGGACAAGGGTCTGCTGGAAGAACAGGTAAGTAGGATCACCGAGAATCTGCTGCCTTTGCTGCATAAAGAGTTCTTCTTGCTGTCGCTGATGTTCAGCTACCATCTCATCATGTGCTTTCACATCAGCTTCAAACCGCTGTCGTCTTTGCTCCTTTGTCATCTTACGTGGTGAAGGTAAAAGTGTTTTTCTGAAAAACAAATATAAAAACATTCTTCTTATTGAATTTCTTGTTTATTTGTCTTCTATATTCAACGGCTAGTTCAGTATGTGCCATCTTTTGCCAAAAAATGTGTTTCACTTTTTTTCATTATTTGAAGAAAGAAAACCTCAATCCCAGCACACTTATTCAATTCAATTCAATATGAATATAATGTATGGTGTTTTACCTTCCATAGTATGACCACTCATTCCTCATAACATTTATTTTTTTCCTTGTGAGATCTTCCTTCTCTACACATTTTTTATATGGTGGATATTATTAACAGCATGATATCAACATCTATTCTACTATCCACACAAAAAATGCCTTTATTTACGAGTTACTCTTATTCTACAATGACTTCAGGGGTAACAAGACAAATTCTAATTCAAATTTAGGAGGTTGATTTATTGCAGAATGATAAATAAGTTTGTAATTCTACTAAACAGCAATAAATATGGGTGGGCTTATTACCAGGCCTCGACTTACTCCTGGAGCAACACTTATAACATCATCCAGGTTATTATTAATTTCTACCTAAACAGTGATATCTGTCACAGTATAAGTTCTGGACATTGAAATATATCATCACCAGTATCTCTTTAACTTCACATAAAATATTCTAAAAGCAAACTCATCTGCATTTCACCAAAACAAAACAGCATGAGAGTGAAAATGACCAATATTAAGTGGTGGAGTGTCCCCAAAACATTCTGCCAATACAATTATTTTGAGATCTACAATGTTGATTCCAGTACCTGGGCTTAGAAGGGTCATCGTCTTCCTCTGAGGGAGGAGGAGGTGGAGGTGGGCGCTTCCTCTTTCTGATTCCAGAATCCCAGCCAGCAGCTGTGAAAGATAAGTAATCTTGTTTCTGATAATGAATTTTAACTATTTCCGAGGAAAGAATTGTATGTAGAGTAGGTGATATCCACAGCCATACCATTGAAAAGATGTCTAATGTTTAAAAGAGTACCCATCAACAATTAATGATGTACATCAAGAGAGAAATTGAAATCAGCAGTTTAATCTGACACTAACTTTACCTCTTTCGTATCCTTACTTATCTGTCATCATTTTAAAGCTAGATAACAATTTCTGAGCTCAGATTTAAGATTTTATACAAACCCCTTATTCTGGTCTGATCCTGTAAACGTTCAAACTTCTCTCGCTGTCGCTGTTTGGTGGGTCTTACATCTGTTGATAAACAATCTATACATCAATTTATAATTTTGATTTTCATAATCATATTAACACTATGTTAATTTTTTGATTTGTCAGAACTATTCCTTTCATGTTTCCATTAAGCATATATAAATGATGAAGCTAGACTCAAGGTACACCAGTTAATGAGTGAGAACAGGTTGGATCTACCCCTAGATCACAATTCTAACCCTACTGACAGGAAAATAATGTAAAGAAACAAACCCAGCAGCTGTCGCTCAATTCGTTTCCTTTCTTCCACCTGCTCTTTTTTTGGGATCCTGAAGATTTCCTGCAGCACAAAAATCATTCAATATGACATTTAACTATAATTCTTTATTCATGTTTCATGTTTTTACTGTCAGAATAAATTAAAAGTGAAATAATGACTTACAGCAGTAACCATTATGCCTTCATTTCATGTTAGTAGTTGATATTCTGTTTTTTCATGATGCAGAGTTATCTAACCTTGCAAACAGGTGTGGTTGTTAAGGCATTTGTTTGTCATAAATTTGCGAGAAAACAACCTTATTTTCTCTTGTAAATTAATAACATGACAATCAAATATCTGCTCACTAGGGTACTTAAATCTGTATTACTAAGAGTCAGAATTTTTGCTGAAACAAATTCATGGAAATCCCCGATACTTCATCTGTAAAAGGAATGTACTTGTAATGACCGTTTATAATTCCAATGTTAACACTTTCCATGGTAACATCCCCCACCCCCACCCCCTAAAATGAAAACTGAGGTTTGACACTATGTCAAAGCCATCTTGTAGGTAATTTGATTTTGTAATAAAATATTTTATCTGCACCACGGAAAATCCAAATGCAAATATCTAAGTATGGCTCCTATTCCTGCTAAAATCTAAATCTTGCACTTAATAAGAACACAACCCTCTGTGAGTATGAAATAGCATACCAACTATTATACTTTATAATTCTCTGAAACTTTCAGGTAACACAAAAAGAGTACAAACTCAACGATAGACTTTGATAAATACAGCATGCTTGATGCATGTGTTAAATATATTGAAGTATTTTTAATTTAGCTACGACTAATCAAACTAAGAGAATTATACCGCTCTGATTTAGATACCTTGAGATCACTCCAGTGTTGTAACAGTTCCTCAGCCAAGGACATCACATCATGTTTTGGCTCTGAAGAATCACACTCTGTCACCACTTCTTTCTCCATCTCATCCTTACTGGTGTTTAATTCCAAGTTAGATGATGATGAACTATCTGCAGCGACTTGATCAGTTACCGTTTCTGATTTACTGTCACTAGAATCTGCAGCTGTCACAGTTGTTTCACTGTCTAAACACTTTATTGCACTATTTTTTTCTGACGACAATTTGTCGTCATTTTCTGTTGAGTCAATCTCTGGTTCCTGAGTTATCTTCTCTTGACTGTTAGACGCATCACAACTCTCAGACACTTCACTGTCTGTTGTTTGTGAAAGGGGATCTTGTTTGTCAATTACTTGTCTACACAAAAGCGACACTCCATCTTTCTTACTAGATCGTAAGAAGCGTTTCTTTGAACTTTCATTGCTGGGTGGACTATCAAAGTCTGTATATAATTCATTTCCCACGATATCACTGAAGCTATCAGAGGTACTAGTTCTCGACTCGTTATCTGAGCTTGATGCGTCTTCTAATGCAAATTTCACTTTCTTTTTACTTGATTTAGCCTCCTTGGCTGTGGTCATGGATAAAATTGAGGTAGGTTTTTCCTTTGCGGACGTGGGCGGAGTAGAAGGGGTAACTTGACCAACAGGAGGAGTAGATGATATCAAATGACTAGAGCTCTCGTCAGAATGTTCTCTCTCAGCCAGTTTCTGAATTATGGCTAAAATTTTACTGTCTTTTAAAATTGTTTTGTTGGTGATGGGTAAGATTTTCAAAGTAGAAAGAATCTACAAATGAAAGAAAAAAAAAATTACATTTTAATAAAACAACAAAATTTTGGTGATACTTTTTCATCAATCATACATCATAACAAATATTGTTTGTGAACATATCATATTTTTGGTAAAAGCATATGAAGTGAAGGTCAATTGAGCAAAAATATACTTTTCATTCTCTGAAGAAAAGGATCTATTTATTATTAACTCAATAAGGTTATCTCAATTAAGTTAAAGATTATGAAAAATATTCACAGAAATTTACAGTAAATGATTTCAAACTCCTGGGAATATCTTGTAATTTAACACTACTTATATCTTATATTGTAAAACACAACCAAATTTCAGATGAATTCAACACTACTTTTTGTTATACCATGCAATAACATTGTCACTCTGAATCCCCTCCTGCAAATAATCTGACCTTTCATATACTCCTGTATCACAAGGAGTTTGAACAGGTCTCACCTGCATTTTAACATCAGTTGCATCGTCTCGAAGGTCAACAATCCAGGTCCACAGCAGTTCCAGCCCATGATAATCCAGAAACAGACGCAGGCAGTTCCTCTCTGTCGTCACCTGATACAGATTGTAACAAGTTTAGGTATCAGTTGCCAAAATGTAAACCATGATTTAATATTTCAACATTTGTCCAGTGAAAATTCGGTTTTTGTATCAGCAGAAATGAGTGGAATGAAATAAAAATAAATTAATAAATTTTCGAAGTTCAAGGGCCATAACTCTGGAAAAACTCCTGCAAAATTAAATAGACCAAAACCAAATAAAAAGATAACCTCCATACAAAGCAAATTTCTGATCAATATCTACATCTTTTACAAAGTAAATAAGGGGAAACCAAATTATGATGGAATGATTGGGCAACACTATAAGCTTCAGCCATTTTATGGCAGGGCATTTTTATGAGCAGTAATTGAATCAATGAACAATTCCTGAATTTCATAATAAATTGATCATGTGATGAACATTGTATGTGCTTTAAACATGCTAAATTAGAAACACAACTGACACAAGATAAAGAAGTTTTTTTAACATCAAGATATAGTCTTAGTAAGAGCAAATGCTTGAAACAAAGAATATTACTTTGTGTTAACTATACATGTTTGTTTTTTACCTGCAGGACGTTGAGTAGTGTAAGGCGATGCTCTGCGTCCTCTGCCCGTACCATCAGACGACACAGTGTTAGTACATTTTCTGTGCTCATCAATCCCTGAGATGTCATTTCCTCCAGTTCTTGTTCCAACTGAAAATTGACTCATTGTATTTTTAATGTCACCAGAACACTGACACTTGTCTTTATAATAAAAAAACTTAAAGCCAACCAACAAACAAATTTATGTATTTTGAACTACATTATTATCCTGTCATTCTCTCCCTTACACCATGGACTAAAATATTAAATCATTGTATCGTTTTCTTACTTCATCCTCGAAGAGTTCTTGCTTGGTTTTCTTCTCCTCTTCTTCTACTTCCTCTTCCCGTTTGCGACCCTTTGTCACTGGAGCATTTTTGGTCGATCCGATGAATCCGCGACATTTATCTGTACCACAGAAACATTTCTGTGCTTCTTTCCTAAATTAGACAAATATAATAAATAAGAAACTTTCTTTAGTTAACCTCTACAGTATGACATACAATTGGATTTGGCAACAACGTCTATCATTCTCGATACCCCAGGGGTTACACTCATTACCACTTTCTGCCCCCCTGGAACCATCCTCGATAATCCTAGGGGTTACACTTACTATCACCCTATGTACACCTGAAACCATCCTCAATAATCCTCATATAACACTCTCAATCCCAAGCAAACACTTTCAATATGGAACTTTGGGTTAGATTCTTCACAGCAAACTCTAGTTTTCACATAGAAATTGATTTTCTATTTATAGTAACAGTGACCATTGACCTTTGAAGATGTAAATAAATTCCTTGCAACGAAGTACTGTATGGAGTTTGATCTTGATTGGTCCACGGGAACCCAAAATTTCAACCTGAATTATTTACTATAATGCAAAAAACCTACCCATAAAGCTCAAACTGGTAGTCAAACGTCAGCTCCTCGCCAGCCTCAACATGTTTGCGTGAGTAAAACCCAACTCTAAGAGCACCATTCACTGTCCACTGAAAATTACAAGAGGGTCAAAGGTCAAACACTATCCATGGAGGCATCATGGACCAAACAACATTTTGAACAATGAAACATGAGGCTTATAAGCTTATTTATTTTTGAATTTGTTGTTTCTCAAACCATTTAAACCTTATCCTTGAATGTGAGTAAAGAATATTTCATTATACCAAAGAATGACACACCATTACATGTCATATCTACCCCTTTTTTAGTATGGTTATTTTTAAGCAAAATGCAAAACACTAAAATTGATGTCTCCCTCAATCCCTATAAACAGTAACGAATTCCCAAGTTAGTTTTGACTAATAACATATAATAGCTATGTTGTTGTCATTTTTAAGACTGATGCATTGAAAATTCAATTATCAAAATTCACTTCAATATTTTGACCAAAAAATTTTGCTTTTCCCAAGGAGAGTGAAGAAATCTTGTGGAAAGTTTTACTGTACTTCTAGCAATATCACCATGAACAAAATCTAAATTGAAAAAATAACAACAAAGCCATGAAGATCTAGCAGTCCTTTATCAAAATTGAAAGTTTTTGTCCCCAAAAAGATTCAGGTAACCTATTTGGTTGCTTAAGATATCCATATTGCAATGCAACTTTATTTTCTGTTTGATTGGAATAGTACTGCCAACTATCCTAACTTTATTTTTTATGTAATTATTGCAACAACACAACAAGCCACTGACCATCATATTTGATTAGGTTCAAGATCAATATCCAGAATGCCAAGGATAAAATTGACAGATGGGCAAGAGAATCGATATCTCATACACTAGTCTTCAAAAACTGAAATTTTGCATGGCATTTCAATTCTAGAAATGACTGAAATCAGACAAAAGATTGTTTTCTTATCTTTGAAAACTAATAACAATATACCTTTTGTGTTTCACAATTGGGGTCACAGCTGTGGTTGATGAATCGGGAGATGTTCCCGCGTGTCGTGGCATCAATGACCTCATCAGCATTTAAGGCCATGAAGTAGTAATGTTCTTGTCCAGTCTTAGCGTACTGTTTGGTACGACTCTTGAACTGACGATAGTCTAGCACCTCTCCAACATACTCCATCACAAACTGACCACTGGAAAAGGTAGCACAGCAATGATAAAACTGACCAGACTTAATATTCAATTATTAAGTATGAGTAAGAAAATTGACTGGTCAATTTTTTTTTTTTTTAAATTGATTAAAAGAAATTGAAATTTTACATACAATCAAATTTTTTTTTTTTTTAAAATATATTAGACTTATAAGTTCTTAACCTTAATATTATTTCACTGGCTCTAATTATCTCTGTACATGTATATTTATTTTGTTGTAATTATTAATCATAACGCTAACTCCGCCGACGACTCTTGATTTGCTGTTATAATTTAAATATTCTTTATTTACATGTAGAATACATTATACAATATATATGTGTGTGTGTATGAAGAAAACAGTACCTCCTCCTCTCTACCCTCCTTCCTCTTTCCTTTTTTCTACCCTTTTCTATTCTGTCTGTCTTGTTTGTCTATTTTTCTGATGAGCGAATGGTATGTGAGCATCTGTGTGTGTATGTCCATGTAAGTGTAGTATAGGGAATCAGTTTTGAGATTCCATCATCGATGATCGGATATTAACAGTAAACCTAACATCACTGGTTATTATTTTGAAACCAATCAACAAGGTTGAAATTTCAGAATTGATTAGTTATAATAGGTTGTTTCCTGTTTAGACATTGATTATAATTAGGTAATCACCTACACAACACTATGTAAGTGTATGTAAGTTTGTGCGAAAGTTTATGATAATATGTTTATATATGTATTATATTTGAAAACTTTCAAAAATAAAAAATAAAAAAAAAAAAAAAAAATACAATCAAAATTTATGTAAAGATACAAAACACAATGTACAAACAAACGCTAATATTCTCTTTTGATTATTTGCCAAGTGTATTGCCCAACGGACAGCCTGGGTCATTTAGAGGAAGGGCTTCCTTAGAGCAGCTGGCAGCTATCACACCGAACAACAAATGGGAGGCCAGTTACATGTAATCCAGAGTAACTATAGAGTACAAGGTCTTGCCTAAGTGCCTAAGGACAAAACCAGGGCAGCAGACAATATCAGTTTCCTGAGAAACACAAACCGCCAAAAATCGCCAGCATTGAACCAAGCACCTCAAATTGTCACCTGAGGTTACAAAGGCTAATACTCTTCTAACCAAGCGGTCATGATCCAAAAATATTCTTTATAATAATTGTTTATTAACAACAATAGAATAACAATATCTAATATAGGAATTTAAGCCAAATTATGCAATAATGTAATCCTTGAGTCCATCCATTGTCCAGATCAGTAGCTATCTATTTACCTTTTGTCTCCAATCCAGTTTGAATTATTTTTTAGAAGACAAACCCCAAAATTATTTTTGGCCAAAACATGTATCTTTTTAAGAAATTCACAATTTTTATAAAACATCTGGAGACTTTCAATCCATCAAGAGCATTTAATTATAATAATCTGGTTTCAAAATTGTTTGTCAATGTCCCCCTTCGAGGGTGATTCAAAATTCTTTTATCATCAAATAACCATCCAATGCTAATAATTACGCATGTTTAGTTTCTTGTATGAACATGAAAAGTTAAAACTGGAAGTCCCAATGGTCTGGCAAATGCATTCTGATTTTAGAAATCTATTTTTCTGCTGAAAACACTGCAAGTATGAAGCTTATTAAAGAAAATCTTCATTCACATCTTAATAAAATTCCTTGAAGTTTGAAATAAAACATCTTTGTATACATCAATTGATACATACGGTACGAGATCCTCGTTTGTTTTCAGACCGAATCCCTTCCATGGGGTTCTGAAGGGTTCCACATTAGCATATTGTTTCTGAAATCATCAAACAAATTTTATGAATAATTCGAAAACATGGAAAACAGAACAACATCATGTGACTTTTTCAAAATCTAACAGTCCTGAAATATGAAATAAAAAAAAAAAATGAAATTTGTTAATGAGACTTTTCAAAATCTCTCTTTTTCATACGGGTCTAAATTCAGCTATTTTTGCCAAAACATTGTATTGAAAAATCGCTAATTTGAAGTTCCTGCTCTTCGATGATAAAAATATGACATGGCTTAAGATTCAATGTCCTTCTTTGAACACCAGATAGCGAAATATTAACAAAGGGAAATAATTCTATAATTAAGAGTTTTCAGGCACTGAATTTGGTACACTGTTCATTATCTTAGTATGACAAATGTATAATAGTTTTAATGCAAACAAAGGTATGCTATGGACACAAAATTTTGACAAAGGGCAATAACTTTGTAAAAGTTGTGGACTATGATTTTGTTATACAGCACATCGCCTTTATATGACTTTATAGACTGATGAACGTATTAGAAAACTATCAGGGCGTACTTTAAAAACTTACCTTCTGGATTCTTTTATTGGTACAGTAGTCCCCACACTGACAGCGTGACCCACTACAACAAATTAACATCCTTTTAAACCAGTGCTTCATAGTGAATTTTTCATGATTTTTGTTTAAGAATATATACATTTATCTGCTCAGATATACATGCACCATATGTGGTCAGACTGGAAAAAAGTAGCAATCGGCTTAACTTAACAATACAATATTCCCTCATACTACACTTCATCATTTGTCCTGGTACTTGTTCATTATCATTTACACAATATGTAAGTATAATTTTCAATAAATTAAAAGTAAAGAATTTTTTTCGAAATGTACAAGCACAATGATTCACCACGTTCAGACATCAAAATGGCATGCCCTGTTCGTTATTTAGTAAACCTATTGTTAGAACAGCTTAGAACTGTATTCGGTGCCAGATCTTTTGTAATGTGTTTTTGTTGGTTTGGTTTTTTTTTTGTTTGTTTGCTGGAATATAGCCCCATAGTCATTTTGTGTCATTGTCTTCTTGTAGTTGCTGTTGGCTACGTCACTGGTGACTAAGTCAGTGAACAGTATATGGGAGGTCCATTCCATGCTATCTAGAGCAATAGGAGTAAAGTGTCTTGCGGTACATCTACCTATAACATTCCTCCGTAAATGGCCACTTCATAGAGTGTACACAATCAACAGATGTTGAGACTGTTTCCGATTCTCTCTCCCCAAACCCTGGTCATGACTTACCATTCTATATACAGCATACGGTTAAGACAGTCCTCTCCACAAGCGACCAGACCCATCTCGCGGTCCTCTGGGGAGGCGGTACAATCACACAGCATACGTCTCACTTCCTTCATCTTCTTAGATTTCTTTCTGATATCACAAAGAATATTAGACTTAGTAAAATAACAAATAGGCATATGGTCAGATGTTGACACAGTATCAGATAGAACAATGTTTTCACCTACAATTAATGCCACCTATAATATTTCTGTGCTAATGCTTTCATTAAAAAGCAGTTCAAATCTTCCCCAAACTTGAAGTAAATGACTTCACTGTTAGATTGTGAACTTGCAAAAACATCATCTTCGTGAAAATAATCAGCTATACAGTAGTAAAATGCTGCCAAATGTACATGATACATAATTTGCCTAGAAATAATACATTTTTCTGAATCTACCAAACTTAAATCTCTATTTGTATGTTAATCAAATGAATCTATTTTATATTCCGAAAACTGAATTTTAAGAACACTGTAATGAATTGAGGAAAAGCTTAAATAGAACCATTCACTATGTTATCTAAAGTAAAACAAGTAAATGTAAGATTTTCAAAAATCTTAGCCACATTACCTTTCACCCATGTATATATTGTCTTCAATACGGTCAAAGTGAGGGGGCTTGTTCTCATCTACTTCCTCAACCACTTCTTCTTTCTTCTCTTCCTTCACTTTGACCTCTGTTGGTGTCGGAACAGGAACGGGCTTGCTTTTCTCTTTCTCCTTTTCTTTCTTTCTATTTTCTTTCTTGCTGGATTTCTCGGTCTTTAAATTAACGGTAGGTGAAATGATCAGATCTGACGAAGGATCCCAGGCATCATATGACTCTTTCTTTATATCAAGGTTTTGTTTAGTTGCTGTTGTCTCGTCTCCTTGCTGACTGTCACCAGAGTGTTCTGTTTTCTGACCTTCTGAAGACGTAGATGTAGGAAGATTGGAATCTCCTGGTGAAGATGGTGGCAATGGGGTCTCCAGCTCGCTAAACCGGAGCCACCTTGACTTGACCTTGAATGGACGACTTGATGGCGGAGGAGATGTTATAGTTTGTTCCATTTCTTTACGAGCTTGAAGCTCCTGCTTGATGCCTAGCTTAATTGGTACTCCATGAGGTACAGTAATGGATGATGGGAAATCAGTGTCACTTGACGTTGGTAGTGCTGGCGATGATGACGGTTGAGGAGGTGTGTTCTCTCCTGGTGACATAGCCACCTCAGAAACTTTTTCCTCTGAAGATGTTGGGACCTGCTTGAGCTCTTCTGGCATTGACATTTTTGCAAACAGTTGAGATCTTGGTGATGATTTACCGGCCTTTTTACGAGGTACAGGTGAAGTGGTGGACGATGTTGTTGGTTCCTGAGTGTCTTTCATGAGAGACTGGTTCCGAGGAGCCTTGGGAAACGGTGCTGGTAGCATCTTCGCAGTTGAGGACACGATAGGCTTTGAATCTGAATTGTCAAATGAAGAGGACACCTGAAACTTCTTTCCAAATAATCCCTGTAATGGCGCCTCTTCTCCTTGAGCCGTGCTTGGTGGGGTTTGATTAAACGATGAGGTAGAATGAGGTGTGCTACTGTACCTTCCATCAGGAATGTTGGGAACAGCAGAAGGGGGAACAACCTCCTCAGGGTAAAGTCTCTGTATAGGTGGAACCCCCTGTTGGCCTGGCGATGGTGGAATTGTAGAAGTCAGACCCTCAGATGGGTATGCAGCTTGCTGGCTGTACATGTGCTGCTGTGATTCCATGTATGGAGCGTTTCCAATGCCGGGCTGTGGGGGCAGGGCAGAGTGACCTGGAGTTTGTTGCAACAAGGCAGAAGGAGGTAGCTGTCCTTGGATATGTGGGTTCATGGTCAGACTCCTGTCAACAGACTGTGACTGTAAGGACTGGGGTGCTTGGCTTGGTAAACCATGAGTTGGAATACTCTGTCCTTGAAGTGTTGATGCTGGTCCTAGATGCTGTGGTGGAGGACCCTGGCCAGCTATTCCTTGTGATGGAGGTCCCGGTATCCCCTGGGGTGGAGGTCCTTGTCCTGGTATCCCCTGGGGTGGAGGTCCTTGTCCTGGTATCACCTGTGGTGGAGGTCCTTGTCCCGGTATCCCCTGAGGTGGAGGACCTTGAACAGGAATCCCCTGTGGTTGAAGTCCCTTCCCTATATGTCCCTGTGGAGTAGGCCCTGAGATTGGGACCTGACCAGGAAACTGCTGAAAACCAGGTTGGTTTGGTACGGGTGCCTGTGGGGGAGTTTGCTGATACTGACCCCTAAATATCTCTGTAGGTTGCGGTGTTAACTGGTGCATTGTGGGAGTTTGGTTTGCAGTATTTGGATACATCCCATCCACAGGAGTTCCTGTAATTGATCCATGCTGTGGATAGTCAGAGTAATTTTGATAATATTCTGCTGCATTTGCCTGTGAGATTGTTGTTCCTGTTGAAGTGCTTGCAGATGTTTTTTGAAAGAAAACGTTGTACATGCTTTGTACATAATCTGATGATTGATTAGATGAAGGTACATTTGACAATTTTTTGGCACCATCCTTTCCTGTGAATTTAGATTCGAACTCTAACCAGGAGTTGGCTGGTTTTTCAGACTTCTTTCCCTTGGAGTATTTATCATCTTTCTCCTTCTCTCTATCTCGTTTGCTGGATCTATCCTCTTCATCATAGTCTCTATAGTTTCGCTTATCACGATCACGATCACGATCACGACTATGTTCTCTACTATGGTCACGTGTGCGGTCTCGACTTCTGTCACGCATGCGATCATGACTTCTGTCACGTGTGCGATCTCGACTTCTGTCACGTGTGTGATCTCGACTTCTGTCACGTGTACGATCTCTACTTCGATCACGACTACGGTCCCGACTATGTTTGCTCCTTCTCCTGTAATGACGATCATCTCTTTCTCTGTGTCTTCTACTTCGATCTCTTTCTCTGTCCCGGCTACGATCTCTGCTGCGTGCTCTCCTGTGATCTGAGCTGCGATCTCTGTCTCTGTTTCGATCAGGTGTTCTGTCACGTCGGCTATTGTTTGGTGTACGTTCAGAATCTCTGTTCCTTTCTGGTGTTCGGTCACTTCGACCTCTCATTCTGTTTCGCTCCCTTTTTCTTTCAGGAGTTCGATCGCGTTCTGCACTTCGATTACGACCGCGTCTGTCAAATCTTTCATGATCATAATCATAATCATCATAGTCCCTGGAATGTTTGTACTTTTTCTCAACCCTTGGTTGATCTCGATCATCGTAATGTTCATTGTCCCATTCTCTATCCTCAAACCATCTACGGTTCTTGTCATCTCCTCCATCCTGGCTTATCTCGGTCTCGTCAAATTGATTCTGTTCCTGTTTAAAATGTTTCGCTCTTCCGCTGTAACGATCAGAAAAACGATCTTCAAATCGTTCATTACTAGATTGGAATTGGTCGTACTCTCTGTCTATGTAACGAGCTATACCTGGATCAAGGTTGTTTTGCAGTGCATGAATCGGTTCCTGATTCCAGGTCACTTCTTCTGCAACCATCTTACCACTGTTGCCAGTTGCCATGACTACAGGTTTTGGTGCTGATTTCAGTGTTGGATTTTCTTCTGCTCGTTTTAATTCCTCAACAGCTGGTACAGTACCTTGATCAGGAACACTGCTAATGACCGTCTCAATGGCTGACCAGCGTGATCGTGTCTTGGTTGGTTTGTCAGCACATATAACCTGAATTTTATTTGCAGGCTCCTCACTGAACCTTGTTATAACCGTACCAATGCCCTGTTCTTCATTTCCCTCCCCGCTCACCTTCTCTTCCAGGCTCTTGTCTCCTTCAGACTCTGACAGGATCTCGCCTTCCTCCATAATATCTTTCTTGTCTTTCTCTGGCAACCCAACATCAGGTAATGGAATATGACACAACACTTTATCAGTAAGGAGGACACAATTTGTTTTGGCTGAATCTTCTTTTCCAGCTTCTGCATCTTCAGCGAGCTCTAGAACACCAGTTTTTATGCCAGCAAAAGAATCTACATTTATTTTCCTAGAGGTAGCTGTTTCTATTTTCGTTGTTAATTCCCGTCCTATGAAAGATAACTTTCTCATCTTAATGGCATCCTCTGAAATTATCTCCATTGGAATACAACCAGGACTACTGATAATTGACTGTGGACAAGCTTCCTCCTGAATGCCTGTTGAATCAAGAGTAACTTCCCCTGACTTCCTGTCACCATCAGTAGAACCCTTAACAACCTCCTCTACATTTGATGTTTTGGATTTAAGTTCACCGAGGAAAGAATCACCTGGAGTTACATTTGCACTTTGTCCAATCTTTGAAAGTGAAGTTTTATTATCCTTAAATATTTCTGATGTATCTTTTAATGGACTGTCTACAATTGTTTTAATGTTCACTATGATTTTATCAGTCTTACGTCCAATTGTGAAAGGTTTTATGGAAATAGACTCCATCTTGACTTCATTTGTAGGTTTTGACTTGGCACCAGAATTTGAATGTTCATCAACATGGAGTAATGGTGGTTTCGACTTGGCACTAGAGCTTGACGATACATTGAAGTTAAATGACAGTGGTACATGAGTTTTACAATTATCAGTGACTGAAATGTTTCCTAGATCTTTTTCTACACTCACAGCTTCCCTTGTTTTGTCTATGTGTGACATCCCACTTTTACTTTCAATATGTCCTCTGTCTTCACCAGGTAAAGCAATGTCTTTCACATCACCAATACTAGGCACCCTACTTTCCCTTTCTGTACATAAACTATGATCTTTTGTGAATCCGGAGTTTTCATTATGACTAGATCTATATGATTTTTCATCAGACTCAACAATTTCTGTTTTAGATGAAACTTCCAAATGTGGTTCCAATTCCATATCACTTTCGTCATCTAAATCCATGTCTTGATTTTCATAATTTGTCCCTTGGTTGTCTAAAACTTTTGTTGGTGGAGCTTTCGATACATCTGGCAAGGCAATATTTTTGAAAAAGATTTCCTCATCAACTTGTGTATGGTACTTGGTGGTACCCTGCTTTCCACTGAGTTCAATTGAGGAATTTTGTTTTGATGTTGAGCTGAGATCACAATCCACAGGATCAGAAACAGATGGTTCTGGTTCAAGGATTTCCTTGACATTTCCAACTTCTTCATTTTGCGATGTTGTAGAATCTCCATATAAAGAGGGCTTAACAGCTGAAGATGAACCCACATCTCTTTCTTTGATAGTAGATGTTTCCATGTTACTTTCTTCAAGACTAGACGTACCCACATCACTTCCTTTGGGACTAGACATACCAGTATCACTTCCTTTGATACTTGATGAACTTGTATCAATTCCTTTGATGTTGAATGTTCCCAAATCACTTCCTTTGATACCAAAAGTACCCACATTACTTTCTTTCATACTAGATGTACCCACACCACTTCCGCTGTTACTAGAGGTACCCACATCACTTCCGCTGTTACTAGACGTACCCGCACCACTTCCGCTGTTACTAGAGGTACCCACATCACTTCCGCTGTTACTCGATGTACCAACCACACTTCCACTCTTACATGTACCCGTGTCACTTCCACTGTTACTAGAAGTAATGACATCACTTCCTTTGTTACCAGACATACCTACATCACTTTCTCCAGACGTACTCAGCTCACTTCCTTTAATACAATAATCTGATGCGTCGTCAATATCTGACACCTCATTCCTTGTGGATTTTCTCCATGAGGTCTGGTGAGCAACTGAGTCAGGTTTACTGTTTGAACTTAACTCCAATAAATCCTTAACCTTTGACCTTGTTCTGATGCCTTTTACCTCGATTTTGATACCTGTCTTTTTCATTTCATTTTCATCAGCGGCTTTGGTGCTTTCCTCCTCACAATTTGTGAAAGTGTCACTTAAAGCCTTATTACATCCTACCGGCACTTTAGAGTCAGTTTTGGAGACCCCCGCGTCACACTTAACAAATAAGTCACTTCTTGGTACAATAGGATCAGCTTTCCCCAGTGAGTCAGTTTTTGGTTCTTTTGAACTTTCATTAATATCGTCCACTTCCCATTTTGGTCCTGTTTTCAATGGTACTATCACTTTTGGAAGACCAAATTTGATTGGTTGTCTTGTTTCCGTATCAACATCTGCCAAGGCTGAAGGTGCCTTTAAAACCCTGCCTCTTGTCAATCTGCGTCCAAAGCTCAAACTGATCTTTCCCGACTGTTCCTTACTTTCTTCCTTAACTTTAACATTTTTGCTTTCTGCATTATCTGCATTTTTCTCAGCTTGAAGTTTTTCCATTGCTGCTCTCAGCTTTTCATTTTTGACCCCAATAAATTTCTTGTTTATTTCATCATCCTTTGCAGTTTCAGGCAAGGCCGGTTTATTGTCAGCCAATTCTGGCTGTGATACACTCTCTGTTTCCATAGCAACTGTTGGTGATGGTTCGGCAGAGATTGGCTTTACCACATCTGGAAGCTTTGGTGGCTCAATTGGAGGGACAGGAAGTTTAGGTGGCTCAGGAGGAAGAACAGGAAGTTTAGGTGGCTCAGGAGGAAGAACAGGAAGTTTAGATGGCTCGGGAGGAAGGACAGAATTCTTAGGTGGTTCAGGAGGAAGAACAATGGAAGCTAGGTCAATAACTGCCGGTGGTGTCATTTTTTGGTCACAATTTTCTAATTCTGTCTTTTTTTCAATCAGTTTACTGTCCTTCTTTTCTGGACTATGAGAGTCACTGAATATGCGTATCTTTATCCCTTCTCCTGGAAGCGCTATACTTGAAAGATCAACGGAAAGTGGACTAGTGAGCTTTTTGTCTATTTCCTTAGGAGATTTCAAATTCTTATCTTCTTTTTCGTAATCTGATAAAGATCCAGAGCGGTTTCTATGTCGACGGCTTCGTTTTGATGATCTAGTTTCCCTACTGCTATCCCTTGAATCATCGACAGAGTGTTGTGATCGTGTTTTCCTTCTCCCTGCACGTCCCTCCTCTAAATTTTCCTTGCTTTTTTTGCTGCTGGTCTGATCCTCCAGAGCCTCATTATCATCCTGACTTCGCAGTCTCCTTGATCTCGTCATTCTGCCTGCTTCAGACGTCGATGACTCGCTTGAGACTTTCTCTTCTTTTGACATTCTCTTTGATCGCCTACTTTCTCTTGGACTATTTTCTTGAAGATCTGATGTGTATGACCTTCTTGACCTCAGTGACCTTCGACCTGATTCCTCCTCAGGAGGGTCAGGAATAACTTCCTGAGTAATTTTTGCTGGCATTTGAGAAGTCACTGAGTTTATGATAACAGTTGAAGAAACACTGTCATCCCTGCTGTCTGGAATACTTTTCTCTGATGTTATCATGTCTCCAACATTAGAATCATTTCTTGAGGTGTTTTCTGATTCCTTCATCGATTGGCAAGAACTATCCTTGACAAGAACTGTGGCATTTCCTTGTAATGTTCCAGCAGATTCTAAATTGACATCTGAAGTATCGGATACAACTGCTTTGGAATCGAAGGAAGTTTCAATCAAAAACTTTTCAAAGTCTTCATACTCCTGAATAATTTTGCTACTAACACTAGGAAAAATGGCCTGATCATTATCGGATTCCTTAACAATACTAGTCTCTGCAGCTATACCCAAAGTCAAATCAGATACAGGTTTTGTTGTGCCTATGTCCTTACTAATTACTTCCCCTGAATATGGTATTTGGGTCACTGTTTCTGTGACGGCACTAACACTGTTACTGTCCTCAACACATATATTATCAATAGCTGGGCCTGCAGTCTGCTCACTGCTTTCTTTCCCAAGTGACGATTTTAGTATTTTTGTAGTCTCCGTTTCACCTGAAGACTTTGCTATTTTGTTATCACTGTCCAAATCCGAATCATCTTCAGAGTCATATTGAACCAGTGGACGTACTGTCACAATATTACTAGGGACAGGTGATCTGTTCTTTGGAGAATCATACGATACTAACGGCATTGTTCCTTTCATTGGAGAATCATAGGACACCAATGGTATAACTTCCTTCATCAGTGAATCATGCGATACTGATTGCTTAACTTCTTTCCCAGGAGAATTGTACGATACTAGAGGATTGGCCACAGAATCTTCATCTTCATAGTGTTTGCTTTCCTGTTCTCGACTCCACCGTGATTTTCTAGTAGATTCTCTCCGCTCCGGAGATGTGTGATATCTCCTTGACCTTCTTCGTCGTGGTTCATCCCCGTCAGGAGATTTAGTTCGTCTTTTATCTCTGTCATCTACATTTGATTTATCTTTTTCATTGTGCCTAAGATGACATTCATCTCCTTTTCTAATTTTACTCGAATCAAAATCTTCTGATCTACCTGTGGATTTCCTAATGTCCCTTTCACGACCAAACGAATACTTGTGGGTTCGTTCACCATCATAGTCTTTCTCATTATACCTATAATCTGTTGCTTCCTCTGATTTTCCTCTTCTTTCCTGTCTGAAGTCGGGCGATTGTTTCCGATAAGAAAATTTCAAATCATCCGACTTCCGAGAGGCTCTTCTTCCCTCAGAATTTTTATTCTGTTCACTGTCTTTGTCTGACGAATATTCTTGACATGACAGTCTTTCATCACCTTCATTATTACCTTTCTTACTGATCAATTTCTCCTCCTCTAATTCTTCCCATTTACTCTTTTCCTTGTTCTGTCTACTGTTCGATTCAAAACACCTTTCTTCCTCCTCATCCTTGTTCTCCAATTTCCTCCTTATATCAACGTTTCTGTCAGTTTTCTGTTCCAAGTTAACATCTGTATAGTTACTACCCTCATCAGCTTTTTCTATCTGATGAAATCTTTTGTCCTCAGAATTTTCTCTTCTTGTCCGTTCTTTGCTTTCTCTTAATGGTTCCATTTCCACTTCAGATTTTTGCTCAGAGTCCTGCTCAGCATCTGAAGCACTTGATGACCTTCTTGACCTTTCCCTTAACCTTGACAACCGTATACTCCTCTTCTCCTCCTTTTCTGTAAAACTAGGATGCACAGAATCTCCAGGATGTTTACTTTTTGGTTTTTCACCAAATGAATCCTTTCTTGACCTAAGAACAGGAGATAATGACCTTTCAGGTTCTGTTGCAGTCTTAACCTTTCGGCTTCCAGAATTCTCTGGTCGAGCATCAGGAGTCTTTGACCTTGATTTTTCAGAATGACATCTGGATCTATTTTTTCTTCTTTTATCTGCTGAATCAGGAGACCCTTCATCATCAGTTGATTGCCTTCGCCTACTGGATCTACTTTTCCTATCAGTCAACTCTGGTGAATTTGACCTCCCATGAAATTCTCTAGTTCGGCGACGTGAATCAAAATTTCTCGTCTTTCTTTCAACTTCTGGAGACCTTGACCTTTTCCTGTGATCTTTTGACCTTGATCTACTACTTCCTGAGTCTTTGGATTTAGGAGATGCTGACCTTTCACGACTGTCACGAGACCTTTGACTTGTCCTTGACTTGACTTCATATTTGTCCCTGTCATGACCACCTGTCTCTATTGTCCTGTAGCCTAATTCAGAATCTTTGTCTCGTGAACTTGTTACTTTGTCTGGAACTTTTTGTTCTGATTTTGCGGATTTCTCTTTCGATGATGATTTATTTAGATCATCTAATGGATCTTTACTTGAATCATCAGGTTTCTCATCATCCTCGTCGTCTCCAACTAACGCCTTTATTTTTAACGGGTTCGACTGGCCGGTTACCTTAGCACTATTCCTTAAGGCAAATTGAATACGACTGCCTGATGAAAGAGAAACTTTCGACTTTTGACCAGGTCTCAATCCACTCCTTAAAGTGACAAGATCTTTCTTCTCCTGTGTAATAACACCGTCTTTTTCTGGGTTATTTGACTCACTTTTCTTTTTCAGTTGAAATTTTTCCAACAGCTTCATGGCAGTTGTCTTGATTGGATCAATAGGTTTTGTCAGTGGAGAGTCTTTTGGACTATTTTCTGTATTTTGGTGTTGATTGACTTCACTAACATTCCCTTCTTCTGTAGATGGCTCAGATCTAATAGCACTAGGTTCAATGTTTGATATACAAGTGTCCTCAGGTACTGAGGCTACCTGCTGTTTGGCTGGCACACATGTCAATTCCTCAGTAACAGAGGTAAAAGGAGGAACTGGCACCACTTGTGGGGAATGTGGCATCGGTGACGCTTCTTCATTTGTTGGTGGCATTGGTGGCACCACTTCATCTGTTGGTGGCAATGGTGGCATATTATGCTTGTTTAGCTGCCATGGAGAAAGTGAAGAAGACTGAGGTGGCAGCGTAGACGGTTGCTGTAGCAATGATTGTGGTTCCTCTGGCAACGATGGTTTTGGTAATGTCGCTTCTGGTGGTGGTGGTAGTGGATTAGAGGATGTCTCTGGCTGCGGTGGTTTTAATGGAGCAGATAATTGTGTTGGGGTAGGCGGCATAGGAATGTGGTCCAGAGCATCAGGAACAGCACCTTCAATAGAATTTTCAGAAGATTTTGAAGGCTCTGTTGATGAGTTCTTAGAGAGCTCCTGAAGGAGCTGTTCCTGTTGTTTAGCAAAGTCTGGCAATTCAAAATCTAAGGGCAGAGGTGGCATTCCTTGACTGAACTCTGGTTGATGTTCTGACTGCTGGTGTTGTGTTCTGTCTTGCTGAGGTGGTAGCGGTGGGTTATTCTCGTATCCCATCATTCCTTTATGGTGATGAATATCACTATGAAATCCGTGAAATTGTTCCCTGTGATGTGGTCCAAATTGTCCCGAACTTTCACCAAACTGGCACTCCCCTCCAAATGACTTCTTCCCCATTCTAAATTGCATCGGCCCATCCCCTAATAGGGGTTGCTTTCTTTGAGACTGTGGACCTCCCATATTGTGAGGTGGGGGTTGCGGACCTCCAATGGTGTGCATTGGAGGTCGTGGACTTCCCATATTGTTCTGAGCTGGGGGTCTTACACCACCCATGTTGTGAGCTAGGGGTCGTGGGCCTCCCATGTTTTGACTGTTTTGATCTTGGTACATGGATCCCATTAGATCAGGACCATGATCTTGTGGATTGAAGTTTTGTGGGTGTTGAAATCCTGCCCCACGCCCTGAAAAATTTGGTCCTCTGAATGACTGTTGCATGTTCATATATTCACTATCATTTCTACCCCGCCCACCACGACCCCAACCACCCCGATGGACAAACGGCTGTTGTCTTGGAGTAAAATCTTTGTTTCCGAAGTGACCTCCTTGCCACGGTTGCCACTGGCCATCATAGTCCATAACCTGTTCTTCATTGGGGGCATTCTGTACTTGATCATCAGGAAAGAGATGAGGTGGTTCTGAATCAACTTCAATTGGAGTGGCCTGTCCACCTTTTTTCTTTTTCTTTTTCTTCTTGCGACCTGAAAAGAAAGGAAATATAGCAGAATTAAACAAGCTAATGGTTGTTTATTGAATCAGCGAAAAAACGTCAGATAAATGCCTGTTACTGTAACAATTGAACCAGATTGATGGGCCTTAATTCAGGAAATAATAATAAAAAGATCCCATTTTCAATTAAATCTAATATGAATCTGAAAATTTCTTAAACTAAAGGACCTTACCGCAGGAAATAATAACAAAGTGATCTTTTTATTTTCAACTAAACTTGTGGCAAGGTTCATGAGATTTTCTTGGCAAGCAATTTTAATGGTCATGGGTACTGTATGTAACTTTACCAACCAGGGGTACAGAGTATGAACTTACTATCATGAGGAAATGTGTATATCTTATCAACCAGGGTACTTTGTGTAACTTTACTAACCATGGGTACTATGTGTAACCTTACTAACCAGGGGTACTATGTGTAACTTTACTAACCACGGGTACAATGTGTAGCCTTACTAACCAGGGGTACTATGTGTAACCTTACTAACCAGGGGTACAATGTGTAACCTTACTAACCATGGGTACTGTGTAACCTTACTAACCATGGGTACTATGTGTAACCTTACTAACCAGGGGTACTATGTGTAACCTTAGTAACCAGGGGTACTATGGGTAACCTTAGTAACCAGGGGTACTATGTGTAACCTTACTAACCAGGGGTACTATGTGTAACCTTACAAACCAGGGGTACTATGTGTAACCTTACTAACCAGGGGTACAATGTGTAACCTTAGTAACCAGGGGTACAATGTGTAACCTTACTAACCAGGGGTACAATGTGTAACCTTACTAACCAGGGGTACTATGTGTAACCTTACTAACCAGGGGTACAATGTGTAACCTTAGTAACCAGGGGTACAATGTGTAACCTTACTAACCAGGGGTACTATGTGTAACCTTAGTAACCAGGGGTACAATGTGTAACCTTACTAACCAGGGGTACTATGTGTAACCTTACTAACCAGGGGTACTATGGGTAACCTTACAAACCAGGGGTACTATGTGTAACCTTAGTAACCAGGGGTACTATGGGTAACCTTACTAACCAGGGGTACTATGTGTAACCTTACAAACCAGGGGTACTATGTGTAACCTTAGTAACCAGGGGTACAATGTGTAACCTTACTAACCAGGGGTACTATGTGTAACCTTAGTAACCAGGGGTACAATGTATAACCTTAGTAACCAGGGGTACTATGTGTAATCTTACTAACCATGGGTACTATGTGTAACCTTTGTAACCAGGGGTATAATGGGTAACCTTAGTAACCAGGGGTACTATGTGTAACCTTACTAACCAGGGGTACTATGTGTAACCTTACAAACCAGGGGTACTGTTTTTAACCTTACTAAGTAGGATATTGCTTGTAACCTTACTAACCAGGGGTAGATTTAATGTCATCTGGACTGAAGAGCTCCATGCCTCCTATCACCCTGTTCTTAATGATTTCTGACATGTCCAGAGTACTGGAGTCTGACTGTGTACAGCTTCCTGTCCCTTCATCCCTGCAAAAAAAATAAGATTTTCAGGCAAACTTGATAAAAAGTCAAATAGTAAAACTGCTAAAATAAGCTAATTTGTTAATTTCAATATTTAGGTGGAAACATTTTACAGAGAAATGAATTTAGCAAAATTACAGCAAATTGTTTGACATGGTTTTCAATCCTCATACTTGCAATTAGATTAGTTTGATTAAGATTATATTGGTCTCAAACAATGGTTTAAATATAGTATATTGTTAAAAAGGATAACAGGAAAAAATTCACCACCATGTTGAAATGATGGTAACAAATATCCAAGTATTTGATGTGAAAAAAAGGATGTTCACTATATAACAAGTAAACCTGAACAGTAAACTAAGACAATGTATATATATATTACATTGTACTTAATTCATATGATAATCCTTGATTTAACTATTTATGTCATTTAAGTACAAACTTTAGTGGTGAAAATACTCAAATCATATGATAATCCTTGATTCAACTATTTATGTCATTTAATTTAACTATATATGTTGTTTAGGTACATATTTTAGTGGTGAAAATACTTAAATCATATCATGATCCTTGATTTAACTATATGTTATTTAGGTACATATTTTAGTGGTGAAAATACTTAAATCATATGATGATCCTTGATTTAACTATATATGTTGTTTAGGTACATATTTTAGTGGTGAAAATACTTAAATCATATGATGATCCTTGATTTAACTATATATGTTGTTTAGGTACATATTTTAGTGGTGATAATACTTGAATCATATGATGATCCTTGATTTAACTATATATGTTGTTTAGGTAATTATTTTAGTGGTGATAATACTTAAACCATACTGTGATCCTTGATTCAACTGTGTATGTCATTTAGGTACATATTTTAGTGGTGAAAATACTTAAACCATACTGTGATCCTTGATTTAACTATATATGTTGTTTAGGTACATATTTTAGTGGTGAAAATACTTAAATCATATGATGATCCTTGATTTAACTATATATGTTGTTTAGGTACATATTTTAGTGGTGAAAATACTTAAATCATATGATGATATATATGTGATTTAACTATATATTTAGGTACATATTTTAGTGGTGAAAATACTTAAATCATATGATCCTTGATTTAACTATATATGATTTATTTTAGTGGTGAAAATACTATATATGTTGATCCTTGATTTAACTATATATGTTGTTTAGGTACATATTCTAGTGGTGAAAATACTTAAATCATATGATGATCCTTGATTTAACTATATATGTTGTTTAGGTAATTATTTTAGTGGTGATAATACTTGAATCATAATTCATATGATGATCCTTGATTTAACTATATATGTTGTTTAGGTAATTATTTTAGTGGTGATAATACTTGAATCATATGATGATCCTTGATTCTAAAACAATAAACTGTATACCCCATCTGTTAACAGTTTATTATTTATCTTTCCATTCTCAAATTTCTATAAAAATAATCAAACCAAAAACCAGGAATATATTGTCTAAATTCCCCATCTAACCAAATAATGGCACCAGCAGGTTCAAATCTAAGAACAGCAGTAATAAAATCGTCAGGTCATCATAAATAACGGCATGAAAAAGTTATAAATCCAACTTTATAACTGACATAAAAATGTAAACTCTCACAATTTTTTTAATAATCATTTACATTATTCTAACTTTTGGTTCGTTTGAAATAAAAGCAGTTTAATTGCACATTGATATTTCGTCAGATTTCTGATAACCATGTGTTAAATTTCTTACGAGATTAATTGTGTTTTTGTGTCGTGGAGTGGATTGATGTGATTTTCAGAAAAGATTAAGAACGGAAATTATTAATGGAAATGGAAATATTACATTTGTATCTACCAGAACTTTTGGTAGATGTCTCACCACCATCATCAAGTGTATATTCATATGCTTGACCAGAGTGTTTAGTCTGATATAATCTCATCTGGTTTACACTGAACTAAACAGGAGACTGATGGTGAAATAAAAATATATAGAGATTACTTGGTCTGTGTCTTAAAATAAGGAGAGGGCTTTCATAGGCTCTGCCTGTTGCCCAATTCCTACTGTCAATACCACCATGACAATAAAATATTCTGAAAGTAAAAAAAAAAAGTGTCTTAAAACATAAGCTGTATTTTGATGAGAGTGAAGAAAAATTTCAGTGGCCAGCCTCTGGCAAGCCAATTTTGTCTTTTTGTCCTGAGCCAAAATACAACTTATATTGTAAGACACTGACTATATATTTCATTTATCCTGCTACATTGATTGAAAATCAGACAATCAAAACTTGGGCAATTTTGTTGTTCAATCTATGTTTACCTGACAGTGACTTTGCGCTGAATTTTTGCTCAATGACATACACCAAAATTATTTCTCCGCACAGAGATATAGTTCCAAACTTCCACGAATATGAGAGTGATTTCATGAATTTTCATAAATAACATTGCTCATTCCTTCATATAAAATCACTTATTTCAACAGTTATTTTATTTGTTAAACATAATTTTTAAGTAATTTCAGAAAGTAATTCAGTCGAAATGACTCAAGTACTAAAATACAGTGCAAAACTACATGTGGCACTTCCAATAATGGCAGTGCCAGTTGCAGGATAAAATTATATATGTTGTTTAGGTGCATGATTAAACAGTAATCTTATTTTAGTACATTTCACTCTGAAAATAACCCATAATAGCATTAAAAGCCGTTTCTGTTTCCTTTTTACTATAGCAGTTAATGTACAAATTAATCATTCACTAGTTGGCCAAAAGCTAATAATTGGCTAAAAGTTGATCATGCCAAATTATAACAGTATCAAGGCATAAGGTTTCTGAACTTCTCTTACAAATTCTGCATTATTTTCTTTATGTTGATATCAGAATATAATAAAATTGAGTGCACTTGGGTCATCATAAATAAGAAAACTCCCATCAAAACCTGTGTATATGTATTAGCTGTAGTATTTCAAAAAAAGTCCTACTAAGCCAAAGACATCGTTGCCTAAAGGCTTATGTGTGTTGCAGTACTTAACCAGGGAAACTGTAGAGAGGCTATGGGCCAGGTATTCATAAGGCAGTATAGTAGCTCTGCAGACACACTCACTATACACCAGTGACCTAATTCATTGGTAGCCAGCCAGCCTTGATAACAAACAGAACTCTCTCACTGACTGAGTAAACACAACAGCCACCAGCTGACACAGCAGCCATTACAAGGCTTGTCTGAAAAACCTCAGATTTACGCATCTGTCCTGATCTTCCATAATTCAAGTGTTGTAAGAATCTGTTGTACATATTGAATAATTGGCCTAATTTCAGGAGTATGATATGTGTATTTTACTACTGTAACCAATCATACAGCCAACATCAAACAATAGTTTCAATTTCTTATGAAAATTATGAATTGAGTTGAGACAAATCTTATGTTTCCTACCTCTGGCAAGCCAAAATGAAAAATTTCAAAATTTGCAACTCATTTCATAAATAACAAATGATATGTAAACCCAAACAAAATTATCTTTATCCCTGGATCTTTTGCATATATTACATTAAAATGAACTGTTATTTTTTTGATCAAAGTCATCTTCATGCTGTATAAACAGCTTTCATGGTGCCATCCTGATGTAATCTGTATCTCGAGATCAGAGCAATAACAATAACAGGATGCAGGAATATATTAATACATTATACACTGAAAATATATTACTGTAACACTGTATGTAACACATTATAAATGTTACACAACACATTGTAACACATATAAATGTTATGTAACACATTGTAATATATATATAAATGTTATAAATGTTACACAACGCATTGTAACATATATAAATGTTACACAACACATTGTAACACATATAAATGTTACAAAACATATATAAATGTTACACAACACATTGTAACACATATAAATGTTATGTAACACACTGTAACACATATAAATGTTACACAACACATTGTAACATATATAAATGTTATGTAACACACTGTAACACATATAAATGTTACACAACACATTGTAACACATATAAATGTTACACAACACATTGTAACACATATAAATGTTACACAACACATTGTAACATATATAAATGTTATGTAACACACTGTAACATATATAAATGTTACACGACACATTGTAACACATATAAATGTTACACAACACATTGTAACATATATAAATGTTACACAACACATTGTAACATATATAAATGTAAGTTTTCGTAATAAAATATAACAGTCACATTCAAAATATGATACATTTTTTTTTCATAATTCAGTGTTACACAACCTTGTAACAGAGCTACATTTAAAATGCCATATTCTTTTAACACACCATAACACATTGTTACATTAAACAAATACTTTGTTACATTACATCTTTACAGAGAGCATTTGAAATGTCATTTTATATAACATATCACAACAAATTGTCACAATTTAAATGTAAAACTTTTTTAATAATACATTGTAACAATCTGTCATATCTTAAATATAACTCTTTTATCATATATTGTTACACTGAAAAATTCAAAATGTGACAGTTTATACAGAGCAAATGTGTGTCAGTAATTCATTATATCTCCATAGCAACAGTCAGATCACATGTTCTGGTAGCTATGGTAACAGCAGCTGGTCGTGAGCAACAAATAGGAATCAATGATGATCTCCATGAAATAGACATGATTGAGAAGAATTGATGATAATTTCCAACGTATAAAGTAGAGATCTACTATCACCAGATTTCTAATTTTAATAATTTTCCTTCAAAACTAAGTACTGGTATATGATATTAAGGCTACCGTCTCATGATTCTAGAAGATTTGGAAAATTTTGTCTGGTTTTTGTCTGTTAAAAACATGAACTATTAATCAAAAGTCATCATGTTCCCCATTAAATGTTATGTATTAACATCCTAAGCTTTACTCTCCATACCCTATCTGAAGCATGTAAGCCTTATTGATTCTATCACTGTGTCTTGCCCCCAAACACTATATCTATTGGTTAATTCCATTTAAACTTCATACAGTACCTCAATGCTGAAGGTCTAAAGGTCAATGTACCTGTTAATCTTAACAGTAAATGTTCAATGTTACAATTACTCTACACAGTCCAATATCAATATACTCTGAATACACTAGAGTCCTGGGACGTCATACATGTGTCCTTAGGAAAGACACTTTTCCTTATTTACTCTATCTATATTCAGTGAGGGAGTCACAGTCTACTACATAGAGACCCTTACCTCAAAATGAGCCAAAGTCATTTTAGGCAGTTTCACCTAGTATTAGCAGCTGATGGCTACCTCATTGAACAAGATAGGGGAGGTCCACTGCCGGACATCCACAACAATCAGTGAATAAAGTGCCTGGCCGAAGACGAAAGCCATGACAACACAAATTGGTCAGTTTCTTAGCTGAGGATCACAAAATACCATGGTTATAGAGCATCAAATCACACAGCTGAAATTTCAACTGAGGTACACTTAGGTCAATGCTATAACCTAACAAGCTACCATACTCCCTATTGATTATTCTTTTTGTTTATTTCATAAACTCTCTCATAGATTAATTATTTAAAAACAATTGTGAAAATAATTGCAAGCACTTGCCTGATACTAGGAATAATTTCACCTTGGTTAATGTTTCTATGTGAAACTTATCACATCTTTATATCACATCTTAATATCAATCTATACAAGTGGAAATATTTCTGATTTAGCTTTCTGAAATTTTTTTATAGGGTCCTTGATTTCAAATAAATCATGAAATCAAATAGTGTAATTATTTTAATTTTCAAATAACAATTAAAACCAAAGAATTGTTCTATATTTCAAATGAATATTGGAAAAAAGTAGATTTATTCTATTTTACAAAGATTACAATTAATGTTATACATACATTTGTATTTGTGAAAATGTATTTGTATAGTATTCAAATGAAAACCATGCTGAAATATCAAATCTAAACAAAGGATTGTTGAAAGCTGAACTCTAATTTTCAAATTAATTATTTCCATATATTTTGCATATGGTATTTTTGTATATATGATATTATCATGAAGTAATTATTTCAATAATACAGTTAATGTATCTTATAACACTGATTTCATACCAAAGAATAATTACTCTTGAATGGTATTAAAATTTTTTAAATAGCCTTGAAAAGTCTTGCAAAAATGAAGCTGATGATGTAGTAAATTTATTTTTGAAATTTTAAATGAATAAATGTAATGAGTATGAAGTGGAAAAGGGCCTTTTACGAAATGATAAAGGTTTGGTTGCAATTCTCACAAGTTGACCACATGAGCATTTGTAGTTTAAAATTAAGGTTTGAATATAAACAGAAATTATTGTATTTACCCTGAATGACAGTCTTATTGCAGGACAATGAAATAGCATTGGTTTGTAATTCTGATAAACATTAAGCAGGAATGTGATGGTCTTGTTGCCATACAAACGTAGGAATATCTCGTTTTCAGAAACGATTCTGGCCCAACACCTAGAGATAATAATTATCAACTGGCACAGCCATTGTCGAAATACACCTGCCACAGACATTTTTACTGTATTTGGCAGTGACGGAAAACAACTGACAGAATTCTCTCTGAATTTACTTAAATACTACATCTAGAAATATAAATAGATGTTGAAATAAGTGGTTTTACATGTAGTAATGAACAAGTTGATTTATGAAAATTCATAAAATTGCGGTTATATCTGATGAAGTTTGGAACTATGTCTCCATGCCAGACTCACCATTTTTGTCTTTCTTCACCCTCGCAGAAATACAGGCTTTTTTTTGAAGACACTGATCATATATTCTCTATATATTCTTTTGAAAAAAGACTGAACATGTAATTGTTACAAATATCTCATATAATAAAAATATTTAATATCTTGTTTTGGATGACCTTGACCTAAATTTTTGTGAGATGATACTAATTTGTCACGCAGAAAGAAAGAACATCATTCAAACCTGGTCTCGGATTCCCCAGTCTCCGACATGTCCTAATACAGCAGTGATATACAGCAGGGCACTGCAGCAGGGCACTCCAGCAGGTAAATATTGAATCCAGCTACCTAAAACAAACAAGAACAACATCCAAGTTCTAGTAAGAAAATACACTGAACATCATCATTACGACTACACAAACCACATGCCAATGAATTAAATACCACATCATCATCATCTTTCTTCTTTAAGAATACTGATCTATACATATCATTTTTCCACATTTACAACTGTCACATGCTGATAATACATGATTTGGGATAATTTGTTGGCTCGGTTCAGCGTTCCCTCAACAATAAGGGTTAGGGTTAGTGGAGTCTCCGCTTATGTAGTAGCTGGGGACTAACTCACTAAACAAAATAAGAAAAGCCACTCGCATGCCACCTAGTGCTATCATGGTAACATGTTTTACTTAAAGCTGATAACACAAGTTAAAAAAATTCAATTCTGAGATAAAAAAATTACATTTCTTAGAATACTTGGGAGACCTCCCCTCATTGTATCTAAGGAATTGGCAGACATTTTAGTCCAAGTCTTGCTCCGAAGCATTTGGGAAATTCCTTTTTTTTTCTTGTCTCATAATGAATTTGTTTTAACTTGCATTGTCAGTTTTAAGGATAAAACCATATCAATACAGACTAGTCTACTTCTCAGCTTCCTGAGAAATACAAACTGTCACTGGTAAAGAGCATCGAACAACGTACCTCGGACCTTCAGCTGAGGTTAGATAAACAAACAATCTACTGACTGACATTTGGCAGCCCTACATGAACGATTTTCCCTCAGTTGGTTTAAATGTCTATCATCTTCCTTGTAGACAATCTACACTTTATAATAATTGTTTAATCCATACACTGTTGTAATGGTCATTTAAATTTTTTACAATGGAATATTATGAACGTGTAAATCTATTTTGGCACTATCATATGGGAGCACATATTTTTTAACAATTAAGTGCAATGATGAATTGGCACATTTGTTTCAAATGCTATATGAACAATTTTTACAGAACTTTTGGCTCAAATGTTGTCATTTTGTTTACAAGTTAAAAATTAAGGCCCATCAAAGTCTTGCTCTAGGACGAAAACATGACAGCAAGGACCAGTCAGTTTCTCAGCTGACCCAAACTGTCAAGGTTGAGAAGTGTTATTTTCATTTTTAACAATGATGGTAAAAATAGGTACAATTTTTAAACTGTTGATGTTGCTGCAGATTTTATCATAAGTAGCCAGATTTCTCATGAGAAAAAACAAGTGAATATTCAATTTCCTCTCAACATCAAACAAGAGACTGGTGGGTAACCCTACCGAACAATCAACTATATTTCATTTTCAGATGTTTCCAATAACTACAAAAATACCAGGATAATATTGATCTTAAGAATCAGGGCGGTATTTTTAGGCTTTACAGAAAATGTTTGAGTCAGATCATCAAAATTCAAATGCAATACAACATGTGACAAAGAACTTGATTTAGCTCTCACCACACCTCATTAAATAGCTCTGGTTTATCAGTAACGATTCTGCTGTCAGGAATGTGTGTATCAAATTGGATTTATCTAAAAAATAAACCATTAACGGATCAATATTGTAAATTGCTTTGTAGTTTTCACATATTTTTTTCATTGTAAAATTGATCTCCTTCAAATGACATTTCCCTTCCAGTTGTGGTAATGCATGCCCAGTCAATTTCAGACTTTCACCTAGGATGTGATAAGTGATGAGGATCACCTCCACAACCACATGGGTTATCCCAAGGTACTTCAGTTCAATCCAATCCGGGTCAACAACAGTGTTATTAGCAATATATCTAAAACTGATTGTTTCTTTTGGATTTGTCGTAAAACAAACAAGAAATCACAAATGATACATGTCCCTTTTGTAGTTCCACCTTGACTTATAATCATCCAAGGAAATGGCAAATTGTATACAGTTTCAAAAAAATCCTTTAAAAGGAGAAGATCTAAAGAGCTGTCAAGAATTTTCTAAAAATAGTAACAATGACCTTTACCCTACAACCACGAATATCAAATCAGTATGTGGTATTTTGGTCTTTTAACTGAATGTGAAGGTTGATCAAAATCTCTCGAGGAATGAGGCCTATTAAGGGCGGACACATATTTCCTAAAAATAGTAACAGTGACCTTGACTTATTTCTCCAGAAGTTATGAAAAGGAAATAAACTGCCATGAGTTTTGATATTGAAGCATTTATAAGTCATGACATGCCACACCTCCCACACAAATGTTACAGAATCCAAGAGGTATTTCCTAAATAACTAACCTGAAGAAGTCTAGGTAGGAAATATAATCATAATGGAATAAGCCCAGGGGTCATCCAGTAAGCTTAGAGGGTGGGCTTATCACAGGACAAGTAACACTGACCAATTATTTTACTGAATAGTATTACATATATATGAATACACTTATAACAAAACATGTAGACTTATTCTCATGTTAATACAATACAGATGGTACAGTACATACTAGATACAAAACAGGAAAACCCTCCCCTATGATCCTGGCTTATGAATCACTGAAAACTAAAAGATCACATTTGACTCAGCACAGAGCAACTAAGCTAATATGCTGGCATATGAGTCAAGCTTTCTGTCACACTAACAAATCAATAGGCTGTATATGTAAAATTCATGCGCAACTGGTTGAGGCAGATTCCAGCAGCTTCTGCAGAGGCAATTAGCAATGGATAACTAGCTGCCATTCTGAATCTGAACATCTCTGTTCAAAATGTTTGAGAAAGATTTTTAATCAAGACTCCATTCTCTATATCTATTTTCTAGATGATTCACAACATTAACAATATTTCACTCAAAAATTACTAAATGTCTGATGGTTATAACAAGAAAATAATTCTTTCATACCCGAAATGATGGAGATTTGGACAAAATTTTTTAAAGAAGTAAAAATACACTGCGGCCTTTCAGTCTTGAAACTTTTGGCGATGCCTTAGATGTTTTTTTTGTTTATAGGTACAAACTTGAAAAGTATCAGTATTTAATAATCTTTATGAACAAAAACACAAGTGAAAATTCTTCCTTATAATCAGCAAAGAACATTTTCAAATCAGCAAACAAGGTTCTATCTACAATTATACCTGACCACACAATGATATCACAGTCACACTGAGACCAAGGTCCAGCCAGCCATTAATAAACCAGCAAATTAATGTTCCATCTACATTTATACCTGACCACACAATATCACCGTCACACAGAGAAAAAGGTCCAGCCAGCCATAACAAACCAGCAAATTAATGTTCTATCTACATTTATATCTGACCACACAATGATATCACCGTCACACAGAGAAAAAGGTCCAGCCAGCCATTAATAAACCAGCAAATTAATGTTCTATCTACATTTATACCTGACCACACAATGATATCACCGTCACACAGAGAAAAAGGTCCAGCCAGCCATAACAAACCAGCAAATTAATGTTCTATCTACATTTATACCTGACCACACAATGATATCACCGTCACACAGAGAAAAAGGTCCAGCCAGCCATAATAAACCAGCAAATTAATGTTCTATCTACATTTATACCTGACCACACAATGATATCACCGTCACACAGAGAAAAAGGTCCAGCCAGCCATAATAAACCAGCAAATTAATGTTCTATCTACATTTATACCTGACCACACAATGATATCACCGTCACACAGAGAAAAAGGTCCAGCCAGCCATAATAAACCAGCAAATTAATGTTCTATCTACAATCATACCTGACCACACAATGATATCACCGTCACACTTGAGACCAAGGTCCAGCCAGCCAATAACAAACCAGCAAATTAATGTTCTATCTACATTTATACCTGACCACACAATGATATCACCATCACACTTGAGACCAAGGTCCAGCCAGCCAATAACAAACCAGTAATTTAATGTTCTATCTACATTTATACCTGACCACACAATGATATCACCGTCACACAGAGACCAAGGTCCAGCCAGCCCTTGATAAACCAGCAAATTAATGTTCTATCTACATTTATACCTGACCACACAATGATATCACCGTCACATTTGAGACCAAGGTCCAGCCAGCCATTGATAAACCAGCAAATTAATGTTCTATCTACATTTATACCTGACCACACAATGATATCACCGTCACACAGAGAAAAAGGTCCAGCCAGCCATTGATAAACCAGCAAATTAATGTTCTATCTACATTTACACCTGACCACACAATGATATCACCGTCACACTTGAGACCAAGGTCCAGCCAGCCATAACAAACCAGTGAAGCAGTCAACCATTAACATTCTAATTTTAGATCACGACTTGCAAAAACTTCCAATATATGCAAAGATGCAGTAGTTCTCATTACCTGATAACATAATTCTTACAATGTCCTTGATAGAATACTAGTTGTTATAATTAACACTACTATGGATAGGAATAGCATTCTCTACAAATTCAGACTATTTACAATCCTATATACAATCTACACCATTATGGTCAGTGCTTTTTTCAATTAAATGTAAGATTAGAAGGAAAATAAAACAGTTAAAGTTAAGATATCTCAAACTGGACTACTGAGATACCTTAAAATATTTTGTCACTAAAACACATTAAAGTGATATGTTCATACTATAATTCTATGGATTTCAGTTAACATGTTAACAATATCATATGTATGGTTTAAATTACCTGTGAGTGCTGTTAATGTTATAAGGAGAGGGATTGCATAGGCTATGCCTGCTGTCCGATTGCTATTGTATAAATATTTGTGACATTAAAATATTCTGAAAGGAGAAGAAAGAAGAAGAAGAATCAGACATGATTCAGTATCACAAAATAGTTTGAATGGGAGAAAATCCTATAATCATGGCTGGGATCTAGATACCTTTCAGCATGAGAGAGGAAATTATCAGACACATAAATCTGTTAGTTACCTGGTGATTTCTCTCTGGCTGAAGCAGTGTAAATGTCTGCAAACTGCCAACAACAAAAAAATCCAAGAACATACTCACATACATAAAGTCATTTCTCTAAGTCTGTTTACCATCTATCCACTCTTAACTGGTCTATACAGAAAAATTCAGATTGCCAAGTAAAGGAAAAATTGGGGCCACATGTACTTCAAACATAGACCAAAAAACAGCACCTTTGACTAGAAATCAGTTTCAACTAAAAGGAATATGCACTTTAGTATATACCCTTTTACCACATAATCCGCCTTTTATCCAGTGAATTTGCCTAAGTAATATTTTTGTATACCACTAGTGTAACATACCCAAGAGCATTTTTCATTGGCTGTATCAGTCAGAAATTGATTCTGATGCTACAATATGGCAAAACTTGCAAAATAAAAATATTCTAAGGATTGTTTCACAAAATCTTTTATAAAATTTATCACATAATTCCCATTCTTCAGAGTATTCACCCATAAAACATTGTTGTATTTGTCCATTGTGTAACCCTGGAGCCTTTTTTCACAGGCTGTGCCAATTAGAAATAGTTTGTGTCACAATATGGGCAATGACGTTACATCATGACCTGAAAATGATGCAACAAAATGGCTGTCGTTTGATTTGTCGCCCACATTTTGACTCTAAAACTTGTCAACATGTAACATATCTGAGCTATAGAAGGATTTCTGTAGAGCAAATGCCGTTCGTGCTAAGTTGGATGGATAATGGGTTCTGATGAAGCCCTGAGAGGGCGATACAGATTGGCCACTAATATGTAAACGAAAAGAACCTACTCCAATGCTGTTATGATTGATTTCCTTTGCTTGGTAATCTTAACAATGTGATAAATCAATATATCTTTGATTTCTTTTCGTTATGTATGAGATTTTATCAAACTTGCCTGGAAATTTTAAATTAAAACTTAATCTTGTATGAAATGAAAACTCATTTAATCTCCTATATAGCATTCACTTGCCTAAAGCAATATAGACCCAGAAAGAAAATTGATGACAGTGTTTTCTTTATTTCCCAAGTCCTATCTTGGATTCTGAATACTATTTCATTGTTTTTATTTCTCATAGTCAACCATCTAATATGAATTTCTGCCTTAACTAAAATATGAATTATGGTTACGAAAGAAAAACTATAAATGTGCAATAAATTGAAACAAGAGTATTGCAAAGCGGAACAAAATACGCCCGTGAATATCCAAAACAGCAAAGGGGCATAACTCTTATTCAAATCATCTAATCAAAACCCTGTTCAGGAAAACACAATTTCATATCATGGTGATTAAGCCTACCAAGTTTCATAAAGATCAGCTGAAAAATGTTGGAGGAGATCTCCGGACAAGATTTCTATAGTGAAATAAACAAAGGGCCATAACTCTTGTTCAAATAACCAAATCAAAACCCCGTTCAGGGAAACACAACTTCATATCCAAGTGATTAAGTCTACCAAGTTTCATGTAGGAGGTGATCTCCAGACAAATAAAAGTTAACGCCGAACCTCTGACGGACGGACAGCGCCATACCATAATACATCCGTCTTTCGATGGGCAAATAAAAAGTTTAAAAGATTTGTCAAAATCAATAAAATGGAAACATTTTCATTATTTCCCAGCTTACCTACCTACCTAAATTGAAATCCGGAGTAACTGGATTTAATAATAATTGGGTTTGACAGATCTCCTTAATATACCTGAATATATATTTATACATGTATATTCATTCCATAATAAATGCCACAACATGTATAAAATTTAAATATGTTAATTTTGTAGACAATTTGAAGCAATAACATTTTAGTTGTTTTTTTTTTTATAATTATTTTTGGTCCAATTTTTCTATCTGAACTTTATAACAGACTTTGCCTCTATACTTAAATTGGGAAAATACAGAAATGTTTTCTTTGAATGTCATTTCAGGAAAACAGCACAGTTTTTGACAACTAGGGGAAACAAGTAATTATTGTAGGATTTTTTCTGACATTTTGAATTTCCAGAGCACCTTACCGAAATTTCTGATGAGTACAGTGACAAAGGCATACAGTGGATTGTCTAAATTTGAGTGAGTCCATTAGGAAATGCTTGAGTCCTGAACTCAAATATTTGAGTTTCAAAACTCACTGAACAAAAACATTAAAATTTAGTGGATGAATTAACTTGTGGGATGCTGTTGGTAAATCTCAGAATTATACACCATTTTGTCAACTCAAATTATTAAATTACTTTACACTCAAACATGCGCTATGCAGATAAGGTATAATGGTTATTTACTTTCAAATTATATATCTTAAACCAGAAATTGCATTGAAGTCATTCCTACAGCTGTTTGAAACTTAGAAATTCAAAGAATTTACAAAGAACCTTAATCATGATCAATCAGGAATGCAATTTGAAATAAACAGAAAGACTCCCATTTAATTTGAAAAGGATCTTATTCATAAATACCCAAATGTAAACCCAGTAACTGATTACAAAATCACTAAAAATAATCTTTTTTCCATCCTACATTAGGTTTATGTTACCAAGATAAAAGGTATCAAAATTACATATTCTACACCAACTGAATATTTAGGCAGCAAAGTCTAGAAATTAACCTTGCGAGAAAAAAAATATGTTCTTAGAAACTAAAATATGAAATTCTACCTGTCAATAATATCATTAACTTTCATTTTTGAAAGTTTATGCAACGGAAGGTGTGTACTTTAGTAACAGAATACATTTGTTATCCATATGTATCAATTATAAATATCATCTCTATTTTCTACCTAAATTTTGGGAAAATATCCTTATTATCAATTATAAATTGGGTTATTTATTCATTTTGGCTATTTATATTTGAAGGTTATTTAGCTGTTCTAATTCATTACTGATAGGCCTTGTATGGGACATGGCATCCAGGGTGACCCCATTGTGCTAGATCTGATAATCAATATCACAGATGTCGCCAATTAAAAGATGGCAGCATTGGTTGTACATTTTAAGTCAATACAAACACCACTAGAATCAATAAAATCCACTCAACCCACAGAACTGGTAGTAACCACTCAGAAACATCCAACTTGTAGCTTCAGCATTTCATTTTTGTCAGGCATTTTTTTGCCTCCTTTTGGGAAGCAAGCCAATGAATTAGGAAGGAAGTTTTCAGGAGTAAATTACAACTTTTGAGAATTTAGCTTAAATATGACAACATTTCAATTGGGAATGGGTCCCTTTATCCTAAAAAAAAACCTAAAACACACCTCTTAGAATTTGATTTGTGACTATTTCCAGTTACTGCATAGTTAGATTGTAAATTGCTGATATAAGATATCAATGTTTTTAATAGATGATGTGTCAATAATATACTGTTATGTATGTTACCTTCTATTTCATGTGCACAACATTTCAGACATTCAATTTAATTGTCTAGATTTAAAAATCCCATCAATACTATCCAACTGCATACTAACTCCAACCAACCTATAGACATTCAAACTGTCTTAATACTCCAACCAACCTATAGACATTCCAACTGTCTTAACACTCCAGCCAACCTATAGACATTCAAACTGTCTTAACACTCCAGCCAACCTATAGACATTCCAACTGTCTACACACTCCAGCCAATCTAAAGACATTCCAACTGTCTACACACTCCAGCCAACCTATAGACATTCAAACTGTCTTAACACTCCAGCCAACCTATAGACATTCCAACTGTCTACACACTCAAGCCAATCTAAAGACATTCCAACTGTCTACACACTCCAGCCAACCTATAAACATTCCAACTGTCTACACACTCCAGCGACCTATAGACATTCCAACTGTCTACACACTCGAGCCAACCTATATAGACATTCCAACTGTCTACACACTCCAGCCAACCTATAGACTTTCTAACTGTTTTAATACTCCAGCCAACCTATAGACATTCCAACTGTCTACATACTCCAGCCAACCTATAGACATTTCAATTGTCTACACAATCCAGCCAACCTACAGACATTCAAACTGTGTACACACTCCACTCAACCTATATAGACATTCCAACTGTCTACACACTCCAGCCAACCTATAGACATTTCAACTGTCTACACAATCCAGCCAACCTACAGACATTCCATTTGTCTACAAATTCCAGCCAAACTATAGACATTCCATCTGTCTACAAATTCCAGCCAAACTATAGACATTCCAACTGCATACAAACTCCAACCAACCTATAGACATTCAAACTGTCTTAACACTCCAGCCAACCTATAGACACCCCAACTGTCTACACACTCCAGCCAATCTATAGACATTCCAACTGTCTACACACTCCAGCCAATCTATAGACATTCCAACTGTCTACACACTCCAGCCAACCTATAGACACTCCAACTGTCTACACACTCCAACCAACCTATAGACATTCCAACTGTCTTAACACTCCAGCCAACCTATATAGACACCCCAGCTTTCCACAAACTCCAGTCAACCTATAGACACTCCCAACTCTCTACACACTGAGGTACATTGAATTCCCAGTTTTGAAATGTTAATGGAAGCACTGAAAAAGGCAAGCAATTACTAATACAGTTGTACCAACTCTATTCTTCTCAAAGTTCTCATTCCACATATATACAAAATACAAATATCTGTATTCTTATAATCATATCAATGAAATTCCAGTTCTGTAAACTTTACCTAGGGCCAACTTTCAAGGGATATTCTACACAAGTTGGCAAATTTTTTACTGTTTTGTACCTTTTTAGAACGATTTCTATTTTTTTATTGTAAGCATCAAAACATGTTTCCTAAACTTACCTTGGGCGAGTATAATAAGTGGAAATACTTTCTGCCAATATAAAATGAGACTGTCTATATATCGCTCCTAAGGTCAGTTTGGGCGGGTATAATAAGTGGAAATATTTTCTGCCAATATAAAATTAGACTGTCTATATATCGCTCCTAAGGTCAGTTTGGGCGGGTATAATAAGTGGAAATATTTTCTGCCAATATAAAATGAGACTGTCTATATATCGCTCCTAAGGTCAGTTTGGGCGGGTATAATAAGTGGAAATATTTTCTGCCAATATAAAATTAGACTGTCTATATATCGCTCCTAAGGTCAGTTTGGGCGGGTATAATAAGTGGAAATACTTTCTGCCAATATAAAATCAGGCTGTCTATATATCGCTCCTAAGGTCAGTTTGGGCGGGTATAATAAGTGGAAATACTTTCTGCCAATATAAAATTAGGCTGTCTATATATCGCTCCTAAGGTCATTTAGGGTGGGTAAAATTTGTGGGAAAACTTTCTGCTAATATAAAATTAGGCTGTCTATATATCACACTTTGTGGAATCTGGAACTCAAGTCACTGACCAGATCATGGATTTTATGCAGATAAATAAACAGGTCTGTATGCTGTTCACATAAAATTTCCGCTGGTATTTTATTCTGTTTGTTTGACTTATTTCTTGTTGACCTTGAAATATATTCATAAATATTTCACACTGTATGACTAATAAAAAACAAACTTATTGTGGTTCAATCAAGGCCACGCTAATGTAAATTGATTCTTCTAGACATACATATACAGAATTTCCAGATATTCAATATCATAAGTCTGTTTACATGAATTGAGGAATATAATTTCCATAGAAGCATAGGTAGATCTTTCCATATTATAATTTTTTTTTATATAAAACAAGCATATGAAATCCTAACTTGCGCTGAATATCCGATAAAATGTTATATCTGTAACTGTGTTTTTTCTATCTAACTTTCGTAGATTAGTCATCTGCTTTTTGGAAAAATGCCACACTTTTTTACTTGGAAAAATTGTGTTTATCAGATGTAAACATGTTTATCAGATGTAAACAGTGTAAAAAAATCAATGACACGTACATTACTTGTGGACCGCATTGAAACTGAAACAAGTTTTCAAAATTTATCATTCAGGATTTATTACTCACTGATTGTTGTATAAATCACCTGTCATCTACAGTCAAAATTTAAAAAAAACCCAAAGACCTCACATACACAAAACTCCAAACAGACTATTTACACACTATAAAATAATGACAAGAGAACGAAACACATGTACTGCAGGCCTTAGACAAACAATCAATACTCCTTTGTATGTGCATAGTGTGTTCCATTCTATGTATGCCAATTTAAAAAAAAATTCATATCAAGATGCCATATAAATAACTTTTAAAGAAATTAGTGAAAGATAGAAGAATATTAAGTTTAGAAATTACCACAATAGTAACATGGAGTATTCTGTGATTTTTGGGACTTGGATATAGTTCAATGCTGGTCACATGCTTTCCTACCAGTCTGTCTCACAAAAATTTTGTGAGCCGACTGTTATTGATGGGGCTCATCATTTGAAAATGGTGGTCCGGGCTCGCTTGAAGTACACAAAACACTAGAACAAAAAATTTCTCCACCAACGAATAAAACTTGAACGTCAATGTACAAAAATGCACTAGTCCAACGACTGGGCCAGAATTTATTTGGAGGTGAGCAACATTTTAAAAATATCTGCTATGAAAATTAAGGTAATTTAAAGCAGTTGGATTTCTCTGCCTGCAGGCTAGTATATATTAAAATATTTAATAGTGCAATCTTGAAGTTCATTCCTCAGGCGATATCAGAAGAAAGAACTGAGTTTATTCTATGCAAATAGATAAACATAGTAGTGTACCTGTGAGTCATAAAAATCTTGTAAAATTGAATATTGGACTTGATTGAAAAACATCTGAGATAAATGATTAATTTCGTGATTTCAAACTTTACCTTTCTTGGCAGTAAAGATGCAAAAATTTACTGACTAATACTGAAATGAGATTAAATACATATTTATCCTGTAGCTGGATAATCAATGTATTGTGAAATGAATTATTTAAGAATTACTGATTCTGATACAGACTTTACATAATAAATACATTTAATGTAGACCAGTTCCTTAAGTCGAATTAAAACATTTCAGAGAAAAAAATAGCACTCTGTGATACTCATTATCTTTCATCTATCTTTTATTTATTTTTTATCTTTTCATTTGTACTGGATATAGAAGATAAAAGAAATTTAGTTATGAGTTTGTATAAAGTTTGTACTAAAGCCATCTTCATAGCTATTTCGAAGCATATAAATAACAAAGGAATATTACTGTAATGTTCACTTTCAAAGAATCAAAAATTTCTGAAATGTTCAATTCAAAATACAATCAAACTTGTATGAATCGAACTTCGATGATTCAAAGTTTTTGCCCGGTCCCAAATTTTATTCCTGTGTATTACTACTAACTTACCCCCTTATGAATTCAAGTTTTATAAATTGCACTTTTCGATGATGTTTTATGGACCGTAAGCTATGATAACATAGTCATTGACACCTTATGATTTGAACCAATCATTTATTTGCACTGTACAGGTATTTTCACCCCGGCCAAAAATTTCACACATCTCAAGGAAGAGTGCTACCTGACAATGGGATTACGATATCGTCCGCATTCATAAGCTCCGTGTCACGAGGCTAGTAAATGAATGGACACAGATTAAAGTAATTACTCTAACATTTGGAGACCACTTTAATGTTGCTCACGTTTCATTTAAAATTGACCATTAAAATGCATATACTCTGTGACCTGACAGATATATTTTTTTCGTTGTTTTTTTGAAAGTTGTGTTTTTTCCATGAATGAAAATGTTTTGTTTTAAGATAACAATGCATCTTTTCATTAATACTTGCGTTTTAGTGTTTGTTGTGTTTGTCCAGGTAGAAATATTGTGTCGTTAACTTCATATAACTATGGAAATAAATATGTGGATATAATCCACAATGTATGATTCAAAGTCTAGATGTATCAAAGTTTTTATTTAGTCCTTTGCACTTTTGAAACATTGATGTTTGACTATATATATGAACCCATTTCATATGAAAGGACCCCATTTATAAAATATCTAATGCAAATTTTACATTCGGTGTTTATGTAGTTTATGCAAATGAGACATATTAATCCAGTAATTAATTAAATTATTTACTGAAACATACTTAACTATTAAAATGGGTTAATCTAGAATTTAGAAAATACTACAAATTTTGGAAAAACAGGAATTTTTGGCTTATTTTGAGATACACAGAAATTTTGGGAGAGCCCTTTTTGTCAGAATTCTGAAGAGGGATAGGGTTAAAATATAAAACAAACATAAAAACTATATGAATAAAATAAGACAATGTTGAATAAAATAAGACAATCTTTTTCATGATGGCATAATGAAAAAAAAATTTAATTTAATTTAAATAGTACTGTTTGGTGGGAAAATTCCCTATTTTTGGGGAAAATTCCAGATGTTCTTCGTAAATTTTCTGGAATGGGAGTTGGTTTATATTCAAAGGGAAAAACAATTCACTTGGGTAATACTACAATTTTGTGGTAGCAAAATCTGTCTAGATTATCCAGATTAAGGTATCTAAATCAACACAGAATGAGAAAAAGCTATTAAAAGTCAAAATTTAATGATTGAAACCCTGTCCTTTAAAAAGGCAACTAAATTATCCACTGTTACATCAACCCATATCCAACCACAACACTTTAAAAAGGGACGTTACTAGAACAAAAACCAAAATGTGTGTAATTTATCCATATTTGTGTCAATTTCTGCTGAATACAAAATGTATTTACCATTTTAAATGATTCTGTCTATAATTTGTCTATAAATACCAGGTAACAGGTGGTTTATTTGTTCTACAGCTGAAAAGAAAACTAGTAAGTTTTTAATCCCAATTTAGATATAAGCATATTATCAGATTCCCAAAATTATGCTTACTGTAAAATATAAAAATCAGATGAAAATAATAAAAAAAACTTATAAAACATATTCCGACTGGGTGCACAGTGGCCTCCCTTGGATTTTTTAACCATAAATTAAACTATTTCCTATTTCTAATAAATATAATTAATATAAAAATGGATTTCAGTCATATTTGGAAAGTTTGAAATCCAGATTAAAGTCGATACTTTTCATAAGTCAAGATAAAGTTTCAATGGATATCATGGTAAAGGGGCCTTGAAATTTGTCCAATAGTGTAATGCAATCAAAGTAATACGTACAACATTAACCCCTGACAAATTTTTCCACGCTTGATTTCCTACTTCCATTTTACAAAATAAGTACGACATATTAATTTTGTTCTCATTCAACTTTACTGACAGCTGTGTCAGATTTGTAGGAAGGTAGGTTTATATAATGTAAATACACTATACTAAACCAAAGGACATGTAGCTATATATAGTAATGCATTATTTTCTTGGTTTGGGCAACTTAGAGGTACACCAGGAGAAATAAACAAGGAAATTGAATTAAGTAAACTATTCCCGACAACAAAAAAAGCTTAAACAACAGTAAAACCATATAGACCAAAGTATTTGAAAAGAAAGAGTATAAAAATATCAAAAACCTTTTTCCTTGATGACAAAACATGTGTAATCTCAATTAAAACTGTTAAAACTTATTCATGAACCCAAAGTATGGAGTTAGCTTTAATGTATAGCTCAAGATGTTTAATCATTTAGGATAAATTAACAATCGACCTCTTTGTTTTTACTTAAAACACTGAAAACACTTACTGAAACAGATGCAAAAATATCAATTTGTAGCAATGTGTCTGATAAATATGCTCACAGAAGTACCATTTGTGTCAAAACAAATGTTTAACACATATTTACAAAATGAAAAGGTTCCTGCGTTAAAATATATAGCTGTATTGTAAAAAATATTTGCATGAAAAGCCTTAGCCCTTTTTCTTTCCGTGAATTTAATTCTGAATACTTTGAACTTTGTTGGACATAAATCTGTGTTCACAAATCCTGATAACATGTTTCCAAACTTATCCCATTGTGTCTAGGAAAACCTCAATAATCAACATTAATCAACATCAAAATCCAGTGTGCAAACCGTTTGATTTCAGTCCTCATCCAGACCCATACTGTGACCTGAGACGTGTATTGATATCTACATTACCAAGAACACAAATTCTGATAGTGCCCAACATCCAGCTCTAGCTGAGATCCTGTCCTTGATATTGGCCAGTGCTACAAGTGTGAACGTTTTTCGATATTGTCTCTGCCAGCATAGCTGTATATAAAATGTGTTTATATTTGGTCACTACTAGGTTGCATGCAAGTCAAGCTAGAATCTGCTTTGCTCTAGACTTAAGTCGCTCATGATCAGCGAAGTCAAGAGCTAGGACATACATTCTAGCTTTATGATAATCACCATATCATGTCGGCTAAAACATACTTACTCGGTGGGAAAGCACGGGTCACAGGCGTTTGATTCTGACATTGTCGAGTCACCGTTACACGGCGAACGTGCTCTGTCGATAGGAGATCTGGTAGTGACAAGTGCAGTTTGTCTAACAGCGAAGACTTGCCGCTCTCGCTTGGAACCACTCGGTCAGGACAGCCATTCAGTGTAAATCTCGATTGCGTCTTGCATCAACTCTCTCTCGATGTTTCCTTGTTCTCTTACTCGTGTTAGCCTTGTCGACACCTGCTTATATCAAAATAACATAAATAGATACATATAATTCATAAAATGCACAAAAGAAGTTGTTGATTTCGATGGCTTTTGTTTATACTTGCAGTATATATCCTTATCGAGTTCTCTTCTCCAGCTCTCACAAGCATAAAACAAGCACATTGGGGGTTTCCTTCGGGGCGCCCACAGGGACATGTATTATGACCGTAGTATACAAACGATAATTACATCAAGTAAATTAAGAGAGTTTGTGTAAGCAAACAATGAAAAGAGGACATTTTGCAAGTACAAATTTTACATCTAATTATGCATTATACACCATTTAAATCATTGCACAGTGTTTACATCAATATATACATATTATTGCCCTTTTGGGGTACCTTTTGGAACATCCGGGTAACGCTTATTTTCCTCAGTTATTTTTTTAATACGTTTATTTTATCTCTAAACAGCAAGATAAGAGTTATATTTTTAAAAAATAATATTTTTATGAATCAACTCTAATATGTTACATTCGCAATGAAATAACAGTTTTATTTGTTTACGGCGAAGGCCATATTGATTCCGTACGCCAAGAAAACCACTTTCAAGAATCCAGAGTCATCAACACCAAACTAACTTTTTGTCGTACCTTTCATTGGGCAGAACACTTCAAAAGGACTATATGAACGTAAACGCTCAACTTCCAGGCCACTTTGGTTAGTAATATACGATTTATTTTGCCAAATTTTTACCGGAAGTACATGTAAATAGTTTTTGCGTCATCAAAAATGAGTTTGTGTATGTTTTCATCCTTACTGTTTGACGTCGATCATTTCCTCAAAATTATATATAAGAGCTCATACTCTGCGCGTAGATGATCTCAGTGATATGGATAACTCTCGATATCACTACATCCATTCATCAATTCTGTCCTAATTTTCCTGACAACGTAGTTGTGAACTAACACCGGTGTTGTGACTGATGTTACAAAAATAAAGAACGCGAACACATTGGTCATTTGGGTTGATAACGGCTTTGTTGTATTAATGAGTAAATCAAATATGTCCATTCCGTCGCATGTAATAAATTTTCTGATCCTCTTTGATAACCGATACCCGATATATATCGACATTTGTGAAAATGAAACAAATAGCTTTTCTGGAGCATGAAGACTTTGAAGTCTAAAACATGGTTACAAAGATGGAAAGGTTCGACTTGGCCACTAGCCTGGAAGCTTTGTGATCTAGATCATTTGGAAAATATAGTTTTCAAAATTAGTCGGGAAATCGTAATAATCGGTTAAGAGGTTTTCAAGTTAGTGTCTTTTTTAATTCTTAACTGTTAAGTTATTGTTGAACTGCTTACATTTTGTGCGAATAGCTGTCATGTTCTATAGCATAGCCACATTGTAAATTGTATGTGATTTTAATCACACGACGGTTGATCTTGAATTAAAAACAAGAAAACAAATGACTATATTTGTGTATGTAACCCTGGAAAATACAAGCCACAATATACAGCTTGCAGAGACAGAACTTCTTTTTATAGTTTGATTGCTTGAGTGTTGGACTAGTAGACCGGAGGTCTCGGATTTGAATCCTAGCAGAGGCATTAACATTAATAATGACCCATGTTACATACATGTACTAATGCTTTCCTCGACGTAGATGATCAGTTTCGTTTCCATCTTTCCAATGTAATTTTGTTTGCTGTATATATATATATCATCCAAATCTTCAAATTAATGATGAGTACATGCTTACCTTGTAATTGGTTTTCATAATCAATAGTCTCCAGCAAGGCAGAAAGTAATCAAACATTGTTTTAAAGACTGATAATCAGCCAAACCCTATTTGATAGAGAAAACTATATTGAATCCTTTTTAGTTCATTTGTGCCAAAGCTTTGAAATATGAATTTCACAAATGTTTCTGAACAGAATCAAAATAAAAGTAAAACTGATTAAAAAAAATAGCCAAGCTGAATAATGTGAACTGTGGTACCCATTTCAGACAGTTATGATCAATACATGCCAGATGATTAGATTCAATCAATTAGACTACAGTTGTATATTCAAGTGTTCATAAACAAAGTCTTTGACTGTTCAGACCAGGCATGATCAATAATCTTCTACAAGGCAGAAAGTAATCAATCATTGTATTAAAAACTGATAATCAGCCAAACCCCAATTTGATAGTTGTCACTGTGTAGTCCTATAAATCTTGCACACAGTAAATTTTGCATTTCTAATGATTTTTTCCATGGTAACAGAGAATTAAACAGAGAACAAAATGAAGCACCAGTACATATATATAGTTGTACAAAGTTCTTAAGTGATGAATTTTGTCAAGAGCCCAATTTAGAATTACCTGTAGAGATGTTTTTACAAGAAAATAAATGAAAAAAATCACTGTAAATTATGAAATACTGTATACACCTCCATTTCACGAATATTCAATTGGTGGCGAACATCTATTTAAAGGAGAACAATAGCTTACAGCTCATTATCACTATACATACTATACTAATGTTTTATTTCTTCTGTTCTAATTTAAAGAAATCAATACAGTTCCAAGCATTCTACAAACAATACAAAATAGACTACAAAGAAAGTCTTAAATAGACTCACTTGATCATGACAAGCATATGTAAACAAAGTTGTAAGTCATCTTTGTGTGTTAGTTCAGAGAGACTTTTCACAGTATGTTATCTTAAAACTGTGAATATCCCAAGCTTAGAGGAAGTTTGTAAAGTTATCATCATGTATATGAATATCAGTCTTTCTTTTTCTTAATATTTCTGTTCCAGGTTACAACTTCAAACATAAATATGCATTCAGATAATATTTCAGGTCCAGAATATGACTAGTCTACATAAATAATGTATTCTGATCATTTTGCAGCTCCAGGAGACCCCTTTTTAATTGGAGATGAAAATGAGGGGGCATCTGGAGCATCAGAGAGTTTGATTCACATCCGAATCCAGCAGAGAAATGGTAGAAAAACCCTGACCACAGTACAGGGGATTAGTCCCACCTTCGACCTGAAGAAAATTGTAAAGGCATGTAAAAAGGTAAAGTGTTCAGATTTTAAAATGTTAAAAATTACATTTGTATAACAATATGTAGGGCCAGTGATTTTCCGCGATCGCGGAATGGTGGAATCAGCATTCTGAAATGGAATTTTGGTTTTTGTAAAACAAGAATCTAAGTCAGAAAAAATCCCATATATTTGTATTGAATTTGACTGAAATTATGTATGCTTTTCATTCTAAACCCAATTCCTGTGCTCATTTTCATTAATTTATGGCATAAACAAGTAGATTGTTTGAACAGCTTGAACCGTGCTTCAGAAACATTTACAACATCCCGCACCGGTTCATGTTGGTAACCAAAGTCATATGGTTAGTGCATGTACACATCATAGCTGATGGTGGCGATACGCTGAGCTTTTCAGGTGTGGAAAAACGTAGGCTTGATCATATTAAGAAAGTCAATGCGAAATCTAGGGCATCACAGTTCCCAGGCGACCTCTATGAAGACAGAGACGTTTTATTGTGCAAATTTTGCCAGCACAGCATTGATTTTACCTGAGCTGACACGGTCAAGAATCATATAAAATCCAAGAGACATGCAGAGAGGAAAACAGTTGGCTATCTCTAGTCAAACAAAACTTTAACCCCTGTCACATCTGTCGTCAAATCTGAAGAATCTAGGGATGAAATTGTTTTAGATTTCTTGAAAATGTGTACTCTGGCTGATATTCCCGTTGACAAAGTTGACAAAATAAAACCTTTCCTGGTAAAGAAATACTACCTAGCTAGTAGTAACTGCTGAAAAACATGGTGTTGATTTTGTTCTGTTATGGTACTACTTTGTACCAAGATTTGAGGAAACATTGTCATTTGAAATTGCTTACATTTTGACTTACATGTCTTGATTATCTGCAGACTGCCAGTCTGCCACTAGTGAATTAATGATCTCAGTCCATATTTGTTTTAATACTACTGCTGCAATATATTTTGCGTATTCTAGTCAGAAAACTAGTCGAACTGAGATATCATATTCCCAGATAGTTCATGAGTTCAATTGTTTCAGTCAGGAAAATTTCAATTATCCAGTCATTAAAGTTTTTGATGACTATCTGCTATGTTTTTGTGTTTGATCTCATGAAACTGGTAAAAAATGGAATTCATGAAAATCTGTAACGCAATTGGTGCAAATTTGAAACGGAAAATCATTGGCCCTAAATATAGCATGGCATTACATTGCAATATGTTAAGATATACTACTGGGTAATAATTTTTGAGAATTTTCCTTGTCCTGTAGACAATTATTTCCTGTTGTTTTTATTTTTTTTGTAATTCTACAGCTTTCCACTGTCATTTGAATAATACCCCTTAGATTTGAAAATTAATCCTTTCCTCTTCAACCCATTTTTATTGGTAGAGATATAAATACCCATTAATGTAACCAGCCTAAATTTTTTAGTTCATTTATACCAAAGCTTTGAAATGTAAATTTCACAAATGTGTCTGAACAGAATCAAAATAAAGTAAAACTGATTTTAAAAAAAATATCCAGGATGAAAAATGTAAACTGTGGACCCCTTTTCAGAGAGCTATGATAAATACATGCCAGATGATGAGATTCAATCAATTAGACTACAGTTGTATGTTTGTGTTCATAAACAAGGTCTTCAATTGTTCAGACCAGCCATAATGGCATATTTTAAATTGTAACAAATAACAAAATGTATAACTCTTTATGTTGTAGGAGTTTGCCTGTAATGGGACAGTAGTTGAACATCCTGAGTACGGAGAGGTCATACAAGTGCAAGGTGACCAAAGAAACAACATTAGAGATTTTCTCAGAAAGATTGGCTTAGCAAAGGAACATCAGCTTAAGGTCAGTCTGCTTTGTGACTGGTATTTTAACATTTCTCCTAATTTTTCCATAGGTTCTAATCTTAGTATACAGCTTTTTGTAATTTTTTTTTTTTTCTAGTTGTTTTCTATTAATAATCGCGAATCATTTCTTCTGTTTTCAGGTTCACGGTTTCTAAGATGTAATAATGGACATAGATGCCGAGTCATCTTCATTGGTTGAGTCATCATTATTAACACTGAGAGGTACTCCACAAGTCAATCAGTTGTCTCCCTTTCATAGTCTACACGTGTCAATTCGATTGTGAAGTAAAAAGGAACAAATGGACAATGGAAAATGAGCCTTAAGATGTGAAACAAGAGTGGATAATTTAAGTGTAAAGGACAAGAGTGAGAAACTAGCATGAATAATATAGATATTGAGAACAGTGTAAAATATTTAGTGTTCTTGAGGCAAACTTGGAATTTCGCAATCATTCCTGAATTGCCAAAAGATGTGAACAATTAATTTAATTACTGTGTTTGATAAATTACATTTGGTAAAATTGATAGATTTTTTTCATCAAAAATATTATTTAAAGCAAAACATTGACATTTTGGCATCATTAGTTCGTCTTAGATTTCGTATCTGAGATGAGTTGTATTGGAATTTCTGAAATTAAGATGACACAGTGTACCTGTAGTGATAGGAGTCCAGAGATATTTTGTACATAATTATGCATTGATTAATATTATCATTTTGTCATAAAATAAAGAAAGCTTTTGTAATAAATTCAGCGTTTGCTTTCTGGTTTTGCCCACCTATCAGAAAGGTTGTAGCGCTTCTGCATTGACATACTTTGTTCTTAACTCATCATCTTTTTTTCCAAAAAACCTAGGGAACTATTGCTGCTCTGAGAAAACTTTACTAATAAATAGATTAAGACCAAATTAGTCAGCAATTACCGTTATCCTCTGAACCTATGATGGGTATACATACTAATCCTGAGACAAGAATGACATAATGTAATATCCCTTGTTCCCAAGCCAACTATTGATTCCTTACATTTTCTCTAGTTCTTTTTTGACAGTTTCAGACAATATTTTTTCATTGCTGTTGTTTTTATGCTCCCCGATAATTTTCAGGGGAGTATATATAGTCACTGCTTTATTTTCCAGACATCCTTTTGTGTCAGAACCATAACTTGGCCCACAGTTAAGCAAGGATCATGAAACTGGTACCCATAAGTCATACTAAAGCAATGTACAGTGTACCAAAGTCAATTAGGTGGTCAGGTGGTGCAGTGGTAATGCACTCGCCTTTCACCTAGCCATCTAGGGTTCAATTCCCAGAATAGATGTGAAAAGGATGGGGTCACCTGCCCGACCATGTGGGTTTCCTCCCACAGTAAGACCCCTCGCACGCTTCCATCCGAGCCAACAAGACTGATTAATATAAGTTGGAAAAACTTGCTACGGAATTGTTGTAAAAGAAATAAAGCTTTAGCTTTATCATACTAAAATCAAGGGCTTCAACCCCTCGATTACCGCACGAGTGTCACATGTAAAAATTAATTTTGCGTTTGGAGAATAACTTGGCATGTATTTAAACCAGTATTATTAAACTTAGTGGAATTTGGTTTCTGCACAATTTCTTTAGAATTTGTTGAATTATAGCGTAACTTGTTCAATGTTTTCTTGTTGAAACTGCTGGCTTCAGACTGCTTTTCATCTTCAGACGTCATGTTCACTGTTACTATGAATAGAAATTTACATTGCCTATTCCTCTAAGGCTAAATCCATTGCTTCCTAAAGATAAAGAAAGTACTTGTGTGAGATTACTGGTCTAGAGATCTAGGTCTCTGTATGATAGAGAATTGGTTTCTACACAACATCTCAAGATCTGTGTGGCCAATTTCGTCCAGAATGCTGTTACCATTAAAAGATTGAGCAGTAATAAAAAAATGACTGATACATTGCCATCTTTGGTTTTGATCTCTATTTCTCAAAAAAAAAAAAAAAAACCAGTTGATCTCTCATTTCTTAGGTTTGAGAAAGATCTATCTAGCACTTCTCACAAGATAGTGATAATAAGCTTTCTTTGTCAACATCCAAGATGGCGGCCATCAGCCATTTTGTTTTTCTAATCGGTCTCAATTTCAATCGAGAATATACATGAGATTTCAGAAAGATCCATCCTGTACTTCAAGAACTGGCAAAAACGAAACTTTCACTGTCAAACTCCATAATGACTGCCTATCAGTCTGTTTTTCTTATCAGTCCCAAAATAAAAGGGCATATCTAGGGACTAGAGGAAACCTATATTTAAAACCTGAGAAAGATTAAGGCAGGATTTCACAGGAAAAAGCAATTACAGATTTATTGTCAAAATCTAAGATGGCTGTCTGCCATCTATTTTTTTGTCCAATTAGTCCCCCATTAAAAGGGCACAAGCCATTCAGTAATTCTCGAGAAATCGCAATAACATGAAATGTTTATGGTTGGACAACAGACATAGATGGTGATGAGCTAAAATGAGAAATCCTGATTGGGTGGTCTTCTGGAATTTTGGTGCAAGATTCAAACATTGAAGTCATTTCTCTGGCTGAATCAGATGGATTTTTATGAAAGTAGTACAAGTAGTCTGCTTTGATTGAAATTTCATGTGGGTTTCTCTATCCTGTACTACCAAAGGTTTCATTACCTGTAAATACAACAAGCCTGAGTTATGAATTCAACGATGATGAGTGCGAAGTTTTTGCATGGGTGTCTTCTCGGTTGTGCAAGTCTACCACTTCAAACAGTTTATTCAATTGCATTTCAAATCCACTCTTCCAATAAGACAACATAGACAAGTCACTTGATGCTGTTTAACAAAGGGGAGACTATAGCTTAGTATAGTATGGACCTACATTGTCCCATGTAAAGTTCCATGGTGTGAGGTGATACACCTACCCATAGCTGTTCTGCTTTCTCGGGAAGATGAAAAACAGACCAGTCTCTGCTGTCAATGTTTTGTCCTAGGGTAAGACACTTTATCCAATTGGAATAGATGGCTTGTGATTTCCATCCCGCATGTTGTTCAGAGAGTTCGTAAACAGCAACTACAAGTAGACTGCCTTGAATGATCTTGACTGTTCGTGACTTTGTCACCAGGGACTACAAGTAGACTGCTTTGTATGACCTTGGCTGTTTGTGACTTTGTCACCAGGGACTACAAGTAGATTGCCTTGTATGACCTTGGCTGTTTGTGACTTTGTCACCAGGGACTACAAGTAGACTGCTTTGTATGACCTTGGCTGTTTGTGGCTTTGTCACCAGAGATTACAAGTAGACTGCTTTGTATGACCTTGGCTGTTTGTGACTTTGTCACCAGGGACTACAAGTAGACTGCTTTGTATGACCTTGGCTGTTAGTGACTTTGTCACCAGAGACTAGAAGTAGACTGCTTTGTATGACATTGGCAGTTTGTGACTTTGTCACCAGGGACTACAAGTAGACTACCTTCAATGGCCTTGGCTGTTTATAAGTCAAAGTGTAGAACAAAAAACTTCCAACAAAATCTGATGAGGATGTTCTTTATTGGATGTCCTTGTTTTTAACCCCCGAAAAATTGTCAATAATTTAATCAAATCACATGTATGCCCAATAAAAAAATACATGAACGAAGACATGCAGTTTTACCCTGAATCATCTCAAAAGCCGGGGCTATCATGATTATACAGGCATGGTTTTGTCCAATGTCAAAATTATTTAATGTATAATATATACATGTACATATATTCTGAGCTGTATCCGACATAAAAATTCAAAACAGACAAAGAGGGGAGTAAACACTGAGAGAACAATTTCACATACCAGAAAAAAAACTGTTTAACAATGAATTATATTCATACATTCAAACACTTCCAAGAATATCTATTATTTCATAGAAATCATAAGGATAAAAATGGAGAGGCATTTTAAGAATTTTTCCTTTGAAGTTATTCATATATTTACATGTAAGTATACTAAAACCTTTTGCTCAAAAAGAATAACATACAAAAAAGAACATTTATAGGGTTAATTTGTTTTTATACCTGTACTACCTGGACGAAAAGGTCACTGTTAAGAAATGATAGCTGGGACATTTCCTGAAATATGTATCTAGTCATGTGACAAACTTATCAAGAGACGATTGGGCAGGACAAAACTACAGATCTTGAATGACAAAAACCCATCCCGATGAAATGTGACAAGTACACTCTCATGTACTCAAACTATAATTATGGGCATATGGTTTATAAACAATCATTTTAATCAAATTTTGTAATCACTGGGATATTCCCCTTTCTTATTCAACTTATCAACGATTTTTATTCTGAACATTACCTTACTTGAAAATGGTTTACAGTGAAACTTAAAAGAAAAGAAAAAAAATGGAAGCACATTATGAATTATACAGCAAACTACAGAATGTGAGGCGTGACTGCTTGGATAAGCAAACCAAACTTGTGCACCTCACTACAGATAATGTTTATCTCCAAATTTTGAACCTTTTTTCACAAAACTTTTCATTAGTTGAACAACTGAAAACCAATATTTCAGTAAATGATGCAGAAAATCATCTTCATCATATCAAAGGCATTGAGGTTTAAAATGGGCCAACCAATCACAGAATTTTAATGATTTAACAAATAAATAATCTTACAAACCACACATACATTCATTATAATGAATCAGGGATATTTCTGCCTTCAATTCACAGTCGTATAACACAAACAGATGAATTCTCCAAATCTATATGGAGAATGAAAACAGCCTCTACAAAAATCTACAATTACATTTCTAAATATTAACCAGTAACTCATTATTTTTTATTTTGGTACCAGGATCAGCACAGACATCCAACAAATTGTTTTGCTTTTGCATGTAAAATTTAAAAAAAAAATCCTACTACCATCAAATTGAATACTGTTTTAAATGATCACATACATAAAATAATTTTCTGAACATAATTTATTTATAAATTTATTGAATAAAACTGGTAATTTTTGATAGATTTGAACACCATAATTGTATAGTTCCTAAAATTATGCATACTTCATAGTAGCAGGGATTCAATGTCTATCACATGAAAAGGAAGATGTTGTCATCCTTTATCCTCGTCATGGAAAGAAGACCAGAACTTACAATACATAAGAGATAGATTTTACCGACACAATTTTGTAGTATTTGTTTGGGTGTTCCTTTTAAAACAACACCATCCTATAAATGCTACTGACTAGGCTAATCATAGGGGCCGTCTTCCCCATGGCGCTGAACTGATTTCAGCCGTTTGAAAATACTGCATATATATAGCTCAAGTTGTTTCTAAATATCATCAAGCTTTACATAATAGGTGCATCCCTACTTATTACTGTGATGAAGGAGTGAAGTATGACAAATGCTGATCATTTTTTTGCAAAACAACAAAATAACACTTCCATCATTCCAGACAGCCTTATTATGAATGAACTGATCACTTTTACCATACAGAGCAAGCACCTATACCCTGGAAAATACTTCAAAGAACAGTGGTGAAGCAAAGTGTAGTTAGGGCTAATACTATAACTTAATGTATTAAAGTTTGAAATATACAGATTGCTCAATTTACAAATATTGAAACAAACAGAAAATTTTATTTTTATCTAACAGATCATTGGAATTCCAAATTTTCAATTTAACACTGACATATGATTGTTGATAAAAAATCACTGAAGCAGCTTCATTATTTAACAAAATTTAATTTTTGAATTTTACATTCAGAACTTGAAATGAATGTATATTATATGCAAGATTGATTTTCTATCAGTTGTAAGCCTTTCTTTTTTCTTTTTACCAAAATAGCATCATCTATGAACTGTGTGTAATCTTTCGAATGAAAGTATTGGTGCTAAAAATGCTAAATTTTCAAAACAAAAGACTGTTTTTTAAAAAAAGAGAAAATGGCAGCGACCATGAGAATGTTGCTAAGGAATCACCCAGGGAAAACAATGTTATCATCGCCATGACAATATCCTTATTTTAACAAACTATATCAACAAGAAAGGAAAAATTATTTACAAACCAAGGACATTAATGAAAATTGCAGCTCAATAACATTACCACAAGATAGTTTTCTATACCCAGCTAAGTGATTCACAAAAATATCTGATACAATTCCTTATTTTACACATCTCATTGACTTATCTATATACAAGTAGGCTATTTATTAAATAGACAAAAGAAAAAAAATCCTCATTGATCTCCCGGAGACAGCTGATTTTCACATATCCAAATTTTACATGTACGAATCACACTCAACAATTATAACACACAACATGTATACTACAATGTGAAAAGTCTCACTTCAATACATACATTCCTGTGAAATTTTGGTTGACTTTTAAATGTCTGAAAAGATCCTAATGCTCCGACTTATAACATTACGATGGGGCTAATACCTGGTAATATTTGTGGATGATTTTTACATAGATTTTTATTTCCTACAAATAATCTGAAAGTGAATTAGCAGTTTAATCTTAGCACATATTTAGTTAAATTTTGGACAATTTAACAATCAGCAATTGCTTGTACATATTCATATACAAGTAACTGCGACTGGTAAAATTGTTTAAAAAATTGAATCTTACATCATCCGTTCTAATAATCAGGTGTCATAATTTCTTTTACGAGCAAACTTCAATTCCACATTCATATTCATCCACACACAAAATTGGGTTACAAAGTTATTAGAAATCAAGCTCATATGATCCATATAGTTAGCGGATGATTGGATGCATTGAAGAAGAAAATCTGTTAATAACAAAAGCAGACATGTCAGTGGCTATTAAAGTCAAGGAATTATACCAATTTCTTCTTATTATTCAGATATTTCATTCTCCTCTCAAACAGCATAGCACTATATTCTTCTGAGCAATAAATTAAGATGCAAAACAATATCATTTTAAGAATAAATGTTGACAGAATATAGTGACATGTTTCTTTAATGAACACATTTTTATATTTCACATTCACAAAAATACAATCTTTTTTTAAAATTGTCTTAAAAGGGATTTATTATGTGAATGTTGAAAACAAGATTTGGCTGGATATTAGTCCACATTTAGTAAGATGAAGTTCATAATAATTCTCTATTTCTTCACATACACTTGGACTGTATTCTGATCCGTCCCTCAAGTCGCTGACACCCAATTAGACAGGCCTGAGGCTCCACTTATCTGACCAAAACTCAAAAGAGAAATTTTGTAAGCACTTTAATAATCATTTTCTACGTATATTTTCTGATTCGACAGATCCAATTTAAGTGACTAAAAATCTGAGAAACTTTAGCAAATACGAAGTTACAGACTTTATAAAATGGAGTCCAATATACAGTTTTCTTCTCATTTACAGAGGTACTTTTAAAACTGAAGTGATGTTTCAGCATAATTTCTTTTTTTCTCTCTTACTTATTCTTCTCTACCAGATGATGGACTTGAATCTGAGGTAAGACATAATTCCTGACTAATTTATAACCAATTTCAAATTGATTTTACCCGATTCTTCTAAATATCCACAGCGATCATGATTGAGACTGTTCAGAGAAAACTAACCCATGTATTTATATTATACTGTTGAAACTCTTGTTTAAAAAGCCAAAATATTTGGCAAAAACATTTAAAGAATCCCGCGAAGATTCTATTGAAACTTGCAGTATTGAAAGGACACCAGCAAAAGGTCCTTATTCACTGCAGCAGTTGATCCTTGTCAATACCTAGCCCGTCATTGAGTGACAGTAACTTGAGGGCATTGCAAGTTCAACAGTTACATTCCTAATATATATAAATATATATATCACACATATACAATCATTCAAACACTAAAAAAGCCCAAACCTAAAACAAAATGACTTTTCTAAGTAATGAACCAAAACAATCATAAGTATAATAATGATTTATAATAATTCACAATTTATCATATAGTATTAAAAAGTAAAAAAAAAAAAAAAAAACTACATTCAACAATGTTAACTGGGATCACCATACCATACAAGCATTAAGCTGAACCTGTTATGAGCTGTAAAGAGGATCAAGATAAACAACATGTACAAACACTGCAACATAGATCTCCGACACTTTGACCAAAGATAGCTAGGAATAATATTCTCAATTTCAACGCAAGTGGCACCACTGCTTTTGAAATTGGCCGTATCTACAACAATGTCAATACCTTGGCTTGAAATATCAATCTGACATGAATTATCTCCCTTTATACATTGCTCTCTCCATTAAACTTTTGAGTGTATCAACTTTACTCTATTTCTGGAGACAATTACATGTTCTCTATCCATACTCTGGATTCTTTTTATTTTAGAGAGTAATGATTTTACCTCTACAAATCCTATGACAATACAGGTGTGTTTTGTCTGTCTATTTTAGGGGTGGAGACGGACTTCAATGGCTTAATCTATTTATAGGAGTAAATTCTCAACCTTTCTACACATCTCTTGTTGATGTATAAACATTTTCTTGTTTTATAATTGTAACAACTTCAAAAGTATGCTAGAAGATTTGACCTAATGTAACATGTACATGACCACATGTAGACCTTAAACTTCTCTATAACTCATTTAAAATAAGTCAGAATTCAGACTCGCATCCTTCATATATTTCATCAACACCTACATATCTTCTCCAAATGCAAAAAATTCTTTCACCACTCTTGAAAAGCACATCTGAAAGCAACAAGCATACATACATACTTCATTCCTGTAGCACAATATAGGATCATATACTAGGTCAGACTCATAGCAGCAAAACATATATATATATCATAGTAAACAAATTTACTTACACACTACCTACTCAATGGTTATTTCACAACTCCAATAGTATCAGAAAATTCAATTGTCTGGTTGCCAAATATGGAAAAATGGGGGTAAAGGGGGAGGGGGTGGGGGGGAAAGTAACCTGCTGTACACAATAACGGTGTCTTAAATATTATCTTCACAAAAACACATTTCATTGGTTATGGCATTATTTAAATGGTTTAATCCAAATTAAAAATATAAAACCTATTCTGTGTAATACATATCTTTCATATTACAGCATTCTACAATCAAATTATTAGTTATCACTCCACAAAAGGGATTAAAACAAATGTTGATACACTATTTTGATATCTTAACTTTATAATCAAATTATGTTTATAAAATGTCACATAGTATGGTGCTAATATCACTGGTTGTTTATTCTTATGCTTGAGGAAGCTGTTTACAGAAATCCTTAATAGCACTGCCTGATGCTTATCTCAAAAGCAGATTTGTCTCAAGGTTCACTTGTATTAAAAGTATCTCTATTTTTGAAATGCCCATATTCTTCCTAGTATGTCATTACCAGAGAGAGAAAAAAATCTGATTCCTTGCTCTAAAGAGTAACTGATTTTTGACTATGTGTCTCGATGGACATACTTCCAGTTTGATTTTTTATGGTTACATCATCTAGGCAACAGGAAACAAGAATGTGTTAGTCTATCAACTCAAAATAAAAAATTAATGATTTTTGAGCTTCAAGATTGTCATTAAAATGAAAAATAACTAGAAAAAGTTGTTTAATGCAGCCTTACATCCTGAGAGGAGAAATCTAGATTTTATACCTGTATATTACGAGTCTTTCATAAATAAGTAGACCCCAATTTCCTGTCAGAAGTCTGTCCCCTAAAAATAACACTTCTGGTTTAATTCCAACTTCCAATAACAAAACAGACATAAAAAAAACAAGTAACATTTTTAAAAATGGATGCACTAAGTTAAATAGTGTTGAATACTGATTAGATTTTCTACTCGTCCTATATATGTACAGACACTTGATTATCATATGTGTTTAAAGAGGTTTTCGCCTCCACATAGCTCTGTACAGTTTACCCACAACAAGGGTTAGGAAATATAATTAACTAAATGAATTAAATGCAGGCAGGCACCAATTCAAGATAAAAGCAGTCTTGTTCTTGCAATATCAGCACCTAGTAACACACCTGTCGTGGTTGATGACAACTATTTGGGCCAATGTTACAGATCTTGGACACCTTATGTATCTTCTCAAAGGAAATACCCAAAGCAGGTCAGAAGATAAAATGACGTCATCTGGTCTGTTTTGAGATAATCAAGAAGAATTACGATTGGATACGAACTCGTGTTAAACATTTGATATAGAACGACGTGTGTATAATGAAAAAGCCTATATCTCCAGACATTGAATGACAAAGAATACATTATTAACTTCAAAATAAGTACAAGTTGATACAGTGGCTGATATTGTTAGAACTAGAGAGTTTCTCTGTGTATACATCGTTATATAGCTGTTACAGGGCTGTCACACATTATGTAGCCTTGCGATGTTGAGGAGGTATAATGTTCAGGAAATTTTACAATAGAAAATCCCACATTTAAGCTTTTGACAAATTTGCACATCACAAAGAGTTTCAACAAAACCTGTTCAATTAGTCTTAAAGACACAGCCACTCTTGAACCAGGTGGCCAGAAATACAGGCTGAAAGTGGTGATTCTTAATCAAAACCAAACCAGTATAGTGAAATCAACAATTCAAATAAAACATTTTAAAAATTTGACAAGCTCAAACTGTATTTCTGTGTTAACTAGTCAAACTGTCCCACAAGTGCAGCTCAGCAGTGATAATGGATAGAAAGAACAGAATAGGGAGATACAGAGGTAGAAAAACAGTGAAGTGACTGACATGCACCAATACAGTGCTGGTTAATATCGCTGATAAACTATCAAAGCCTGCCACTTGATGGCAGCCATTACTAGAAACATCTTTGCCATAATCAACAAATGTGTACGCCACAGAGATCAACAGCGTCCAACTAAGTTACAGGGGCAAACCTCTAACAATATGTAATATCTCCCAAAAATTATGTTTTCAATACTATTTTCAACCAATCAACACATTTATCTGGCTACCAATTGCACATTAGAGCAAACTACAAACTCTATAACAAAATGCTTATACATGGAAACATCTGAACCGTGTCCTACATTCATTCCCACCATAAAGTGTGACCAAACAGCAGGATGTGTGTTTCGGAAACTACACAAACAATGTAGATAGGCAAACTCTTGAGACATCTCATCATTCTGACAAGTATATCTAGTGATCCCTGCTTCCTCAATGTTCTGTAGGTGGAAGAAGAGAGCTGGTGCCATCAGTACTGCAAGCAATCTGTAACATCCTATATCACAATTCTAATTGGCTGTGTTTCTTTCAAAATTTGACTTGCACATATCATTGTAAAGAACGTTTCTACTGAATAGAATTTCTGTATCAAGTCTTGTATCTTTCCATAAAACCAGCAATATTGTGGTACTGCCATTAACTGCTATATTTGCATATCTTCATACTTCAACACTTTGAAATTTTAAATTGTCAACCTGTTGTGTTATTCTCAATAACAGAAATTTCAGTCAACAATTCAACTTTCAATGTTGAACAAATATGCCTCAAAGACACAAAGTCCTCCACATACAGCCAATAACCATGATGTAAAAATTCACCTTAGCTTGTGCAAGGGATATAGAGTCCTATACATACAAGCCAATATTCCAACATACATCATTTGAACTTTTCCAACAATTTGTCCAAGTCCATATTGTATTGCTGATGTATCATCCTGAAGCATTCTGGGACATTGTTTATTTTGTTGATGACCGGGATCCATCTCGTTCACTCCGTCTCCTGTCCCTACGTTCTCTATTCTCTTTAGCACGGCGGCCACCTCCATATCTCTGGTCTTTAGGTTCAAAGTCTCTGCGCCCCTGATCTTTGACCGGGGGTCTAGAATTGGCAGTAGTCGTTTTAATTGTCTGAGATTGCTCTTTTAATGTTTGACTGGCACGTACACTAGTAGCGGACTTAGAATCCTCTTCTCCTGACTCATCACTGCTCCTTTGTTTACTGTTGCCCTCGGCAGCTGCAGCTGCAGCAGCAGCGGCAGCAGCTTCTGCTTCTCGGCCTTTCGCCAACATTTGAGCATATGTAAGTTTGACTTGGGCCTGTTGCTGAACTGGAACTGGCTTTTCCTGCTGCAAAGACGGAAAAAAAATATAATGGATACTTTTGTATTAAAACTGATACCTGTCAGAAGTGAAGTTCCTAGAAAATACATCTACCATATTTTCCAGTTTATAAGTTGCACTGGTATACAGGTTGCAGAGACAGTCTTTTTTTTTTTTATTTGATACACCTAATAGATGCACCAGTATGTAAGCCACACCCTATTCTTTGACTGTATGTAAGCCACACCCTATTCTTTGACTGTATGTAAGCCACACCCTATTCTTTGACTGTATGTAAGCCACACCCTATTCTTTGACTGTATGTAAGCCACACCCTATTCTTTTGACTGGTAATCACTTTGTTGATCTTAGTTTGTTGATATAAAAGAGAATTTATCAGGACTATCAATGAGATATTTAATAAAGTTTACAAATGTATCATGCACAATTATTAATTTTTTATTGATTTTTTTTCTTCATTATTCTGGTCATATAAAATAATAAAATATCAAATATTGTCTACACACAGAAGGGCATGACGTTACAGTAGTTCTACAACAGACTTATCCGAGTTTGTGGTTTTACTACACAATCTGTCATTGTCTGTACTGTTAAATATTTCTTTCTCAAAGTTTCATCAAAGTCTTTCAAATCATAAATAAATAATGGCGGCCGTTCTAGCAATTGACTTATCACCCGATGACCTATAAATCCCAGGGCAAATATTCCTTCCTTTGATCAAAACATTTCTCAGAGTAATTTAAATTCATGTTTACACAGTGTATGATGCAAAAATACACCAATTTTTTTTTTCATTCTCGATATGATTTTTTAAAATGTATATATACACATATTAGTTGTTCCGATATTTAAGCCACACATCTGACCAACAACCAAAAAAAAGTTCTGACTTAAAATCCCGAAAATACAGCACTACAGTTAGTGGAGTTGACTCCATTGTTACTGATCATTACAAAGAATGAGATATTGCAATGGAATGCTATAATACTATGTTACTAATATAGACAATGTAGCCCTCTATACAGACAATTACCTCCGTATCAAAATATGTTGGACTACATAGCTCTGAATACAGATATTTTAGACCAGACCTCCTCAGTATCGAGATAACACAATATATTTGACCAGGTCATCACTGTAGCCAGACAAGTTTGACAACATCGTCCTATATACTAGGGATATTTTGGACAATTTTGAAAACCTAGACCAGTATATACTGAAGATGTTTTGGACTACGTACAGTCTTGGGAGCACTGCTTACTGTTCGCTGAGACACATGGCTTTCTGCAGATTTTGGCTGACTCTCTGGCATGCTCACTGTCTTGACAGACCTGCAAACAGCAATGTTAATTATAGTCAAACCTGCTTGAGCATGGAAATTAAGATATTTTCATGAAAAATTAAACATTTTTTCATTATTTCTTTTAAAAATACAAAAAAAAAAGAAAAAAATCAGAAATCTTCTGATAAGGTATACAATAGTTCCAAATGACAACAAATTGTCTTACTCATCAAGGGACTTAAATAACACAATATATTGTAACAGGGTCATTATGCAAAACACCACAACAACACCTTTGACAACATCGTCCTACCATTAACCTGGTTTTTTATTGCAGGCGACAAGAGATTAACTCTGTGTATGGCACAGAGTTATAGGGGAAATCTTGTCTTGTAAATATGACCGGCATCGTACAGGTGAGCGGGTAGTTATACATGAGGTTTGCAGATATTCACTCGCACGACTTTAAAATTTCTCTGGTCACCTCACTGTCTTGACAGACCTGCAAACAAAAAGCAATGGACAAGAGCCAATAAAATAAGACACAAGACCTGACTTAAGCATGGAAAAAGACCAATGACCAAACGATACGATATAAGCAGACGAAAACTAGACTAAACACTTAGACGCATACAGTATAAACGAAACTAATAAATAAGACTAATACAATACTGAGACAATTCAATACAAATATTAAAATTATAGATCCTGCCACAATATTATTCAGAAATCATAGGTTATTATCGCAGTCAATACTGAGCAGACATTCAATGAAACATTGAGTTTATATAAACTTGTATTAACAGTAAATACTATATAGAAATTCTAAACCCAACATCATACTGACTTTATAGTCATATAATCAAGGGAGCTAACTATGGTTAAATTGGCTGGTTAACTAAACTTGGCAGTCCAGAAAACTAGAAAGTAATCCAGACAATTTTGCTGAAAACGAAGGGGTCTGGATTATCAAAGGTCCACTATAATTTGTGTACATACAACTGTGTTAGTGACATAATACCTTTGTCTGGCAGTGTATATATAATTCCCGAAAAGGACGTAAAAAGTTAAGGGGTCACCTGCCCGACCACGTGGGTTTTCCCAAGGTACTATGGTTTCTACCCACAATAAAACCTCTCACAAACTTGTTTTCGCAATTGTTGTGAAATAAAGTTTATATATATATACAATTTATGTGTGTAAGCTGTATTTAGTAGCATTATAGAAATTTCCTATGCAAACATCAACTCAGAAACCTGCACTTTTCATCAACGATGTGTGACCCACGAAGAATGACCACCTACTTTTGTGGTATTACTGGTGGTGATGGCACTCGCGTCACTGGGGTAGCCACAGCTGTACAGCTGGCATTACCACTAGATGGCACTGTTGATGCGTTTCCGCTGGAGCCATTTGTCGTCACCGTTGTCGTTGTGGTAGACTCCCGGGACTTTGGCGGACTTGAGGGTCGGGTGGTGGCAGGCACTGATGTCGTCGCTGTCACAGCTACTGGTATCTGTGGTGTCACCGTCGCCACCGGCGGAGACGATATGGAGGCTGATGGGGGAGGTGGAGGGGGAGGTACAGGGGGTGGGGACGCCTTTGACTCCCGCACCTGGGGCTTAGCCGTTCCCTTGACAACATCGGACAATTTGCTCTCAAAGACATCACCAGCAGCAGAAGAATTCTGAGGAGTGAATTCAGTACATTTCATTTTATCACTTTTAAGTTATACACACATGTTTATTACACTTAAGATTTAATGTCAACATGAAAATTTTTAAAGGTTTGTAAGAAGTTAGTCAATCTAAAAGTTAATTTGATAAGAATGTTTAATATAAACAAACCTATCCCCTGATAAGTGTTGATTAGATATTAAGTTACAATGGAACATTTCAACAAGAAACAACTAAATAGAGATGGCTCTAATTGATTGGAAAACATTCAGAAACATCAATGAGGTAATACAATATCTATAAATACACTGTAATGACTTGTGCAGGTAGCATTACAGACCTCCATAAGAAAGTGTAGTGTGATAAATAGGTTAAAGTTCTTTATGAACCTGGAGTCTATTGACTCATTGGTTTAAACAAAGATATCATCAGTTTAATATTATTTACAATACAATTTACATGTACATAATCAATAATGTTGAAAAATACTTTATATATGCAAAATCTATATTGGTATAAATCATTAAAACTGCATTTGAGTGTCTGATGAAAGGACTAAGTGCTAATTATTCATGGTCAGAATCAATTGCTCTCAATCAATTCACAATATTGTCAGATAACAAAGGCGATAACTCACCGAAGCTCCCGGTCCTGGTAAAGGTGGGAACGAGTTGATTTCTAAGTCAAACTGCAGTTCACTAGGTAACTTATTATCTTTGGTGATGGCCTGGGAAGAACCAGGTCGCTGAAATGACAATAATTTAATACCATCTGTAATCTTATCATGTCCAAATTGTTCAATAATTTAGAATCGATTGATTAAATTTTTAATTCTGATTACACTTAGCTCAGGTACCAACTTTCCCCAAAGAGTGATATTTCTTGATCACATTCAAACATAAAATAACCTTTCACAACAGCCAATATCATGTTACCCCTAAACTCAATGAGCTAATCTTCAGTAATATTTGTGTAGACTTACCATACTTCTAGCACCATCGTCATCTCTTCGCCTGCGACTTCTATAGCTCCGGGTCATCCTATAAAATACAAACAGATTAGATCCATTTCCAGGTGTTGCTGCCTTAACATTATAGTGTGCACTGTGTGATAGCTTTCACCCCATGACTTGATAATACGCCCATCAAATGTTATCATCTATATCAGGAAGACAAAATAATGTAAGTATCCAGCATTTGCTTTCCAATCCTTCATTTAAACCAAAAAATCCTATAAAATATTGTCTTGTAAAGTTCAAATCGCTTGAATCAGGAGAAAGACTTTGTGTCCCTCTGGCTTATGCTAGTGTTCACTTTATCCACACAATCTATTAGTTCCTCTCGTGGTAGATTCAATACCACTTGTCTACTTCACAATGGTTGTATTTGGCTGTGATGGAAAGGCAGTCACTTTATCAACCCCCTTGAGGACAGTAGAAATTGTCCAACTTCTCTTCAAACTACAATCTCAGAATAAAGCAGTCAATATTCTGTTTATTTGCTGGCTAAACCAATCAGTATTCTGTTTATTTGCTGGCTAAACCAATCAATATTCTGTTTATTTGCTGGTTTCATCACCCTACCAATAGCCAGGTCATTTTAAGGTGTGGTATCCTTGCAGCATTTGTTGGCTATCTAACTGACATAGACCCTAAAATTTGGGAATACTACACAATGTTGAAAAGGGGGCAAATTTTGGCCTACTATGAGAAAGAGAAATTGAAGAGTCCTATTGGTCAGATTGAAAACAAAATAGCATAAAAGTATATGACATACATGAAGATTAAATGAAATAAAATATGACAATAATGCTGAGGTGAGATTGAGATTTCTTTTTCATGATGGCATGATTTGAAAATATGTTAAGAAAATTTGCTTATCCCCCCCCCCCCCAACCATCCTCACCCCTTTCCTATTTTGGGGAAATTTCCCCAAGTTTTCATTACAATTTACATCTATTCAGAGGGGAAAACATAACACTTAGAGAATGCTACCAATTTCCCAAGGCAAAATTGATTAGACAAACCCTTGAATAAACAAAAGGGAGTGAGGAACCACACACTTCAACCTTCATTTGAGATAAAGTTAGACAAAACTCCCAACTCCAAAAGCTTTGAATAACCGTGACAGTAAACCAGGACTGTATGTGCTTGTTTACTGAGCTTATTGGACCATGAACAGCCAGGGTCAGTTTGAGGTGAGGTCTTCTTGAAATAGTTGGTAGCTGTCTCACTGAACAACATACAGGAGGCCTGTCGCATGCCATTCAGAGCAATTATGTAAAGGACAAATTGGAAGTGTTGAATTATACACATTGGATCCTCTAATCTGGCATATAACAAAACATTAACAGGTATCGCATGAAAACTTATTTCCTGACCATTAAATACACAAGAGGCAGGCCTCCGTACCAGTTATCATCAAGCCCAACAAGTTTTTGTAAAATCAATTAAAATCTAAAATGTGAAAAAATCAACATCAAGATAGCAAGAATGAAGAAATAGATCACATTATTCAGTTGGTTAATGATTCCAGTCTCAGAAGTAAGGTTAATTCTTACCGTTGTGATAAATTATCCGATTGTCTACTATTGACTGTGATATTGGAATTATTGTCCGTAACAGGTTGTTGTGTTTGTTGCTGAACTGTTGAATGCACCATATGAGAGTGGTTCATATTAGAGTTATCTCCCCTACGCCCTTCACGTTGAAATGGGGAATGATGCCCCGATATCTGTGAATTGTCAGAATTGCGGGGACTTGTGCGGTGACTACCACCACCACCACTCCCGCCTCCTGTGTTGTCACCACGGCGATCCATTGATCCTCCTGAAGGTCCCTGTTGGCGGTCCTGATTCGGACGGTTATCTGAATGCATACGGTGCTCTTGGTTAAGACGAACAGGTCGCTGGTTTCTACTGTAAAAAGATACAAGAATTAACAGGAATTAATTTTTTGATCATCTGTTTCCATTTTGACATCTCAGTAAAAATGATTTGGGTAGGAGGGTAAAAATGACAAGACAATTTTGCTTGTTTATATTTGAAACTTCTCAATTATTCTTTGGTTTCCACTAGTCTCTGAATCCTGTTTCAACTAAAAAGTACTGACATTGATTTCCTTACCATTCCCACACTGAGAACATTTTGTATTATGCAAATTACATAAAACATCCATGACACATTTTAATAATAGCAATGATAACATCAAAAATTGCTCAAAAGTCAGCACCCCGAAGTAAGCTCTTCTTATATTTTTTCAAATAACCATTTACCATGAGTCGACTTTTTAGGTTATTATCTGAAATGAGACATTATATTACCTGTTTCTGTTGACATTGTTGTACTGGTGTCGTGACGGCCCTGAGTTCAGCTTAGCTACACTTGTGGCCTGGTATCCATTGATAGCCAACACCTACAACAGGATAAGAACCATTAGTAACATAAAATATTAGTCCTGGTGTGTCAGTATTGCTGTTAGTGTGAGGGAAACAAAAAGAAAAGCAGAAAAACTTTCTCAGTGTTATGATTCTAGTAGACCATTCAAGCTTAAACTAGTCCCTTCCTGCAAATACAATACTTATATCAATTACAAATGATCTTTTCAAATCAATTGGATCAACGTTATCTGTAGTCTTTTCAACTATTCATTTGTGTGTCCCACTTATCAACACTTCAGAAAATTCCACTGATTGAAATAAAAGACTTCAGAAAATCCTTTTAAAATACTTTACCACAGAAAATTTCACTGTTCAAAATTAATGACTGAAGTAAATACTACTTCAGAAATATTTTACCTCAGAAAATCTACAATTTAAAATAACTGACTTCAGAAAATTCCACTTATTAAATAAATTATGGTTATACCAGAAATCATCAGAATCCATGGCAATTTGTAATGTTTTCCCTGCATCAGTGAAAGTCAAAATTATAAGGAATATACATGTCTAAAATTAATGTCGTTCAGGACCTTAACACACAATTGTCAAAATGAGAGTACAGAACCTATTTCATCCAAATCTTTCACCACCTGTCCAAGACTTATCTCTATATAAAGGGCATCCTCATCATACTTTACATTATCTTTAATTTAAATTCACATTCATCCTGAGCATTCTCTATAAAAATTCATAAATATTCTTAAAATTCATCCCCAGTGATCTTTAAATATCCCAAAATGCATCAATTTCATCCTTTGCATTTCTTCTGAAAGATGAGTAAATATCCAAAAATTTGTCCTCAATTATTCTGATGCCAGACCTGTAAATATCCTAAAATATGCCCTCAGTTATTCTGATGCCAGACCAGTAAATATCCTAAAATATGCCCTCAATGATTCCGATGCCAGACCTGTAAATATCCTAAAATATGCCCTCAGTTATTCTGATGCCAGACCTGTAAATATCCTAAAATATGCCCTTAGTGATTCTGATGCCAGATCTGTAAATATCATAAAATACACCCTCAGTGATTCGTGAAAGTTCTTTTTAAAAAAATAAATTTGATAAGTTATGCCTTCAACAATATTTAACAGTGCACAGTTGCGGTTAAAGGGAATGGGCAGGAAATAATGGTGAAGGTGGGATCTTTAAAGAAAAGTGGACAACAAGTACAGGGAAGACAACAGTGATACAGGGACATCATGTGCAAGGTTTTGTAATAAGGCTGCAATATTTGCCTATGCACACAATATCACAATACAGAACACACGATCTAGGAGCTCTAGGAAGAAAGTATCCTTGATGTCCTACCGCATGGACATTTATTATATCTTACACAAATAACCTACACTACCTGTTCACTGACTACCGCTAACCAACCCATAAAGTATGTACATCATTTTATGAAGAAAATTCAACTGTATGACTGACATAAAACTTTCAATGACACACAAATGTAAGGTTATGGTATATACATGAACACAACTAAATTGACATGAACACAAGTCTATGAACATGAACAACTGAATCAACATGAACACAAGTGTTGGTACATGAACACAACTAAATTGACATGAACACAAGTGTAGGTACATGAACACAACTAAATTGACATGGACACAAGTGTAGGTACATGAACACAACTAAATTGACATGAACACAAGTGTAGGTACATGAACACAACTGTATGTACATGGACACAAGTGTAGGTACATGAACACAACTGTATGTACATGAACACAACAGTATGTACATGAACATGAACACAACAGTATGTACATGAACACAACAGTATGTACATGAACACAACAGTATGTACATGAACACAACAGTATGTACATGGACACAAGTGTAGGTACATGAACACAACAGTATGTACATGAACACAACAGTATGTACATGGACACAAGTGTAGGTACATGAACATAACTGAATGTACATGGACACAAGTGTAGGTACATGAACATAACTGAATCAACATGAACACAACAGCATGTACATGAACACAACAGTATGTACATGAACACCACTGAATCAACATGGACACGATTGTATGAAACATGATTAGACAGGGTTACATGTATAAATGACCTATACCTATGTATAAAATGCTAAAATTTTAGAGAAACTTTATGGTACATACAAGACACATTTATCTGCATGTTTTTTTTTAACAACAGAATATGATACAAAACACATCTACAACACTACAAGATTTCTTTTCATTTCAACCAGTTAAGTCTTCACATAAACTGAACTTTTTTAAAATTTGCCTTTTTTTAAAATTTGTCTTTCTTTAAAACTGATAATGAAAGCAAATATCTTTGGCATTATATAAACATCACATTTTGTTTGATAAAAATTATCAATGATTTTAAAATAGATTTATTTTGGACAAAGAACACACATACTTAACCAGATTATCCATGTCGCTGTATTTTTTAAGTAGCAACCAGTATACATCATAAATAAATGATACATAAACCCCCCAGTATTAAGTGAAGCAATTTCTAAACAAATAATATTAATGTTTTCAATTGGGAAATTTTGAAAAGTGTTAAATGTAGTTGAATATATCATTATAAAATATTTAACGAATGCTTCCAGATTTGTAAACAAAACCTTCAGTTGATATTTGGTTAAACATAGCCTATTAAAAGCTTCATCAGCCTGGTTGAAAGGAAAGACAGCCTATGTTACACCTATGCATCCCGCCCTCCTGTTCAATTTACTATATATAATAATACAATGGTACAGCCAAAATCTCAACCTCAAGTTTAAAATGACAAACCTCTTTCATCAAAACCTGCCCCATCTCAGTCAAGGTAACTACGTGAGCCTGTTCCTACAGTCAGTTCAAAATATGAAACAAAACCCAGAAATCATGAGTTATGTCCCTTTCACCCCTTTCATGGGAATATATATATATAATAATACAGGGATGAAAGGGGAAAATAATCATACATTCTGATAAAAGTAACATGTCCCAATAATATATAGCAAATTTGGAAATATTTTACATTTAATTTCTTAAAAATAGTTAAATAACAAAAATTTTGCTGCATCATTATAACATGTAAATAGCTGGTACCCATTTTAAAATTTATCAAATGGATTCCTGAATTTGCTATATTTTCCTAAAATCTGCAATGCGTTTTGTTTGCTTTATATTAGCCACTTTATGCCCCTCTCAACTTTTGTTAAATCATTTTTACACACTTAAAACTGGATATTATTAACTCCAAACAGCATTAGTAGTAGAAACAAAGGTGCCTTAATTCACATCAGGACATCGTTATCAAGAGCATGGTGTAAAAGTCAAACAAGATGTACTATGAATTGAGACATATCCCAGCAAATAGGTTTTCACAGAAATTATGATACCAAAATCTTCTGTCTTTACTGGAATTTATCTACATTTTGTCATCCATGGAATTTTTGTAACTTTTACTAAATTTTTCAAGTGATGAAACTATAACCAGAAACTAGCTTTTTTCAAGTCCTTTTCAAGAATTAGTACACTAATTGTGATTCCTCTATCTACTGCTGATCAAGGAATATTCACCAGCAATTTGAATGGGTATCAGAATAGTGGAAATTTAATCATTGTGGACATGTTATTTCACAAAATATAAAAAACTACCATTCACATAAAGATATCACTGTGAAATAGTCTAGGGGAATAGAAATGCGAAAATAACAAGTCACAAACAATGTTTTACAGTAAACATAGTGATTGATATCTTTCAACCAAAATGATAAAACTAAGTGAAGTGGGCCTGAATCTATCTCCCAAAGTAACTATTGAAAGATTGAGGGGATGGAGGGGTGGGGGACCGTCTTGAGAGGAATTAAAATATTTGTAATATTCTCAATTCACAGTAACATCAGTGAACATATGCAACTACTGCAGCCATGATTAAATCAATGTGGTTTTGGAGTAACAATAACCCTTTCATCTCTATGTTTCCAAGTAGGACTCTTCACAGCTTTGGCTTGCATCAGTCGCATGAAGTCTATTGGGGTGGAGGAGGAGGAAGAGGAGGGAGGCGTAATTACCATACTGGGATCCAGTAGAGTCGGACTAGTTACATTTGTATGCCATGATGGCAGCAGGGCAGCGTTGGGGAAAAATGGAAGAGTCTGAAAAACAATCAAGCTTTTATTATTAATGTGGATTAATTTTAATAATCAGTCCAAACAAAGCTGCTCTGAAAGTTTTTATCATCATTCTTTATCAAATCTAGGAAGTGGTGGGACACAAGTCGGGGATGGTAGGTTTGAGGTTTATTTACCATTGACTCAGGGTTCACCTGTGAAGGCTTCAATGGAATCTACTATCTCCAATTTGCTGTGTCCAACCACTTCCTAGACTTATTATTACCCCGAGTGGAACCCCCTGAATACCCTGGGGTATCCTAGTGGTGGATGACTGAACATCACTGAACCCTAAACCACCGGCGTTGGCTCTCTCTTTGGATTTTTATCATTCTATACTGATCAGTTTTACTAATAGACAATATACAACAACAAAGCTAACTGAACTCATTTTCAAACTTGGCTATGTATTATCCACAAATCAGAGTTAGCCACAATTTAACATGAAAATGGATGCTTATGCATTTTGTAAAAGAAAATAAAATCTCACTTCATTCCTTCACTGCAATAAAAGTGATATCTTTATGATTAGAGAGGTCTGTCTTCAATAAATAAAGATATCTCACTTCATACTTTCACTTCAGTAAGACTGATATTTATATGATTTTTACATTTAGAAAACTTTCAGTGATCAATTACAACAACAAAACACTTTAACTTAATATTTCTGCCTCATTATTAGAGCACTATGCGATTTTTACATTTAGAAAACTTTCAGTGATCAATTACAACAACAAAACACTTTAACTTAATATTTCTGCCTCATTATTAGAGCACTATGCGACTACATAAATGGATAAACTCTAATTTTTGTGAAAAAATGTGAAAATATTTTTGACATTTCTTCACTCAGGAAATTACAATTATTAGCTAAGGAAACAACCAGATTTTGGCTGTCAATATCAACTGTACGTACTTGCTGACCATTGATGTATGGTGTCATTATGGACACCTGTTGCTGCACCTGGTACTGGGTCTGTTGTTGTGTTTGTTGTTGTGACTGTTGCTGAGCAGCCTGATCTGCCTGTGAGACAGGAACAGCCGGAGGGGAGGTCACTACCCCTGTTTGTTGCTGCTGTTGTTGCTGTTGTTGTTGTACGGCCTGCTGTTGCTGGTGATACTGGGGTCTGTATCCATTACGTGGATACGTCATCCGTATCAGTGGCTTAGCTTTGATTCTGGCCTGAAATAACAATCGCATCACACGGTCAATTTAACGGTCAAGAATAGAGAAATTTTAGGAAACAAAGTCATAAAGAAAGAATAATTATCACTGTTAATACTGATGTGAAAATATCAACAAAACTTAACAAAATATAATGGTAGCCACTAAATATTAGAAAGACATAACTTTTGCAGCAAAGGAAATAATGCTTCGAGTAAAAACAGCTTTGGTAAAAAAAATACTCTTTATAGACATCTACAAAAACAGCTTCGGTAAAAAAAAACTCTTTATAGACATCTACAAAAACAGCTTCGGTAAAAAAATACTCTTTATAGACATCTACAAAAACAGCTTTGGTAAAAAAAATACTCTTTATAGACATCTACAAAAACAGCTTCGGTAAAAAAAAACTCTTTATAGACATCTACAAAAACAGCTTCGGTAAAAAAAATACTCTTTATAGACATCTACAAAAACAGCTTCGGTAAAAAAAATACTCTTTATAGAGATCTCTGAAGTAAATATCTTCCAATACTTTTCCAAGGATTTTTTTTTAACTTAAAAAAAAAACCCATCACTTTTGTACTTAATGAAGGCTATCCTGCTTTTTCAGGGGCTGGCTGAATTTTCACTTAAATAATTCCTCTTTTGTAGGCATAAAAATGAATCTTCTTGTAGAGCACATTGGTCGTGTTAATCACTTAAACTATTATCTTCCCTTGACTACACATTCCTAAAATACAATTTCTTATCAAAGTACATGTAGCTACTTTTGATGTAGACAATGACCATCAGTAATAGACCTAAACTTTGATCAAGAAACATCCTAGGATGATCAATAAATTCTGGGCAATTCTGAAGTCCTAGTCAGGAATGTACACCTTACCAGTATAGGTTTATTGAGGAAGGTGCACTGTTCCTCTCGTAGGTACTGGTACGCCTGCTGGGCACTTGCATCGGAGTCAAACGTCACATACCAGCTATCATTGGCTGCAAACTCACAGCTCACAAACCTTGGACAATTCTCCCCGTTGAACAAGTTTTTCACATCCTGTACAATATTCAAATATGTTTGAGACAATTTATCCTACCAATATTTTTCCCAGACAGTTTTCCCTGTTGAACAAAGTTTTCACCACCTGTGACAGTCCAAAATTCTGAATAAATACCTATCAACATTTTTTTTCCCTTTTCATCAAATATGGACTAATTGGAAAAGAAAGAGAAAAATCTGTTACAATTTGACGAAAGTAAACCAGAATTAATGCAGCTTGGTTCAACACATTGTCAACACAAAACTTTATGTGAGGGGTGTCAAAACAGGCCCAAGTGTGTCTCCCAATACACTTAGATAGAAAGACATTTACGGAAAATTAATGTGTTTTGCACATTGGTCAAAGAGTTTCGAGTTTAACTAAAATTGTCAGCAATTAATGAATATCCCCTTCCTCTATCTGGTCATTGGCGATTTCACTTCGACTTTGAAAGTAAATCCCAAGTGAACTAAAGATGGTTTTTAGTACCCAGTACTCATTTGTAAAAGTATCTCCGAGACAAAAACATTCAATTCATAACTATAACAAAAATTAATCCTTTACATATCTCCCCAAAAAGAATATACTGTAATTTAAACATTTCCTTTTAACTGTCTTTCAGCAGTACAGTGCTGATCTTTGTTCCCCTACACACTAAAGGTTTGACATGCTGAGCTCTGTATTACCTCTAAAGGTGTAGACTCAGGAATCTCACGGAGTATCACTATACAGCGATTATGGTTCGGACGAACCTTTTCACACTTTCCATCTACCTCAAGTACTTGAACATTTGGTAGCTCTGTAAGATAACACAGAAATATATTACTGCTTATTAAGTAGTTAAAAATTACCACTTATATCAAGATATCACATAAATTACACAAAATTGGAATTTTTAATCCTTTTTAACTTTAATATTCTCTCTCATGAATTCATTCATCAACACAATGGGATTTCCATTCTATTTTTAGCCTCTCTTATTCCCTCAACTTCTGCTTTAATTTGATACTCACCTTTTAGTAATTCTGTAATAAGATCAAGGTCATTTGTGAGCTGCTGAATTTGCTGGAGGTTGGCAACAGTTGCTATGGGAACATACTGGTCAGCGTCCATCTGAGACTGAAGGTAACGGTCACTAGCCAGACTTTCTCTGTTGAAAGAAACAGTCAGTTTAGTATTTGGACAAAATGTAATTCTGCCTACAGGTCAAAACAACCAACAAAGACAAATAACATGTTTAGGAGGGTAATTAATGATGGAAGTCAGTTGAAATTGCAACAAAGCACTTACAACAGTTAATTGCATGTAATTGTTATTAGTGACAGACTGGTTTATGGTAGTCTCCCATGACAGTGACAAACCTGTTTATGGTAGTCTAACTGACAGTGACAGACCTGTTTATGGTATTCTCCCCGACAGTGACAGACCTGTTTATGGTAGTGTGACAGTTACAGACCTGTTTATGGTATTCTCCCCGACAGTGACAGTCTCACTGACAGTGACAGACCTGTTTATGGTAGTCTCCCTGACAGTGACAGAACTGTTTATTGTATTCTCCCCGACAGTGACAGACCTGTCTATGGTATTCTCCCCGACAGTGACAGACCTGTTTATGGTAGTCTGACAGTGACAGACCTGTTTATGGTAGTCTCATTGACAGTGACAGAACTGTTTATGGTAGTCTAACTGACAGCGACAGGCCTGTTTATGGTAGTCTCACTGACAGTGACAGACCTGTTTATGGTAGTCTGACAGTGACAGACCTGCTTATGGTATTCTCCCCGACAGCGACAGACCTGTCTATGGTATTCTCCCCGACAGCGAGTCTCACTGACAGTGACAGACCTGTTTATGGTAGTCTCCCTGACAGTGACAGACCTGTTTATGGTAGTCTGACAGTGACAGACCTGCTTATGGTATTCTCCCTGACAGCGACAGACCCGTCTATGGTATTCTCCCCGACAGCGAGTCTCACTGACAGTGACAGACCTGTTTATGGTAGTCTCCCTGACAGTGACAGACCTGTTTATGGTAGTCTGACAGCGACAGACCTGTCTATGGTATTCTCCCCGACAGTGACAAACCTGTTTATGGTAGTCTGACAGTGACAGACCTGTTAATGATAGTCTCACTGACAGTGACAGAACTGTTTATGGTAGTCTCACTGACAGTGACAGACCTGTTTATGGTAGTCTCACTGACAGTGACAGACCTGTTTATGGTAGTCTCACTGACAGTGACAGAACTGTTTATGGTAGTCTCACTGACAGTGACAGACCTGTTTATGGTAGTCTCACTGACAGTGACAGACCTGTTTATGGTAGCTGAAAGTGCCAGTTTATGGTAGTCTTCCTGACAGTGACAGACCTGTTTATGGTAGTCTCACTGACAGTGGCAGGCCTGTTTATGGTAGTCTCACTGACAGTGACAGACCTGTTTATGGTAGTGTAACTGACAGTGACAGACCTGTTTATGGTATTCTCCCCGACAGTGACAGACCTGTCTTTGGTAGTCTGACAGTGACAGACCTGTTTATGGTAGTCTCACTGACAGCGACAGGCCTGTTTATGGTAGTCTCACTGACAGTGACAGACCTGTTTATGGTAGTCTCACTGACAGTGACAGACCTGTTTATGGTAGTCTCACCGACAGTGACAGACCTGTTTATGGTAGTCTGACAGTGACAGACCTGCTTATGGTATTCTCCCCGACAGCGACAGACCTGTCTATGGTATTCTCCCTGACAGTGAGTCTCACTGACAGTGACAGACCTGTTTATGGTAGTCTCCCTGACAGTGACAGACCTGTTTATGGTAGTCTCCCTGACAGTGACAGACCTGTCTATGGTATTCTCCCCGACAGTAACAGACCTGTTTATGGTAGTCTGACAGTGACAGACCTGTTAATGGTAGTCTCACTGACAGTGACAGAACTGTCTATGGTAGTCTCACTGACAGTGACAGACCTGTTTATGGTAGTCTTACTGACAGTGACAGACCTGTTTATGGTAGTCTCCCTGAAAGTGACAGACCTGTTTATGGTAGTCTTCCTGACAGTGACAGACCTGTTTATGGTAGTCTCACTGACAGCGACAGGCCTGTTTATGGTAGTCTCACTGACAGTGACAGACCTGTTTATGGTAGTCTTACTGACAGTGACAGACCTGTTTATGGTAGTCTTCCTGACAGTGACAGACCTGTTTATGGTAGTCTCACTGACAGTGACAGAACTGTTTATAGTAGTCTCACTGACAGTGACAGACCTGTTTATGGTAGTCTCACTGACAGTGACAGACCTGTTTATGGTAGTCTCACTGACAGTGACAGAACTGTTTATGGTAGTCTCACTGACAGTGACAGACCTGTTTATGGTAGTCTCACTCACAGTGACAGACCTGTTTATGGTAGTCTCCCTGAAAGTGTCAGACCAGTTTATGGTAGTCTTCTTGACAGTGACAGACCTGTTTATGGTAGTCTCACTGACAGCGACAGGCCTGTTTATGGTAGTCTCACTGACAGTGACAGACCTGTTGATGGTAGTCTTACTGACAGTGACAGACTTGTTTATGGCAGTCTTACTGACAGTGACAGACTTGTTTATGGTAGTCTTCCTGACAGTGACAGACCTGTTTATGGTAGTCTCCCTGTTTATGAGTCTCACTGACAGTAACAGACCTGTTGATGGTAGTCTTACTGACAGTGACAGACTTGTTTATGGTAGTCTTCCTGACAGTGACAGACCTGTTTATGGTAGTCTCCCTGTCAGTGACAGACCTGTTTATGGTAGTCACCCTGAAAGTAACAGACCTGTTTATGGTAGTCTCCCTGTCAGTGACAGACCTGTTTATGGTAGTCACCCTGAAAGTAACAGACCTGTTTATGGTAGTCTTCCTGACAGTGACAGACCTGTTTATGGTAGTCTCACTGACAGCGACAGGCCTGTTTATGGTAGTCTCACTGACAGTGACAGACCTGTTGATGGTAGTCTTACTGACAGTGACAGACTTGTTTATGGTAGTCTTCCTGACAGTGACAGACCTGTTTATGGTAGTCTCCCTGTCAGTGACAGACCTGTTTATGGTAGTCTTCCTGTCAGTGACAGACCTGTTTATGGTAGTCACCCTGTCAGTGACAGACCTGTTTATGGTAGTCACCCTGAAAGTAACAGACCTGTTTATGGTAGTCTTCCTGACAGTGACAGACCTGTTTATGGTAGTCTCCCTGTCAGTGACAGACCTGTTTATGGTAGTCACCCTGAAAGTAACAGACCTGTTTATGGTAGTCTTCCTGACAGTGACAGACCTGTTTATGGTAGTCTCCCTGTCAGTGACAGACCTGTTTATGGTAGTCACCCTGAAAGTAACAGACCTGTTTATGGTAGTCTCCCTGTCAGTGACAGACTTGTTTATAATAAGCTCCCTTGGAGCAACAGAAATTTCTGCCAAGTGGTGAATGACTTACCTAGAGAAACAGTTCTCTAGCTGTTCTTTCAGCATCTGTCGCAGCTGGTCCTCTGTCACATTGCTAGCATTGGCAATGTTGTCTTCCACATCTATAACATAGCAAATCAATTATTAACTGATGAGATATACATTCTACGTTCAAAACAGAATTTTAAGAATGGAGAGTCTTTGTTACACCTTTCTTCTATTTTGAAAAATTGAACGCTTTTAAAGAATTGAGTTTACAATTGTCTTGCTAAGCACATGACTTTGGTAATATCCCTATAACTGACAAGAAAATTGTTCATCAAGAAACAAGATAATCTATTCAAAGTAAACAAAAAATCAAAGATAAAATTTACCATTATGTCCCACTATACGTTCTGCGAGGAATGACTTAAGACTATTTGCAAAATCTATGCACATTTTAAGTTGAAATATTTCTGCTTCGTCTGAGAGTACTGATGCTTGAATGCAAAACTACCCACATATAACACGATATTGATGGAATATCCTATCTGTTTCACAAAAATTGTCTGGTTTCAATGTTTCTATGTTACTGAAAGAGTATTGATATGTGACCTGTTACAATTCCCTTCACAAGAATTCACCTTTACCCTACGGACAAGGTACTCCACTTACCAGTGATGCTGTTCTCTGTAGAGAAAGCTGTGACGATGGGAACCTGGTTGTCAATGTAACCGGAGGAGACCTCACTGGAGAGGGGGGACTCTGCTGGAGTATCAGCCCCTCCCAGCTCTCCTTTTCCTAAGTCACCATTGGCATGCTGGTACTCTGTAAAAACATTTCACACATTTAATTATTACTGGTGCCATTTTTATGAAAGGGGATACAATAAATGTTACTTCAGACAATTAATGTCTTTCTCATTTATTTCTAATAATTGCGTAAATAAAACAAATAAATTTGCTGTTTGTTGGCAATGATCTACTATTATTGGTATTTTACTGCTGGATTATATTTCTAGTGCTTTAACTGCTGAAAGTATAACACTTGTTTACTACTTTTGAATATGATTACACTATCCACAGTTTCTGTATGTTGTTAGCAAGGCAATTATTCTCAATGTGCAAATTCATGATTTTGCTAATTTGCTAAAAAGTGATAATGCGCTAAATTTTGACTGCATTAAATGAAGTCCGTTTATCAGCAATTATTTTGGCGTCATAAAAAATTTGTAACGTATGCTCCTTTTGAACATATTTCCAAATCTTGCTTGCTGAATTAAACTTCAAATATATCAGATGAAAGTTCCTCAAACAAGGATATAACTACCACAAACATCTTGTAATATTATGAAATATTTGATCGCAGTTTCTATTTTAAGTCTCATTTGGTATGGACACCACACCATGTTTTGATATCCATTGTCAAGGTGACGTATTTTCACTAGCAAAAATAAATGTTGAAATATCTGTTTTGATCAATGTTATGAGACAACAGGCATAGATTAAGGTTCTAAAGATCGATAAAATGTTTTTACTTTTCAGAAATGTACATTAATTTACATTTGCAACATTTTGAAAACATTAGCACCTTGACGTAACATTTTGCGTAATAAGTATTACGTCCAAAGATATTCTTAGAATGACGTTCATTTGTGTATCATTTCCGCCTTGTGGTTGTTTATATCCTCACAGAAGTGGTTGGTGTCCTGATAATAGCAAATGCAGTGTAAAACCTCTGAACATGTTTTAAAGAAATTTAATCATTTAGTATTTGTATTAATTGTGTCATAATGTTATGTCCCTGACACTGAAACTATAGCAATTTATCTCTTATTACGAGACTGGTTTTACAACATTCTGTTAGAGGTGCGAATCATAGATTGGTTTCTGGTTGTATAATATGCATCTGCACTACACCAATGCAGAAGATTACCTATACACTGGAGTGGCAGTGATGCAAGTCCAATATTACATCCAGGACAATGGAGTAATATGTAAGCCAACCATTAAATATGTTGTATGAAATGACATTATTTATCGGGAACAAATCCAATATTACAATATCAATGAATATTTGATATACTTTGCCGCAAAATAATAGTTGAAGATCGACCATCAATATTGTTTGATGCATTTTATTATCCATTGTTACTTCCTAATGAATTGTTCTCAGATATAACCTATGTTTGATTCTTAGCCTCATAGAATACATGAAACCCAAAATATATAATAAAGACCTTTTTACACTTAACGTATGGTGGGTGGCTCAGTGTTAACGCACTCGCCTTTCACCTAGCCGACCGGCGTTCGATTCCCGGAACGGACGTGAAAAGGTAAGGGGTCACCTGCCCGACCAGGTGGGTTTTCCCCGGGTACTCCGGTTTCCTCCCACAAAAAGACCACTCATGCGCTTACATCCGGGCCAACAAGAGTGATTAGTACAAGTTGACATAACTTGTTTCGCAATTGTTGTAAAACAAATAAAGTTTATATTTAATGGTGGATAAGAAGCATGTGGCATATATCAATAATTGTTTATTGGATCTGCAGGACACAATTTAGTTTCTTTATTACGTCTTTCCATACTGCAATAGATTTACTACTTTGATGATGAAGTATGCAGAGACAATACTCAATGTAGAGCAACTTAGCAGGACATTACTTTTAACACTAAGATTTTCTGGTGTATGACAGGTGTATCAAATCTTTTTTTTTCTAAATATATCTGGAATGTAACATGGACTCAGATTCTGAACTTGATGTAAGGCAGGACACAATAACTGCGATTGGTGAATAAAATCACTGTCAAGATATAAAATTCTTTTAACACTATTTTGAAAATCTTTTTAGATATTATTTATTCAGTTGTGATATAGAAAAAAAAAAATGCATCTTTCATCTATTAGTACCCAAACAAGAGGCCCCAAGGGCCTTAACCGTCACCTGTATCACAATGCTTCTTGTATCATATCATAGAAATGATTTTGTTAAAAAAGTATTATAACCTTAATTATATTGTACACATAATGCAAATGTAAGTTGTGTATACATTAACTGTTGTCCCATGCTAAGGCTTTTTACCAAGTTTGAATTAAATGAAATTACACTCAAGATTTGAATTTTCCTATATAAAATCTTCCATCCAAGAACAGTAAAATATCTGTGAAATTTTAATCAATTTGACCCTTTTTGGCCAGGACCCTCAGGTCTCTGGGGGTTAGGGACCATACAATTTACAATTTTGGTGCACCTTTAAAGCCATGGAAAGTTTTTCGTAAAATTTCATTGAAATAAATTAAAGAGTTTTCCAGAAGAGTGAAAATATTAAAAGTTTACCACACACAACACATGATGCTGGACAAATGAGATAAGCAACATGTTGTGAGTTATATTGACAGGACATGTGGATAAAATCACAGTTCTATGTGCCAGCATTAGCAATTAATAATTCCTAAAATCTGTACGAGAGATAAATGATCAGCTCTCCTCTTGTACCCACCATCATTTGCATTGATTCCATCCCAAGCTGATGCGTCCGGCAAAGGGTTGGATGTGCTGGTTTTACTGCTGAGTGAGAAGACTGTAGCATTTGGATTTAGACCAGCAGCTGTCTTTGGTGTGACCTAAAAGAAAGGACAAATTTGATAAAAATCATTACAATCAGATATATGGAAACAAACAGATAATGTTGGGACTGTTCTAACATTACGACTAAGTCAATGTAGGCACAGATTAGGAAGAAACCTCCCCATTTTCTACAGAGGATCCTATATACTTACTCAAAGTGCAGTCAAAACTGTCTACGAAGGCCACAGAAGAGAGAAAAGTAGCCTCAGTAGGCAGGTGGCCTCTATACAGAGGCTGAAGTACTAGGAGTATTCGGGACCATGACCTTCATAGACAGGTGACAATCACATAAGAATTGCATTATAGAGCCTGTTATAGACAGGCAACCTTTATAGACAGGAATGTGTTTTAGGCAGATGACCTTTATAGACAGGAATCTGTTATAGGCAGATGACCTTTATAGACAGGAATGTGTTATATACAGGAATATGTTATAGACAGATGACCTTTATAGACAGGAATGTGTTATAGGCAGATGACCTTTATAGACAGGAATCTGTTATAGGCAGATGACCTTTATAGACAGGAATATGTTATAGACAGATGACCTTTATAGACAAGAATCTGTCCTAGGAAATAAACTGGCAAGTGGCCTTTAAAGAACGTGAATCTGTTATATGAAGGTGCGGCAGGGATAACTGTCTTTATACTTTTAAACGAAGTTTGTAACAGTTACGCAGCTTCTTCTGTGAATTCAAATTGGTTTCAATTATATTTTTATGCAAATAGCATGGATTTTATTTTTTCCTTAGAAAAATCATTATGCTGTATTTCACTGTGTGCACAAGTAGTTAACTGAACAATGCAAGATATGAAAATCTTGAATCTAGTTATTTGAAATCTATGTTTCTCTCGCTCAAATTTTTTGTCAATGGAATCATTCCGTTAACACCAGACCAACAGCTTCTTCTATTGATTGGGTTACGTAAATGTTTCATCAATGGAGAAGCCTGCTCTCAACAGCATTATGTCGCTATTCAATGGAAAATCTTGTAATTGAGTCGTGTTTTAAATCTAAAATAACTGCCGCAAAGACCTACACATCACAGGACAGGAAGTGTTGGTCTGTGGTCTAGTTAATTTGTTAGCGCGTGTAAATGATCAGAGTGGGCTAATAATAGAGAATATGTATCCAATCATTCCGTAATAATCAATAAGCTGTGTGTAGAAATAGAACTCGAGGCCGATGGATAGATAGACAGGAGTCCGTGTTTAACCAGATCCACGCCCCCACATCCTCTATGTTTCTTAGCCATCTCCCAAATGTCTTCACTGCCAGCAGGCTCTACCTTCCTAATGATATCTATAACTGGAGCTGCTGGCCATTGATTGTTGATCAGCAATGTAAGCAAGTTCTGTATCAAAATACATCCAAATAAGAAAAGCTTATCATCATCCTTTCCTTCCCTCTGTAAATCAGTTACCTCAGACTAGTAATGACATCTGGACTTGAAAGTGATTTTGTTACAAATCCTACCTTCATTGTAATTTTTGCACTAGACAACCTGTCTATATTGGCCGCTTAAGTGAACACAAAATAGGCTTTTTAAAGAGCCGTTTGATAACGAGCCATATAGGGAATCAAAAATAGTTTTTTTTTAAATAGGTGCTCTTTATACAGAGGTTCAATTACTGAAAATTGTTTTACATTTAAGTCTTTATTTAGCGGCTATCAATTGCATGACATTCAGAACCAATACAAGACAGGTTTGACTGCATTTATTGAAGCATGTATTAAGTATAACTTCAATACATTGTCAGTTCTGGATACTTTTCTATCTCATATAACCAATTTATCTTAAATCTTTTCAGAAGTGTAAACATGTCTTGTTAAGAGATTTTATAAATATTATATACAGTAAAACTTGTCTTAAAGGTCACCTTTCTATAAAGCCCACTTTTCTCTGCTCCACTGAGTGTCTCTATAGACAAAATTCACAGTGTAGAGGTATATCAATACTTATTCTACAATGATTGACAAACAAATAATTTCAAGTTACATCAATCATTGTTGTTGGCTTACATGCCCAAAAGGTGTGAGAGGACACCAGATTACCTAAGGACAAGAGAGACATGACCCTTAATGGTCATTTGACAATCGACGAATAGATGAACAAACCACAGAATTTGCAGATGTGATCTGACAAATCTAATGAATTCCAATGATATTTCAGACTTCATTTGGTTTAAATTCATTCAAGCATTAAGGAAGAGTAGCGTGTTGATACAAAATCATTGATTAACTTTCCCATTAGGGACCCACCCCAAAGTCCCTAGGCATCAAAATCAAATTTCTGAATATAAGAAATGTTTCTCCACTCTCAATGATATTCTAGACCAAATTTGGTTGAATCCATTTAAGCATTAAGAAAGAGTAGCACTTTGAAGCAAAATATTGTCTAATTTCCCTTTTCAGGGCCCTGCCCCTAAATCCCTTGGGGTTAAATAAAATTTCAGAATTTAAGAAATAATTGCCTATCCTAACTGATGAACTTGTTGAAATCCACCAAGGCAGAAAAGTAGAAGTAGGGTTTTAAAGCTAATTTCAGCATCTCCCCTTTGGGGCCCTGTCCCTTGACCCCTAGTGGTCGAATCAAAATATGAATACTCTCACCCAATGATGCATCAGACCAAATTAGGTTGAAATCCACCAAGGTATGAAAGAGGAATAGGTTTGTAACAAGAGACAGTTAATGCACGCTGCATGGTGACAGTGGACAATGCACGATAGCAATATGTCATTTTAACCCTTCAGGTCAGATGACCTAAAAATACTCTCGAGAGGATAAATAACATTCTATATTGAATCAATCATGCTATAAACATCAGATGCTAACCTCCAACAGCACAGCAACAAGTCTGTTACTCAACACTGTTATCACTTCACAAATCTCATTTTACAAGATATATCATTATGAAATATTCACAAAAAATAAAACAATTTCCCAGAGAGTAAATAACCAAATACTCCCTCAGGTTTGAAACAAGACTAAAATGCATCTCAGATTTCAAGTATAACATATTGATGGAATAAAAACCTGTCAGAAATTTTGTATACCAAGACAATTATGGTTATTAACTCTCACTCTATACTCCCCTTATTAGTACCAGGTTTGTTTAATTTCCTCATTGGCCGCCATTAATGACAAATTATATGGCTTCGTGCGTCAACAGATGAAATTAACTTTTCTGTATCAAATGGCAATACACTATCCAAATAGATAGCTTGCAGGACATCTTTTTTCACAGTGGTATTTCTGCTGTCAAATCAATAAGGTCAAATTTACATATCAATTGATCAGGAAAAACCACAAAGTGAATTTTACTATTTCTCTTTGAAACATTGATTGGATACTTTTTTCATGGAATATTTACAAATAACATTTGGCCATTTTTTTCATAATATATGTCCCTTACCACAACACTCTGTCTAGTCATGATACATGTCCCTTACCACAACACTCTGTCTAGTCATGATACATGTCCCTTACCACAACACTCTGTCTAGTCATGATACATGTCCCTTACCACAACACTGTCTAGTCATGATACATGTCCCTTACCACAACACTCTGTCTAGTCATGATACATGTCCCTTACCACAACACTCTGTCTAGTCATGATACATGTCCCTTACCACAACACTCTGTCTAGTCATGATACATGTCCCTTACCACAACACTCTGTCTAGTCATGATACATGTCCCTTACCACAACACTGTCTAGTCATGATACATGTCCCTTACCACAACACACTGTCTAGTCATGATACATGTCCCTTACCACAACACACTGTCTAGTCATGATACATGTCCCTTACCACAACACACTGTCTAGTCATGATACATGTCCCTTACCACAACACTCTGTCTAGTCATGATACATGTCCCTTACCACAACACACTGTCTAGTCATGATACATGTCCCTTACCACAACACTCTGTCTAGTCATGATACATGTCCCTTACCACAACACTCTGTCTAGTCATGATACATGTCCCTTACCACAACACTCTGTCTAGTCATGATACATGTCCCTTACCACAACACTCTGTCTAGTCATGATACATGTCCCTTACCACAACACTCTGTCTAGTCATGATACACGTCCCTTACCACAACACTCTGTCTAGTCATGATACATGTCCCTTACCACAACACATTGTCTAGTCATGATACATGTCCCCTACCACAACACACTGTCTAGCCATGATACATGTCCCCTACCACAACACTCTGTCTAGTCATGATACATGTCCCCTACCACAACACAATGTCTAGTCATGATACATGTCCCCTACCACAACACACTGTCTAGTCATTGTGTTTGTCCTCCACCATAATGCATTATAGTCATGATACAACATTTGTCCCCTCCCATTATAAGTTACACAGTCAGTAACTGACCCACTATAGAACCAGATAGAGGCTGGGAGTATGAAATCTCTCAAACATCTTATATCGTTATTTTCAAACTAGTGCTTTCAGATTACTATTAATCATAAAATCATTTAATTTCTTCATGTATTCAATGTCAGCCACCCACTGGCCAAGAGTCAATTTAGTTCTCAAGATTACAATCATGTTAAATATTTAAAGATCAAGGCCATTTTCTCCTTACACACTTTGCGCCATATCATGTCTGAAATGTACAGACAGTAATATGTATGACTATGTACAGTAACCGAAGACCAAGCCGGCATCTCCTGATTTTATGCACTGCTTTTTAAATTCGCCAGCTTAAGCAAAAGATGAAACTTTGAATTACATCCAATAGATGGGAATTACTTTTAAGTTTTTGGAAACTTTTTCTTATAAAATTAAATACAACAAAACTATGCCATATTGCTGATGGCAATTGAGGGAGGGAATTTGGGGAGGGGGCAGTCGGTATATGTCAATAAAAGTGAGCTAGTTAAATTGTTCAAATTCAATACCAAGATTAATTTCTTCCAATGTAACTGCAATAAAACTCAGAAATATATATGAATAAATATCATTTTTATTCTCCGAGAATGATTTACCTGTGAAGTAGCAGACTCGGACGAAGCTTTGTCACGGTTCTGTTTGAAACACACCACAAGAGACCGAGTTGAATAGTAATACACATCTCCTGGTAACATGGGTTTAGTGCCTTACTCTCCCATTACCAACTAGGCCTATACACAATGTGTGTGACAGGTATCCTCGTTAGTCCAGGTAGAAGTAACAATACAGGTATCTTTGTTTGTCCAGGTGTAAAATAAGCAGGTATCCTCATTTGCCAAGATGTATCTACAGAATACACTTGTTTATCCGAATGTATAAAGGTATATGTATATTTATTCATCCAGCTAATGGAAATGTTGGATGCTGATGTTTTCTTTATTCAGTTGTTCTTAGGTGTATGACATAACGACAGCTGTTTCATATTAAGTGTCTGTTTCAAGATCTAGACACATCAATAGAATTTCTAAACTTGGCAACTTCAACGCAAAACAGTTTCTCTGTCTTAACTAACTTCACAGAAATTTCTCTCTCATAAAAAAGTTAAAATCTTATTCAAAACACTTCACATCACTGAAAATTCCTCATTTAACACTGGAATCCATGTACAAATGTAAGAAATCCAGGTAACACAGGTATGGACTATTGGCCAGGTGTATTTGTCCGAGAGTGTACAGTGGACCTCCAGTAGATATAAACACCTGCCTTTAACATATTTTACTCTCTATAACAGAAAAGCTTTCAGTGTGACCTATGTCAAACTGACCAACATCAATTAAATCATACAAATACTTGTAGACCTGACCAATCTGGTCAAACTGGTCAAGCGGTCACTTCATTAGATATACAGTCATCCCGCTGGTTACACAGCATCAGTGTTACGTAAGACACTATCTTCCTCGCATCATTACCTCAGCAATATTTAATTAAGAAGAACACAAGCAATACTTTACCTGGAAATTTTCTAGATACAGAAGGTCAAAAATAGCACAGATTTTACCAAGAAATAACACCACAAGCAGTAAACAGATCTTCACTATATCAATGAAACTTCTCAGGATCGGTTTCTCTTCAGGTAGATAAGTATGACCGTTACATGTCCAGTAGATTTGACCACCATATGCTGGAACCTCCAGTGACCTAGTCAGTCGGAGACATTGTGGGCGGACCTCGACACCTACTCCAGAGCTTATTCCACACGCATACCAGAGTGACCGATCCTGGACAGCGACATATGGGCAAGGCAAAAACCAATCAAGTTTCACAATAGTCGACACAATGTTCCCGTAAAAACTAAATGGCAAGATTATTGTATTTATCCACCGTTACTCAAAGCATCATCTGTTTGTCCAACGTGGTGACAACATAAACACATGGCAGATTGATCTACCTTTTGGAGTGTCCACACTATTTCTTACTGACTGCCATCTAGAGAGACAGCTGACCACTGCAGTCCCCTCTTTCCTGAAAGTGTTAACCTTTACAGGTTACCAGGTGTCCAATATGGAATGACAATAGTTACCATATGGTATAATATCAGAGTGTACCACGTTAGCTCTGTGATGGCAGCCAGTGCAGCCAGCTAGCAAACCTAGCTCTATACGGGCCCGACATAATGCAGTTTTCTCTATCACAGCACACAGTGTCACATCCGTACGTATGCCGGGTTTCTCCGTCAGTCTGTGACATATACAACGACACACCACAACACACAAAGTGGCTGCTGGGCAGAGTAATTATCTCACTCTCAGCAACAGTAGTGAAGTGATAGCGAGTCTGTCAATAATCTTACTCTATTGTCACCAGTTTTAGTTAAATATCTTGTAGAAATGATACCATAATTTTCTCTACCATTAACACTAGACTGATACTATAGAATAATGGTAAACACTGTGGCTGTCATTTCCTAAATCATATCCTCCAGTACTCAGAAAACTGGAGCTTTGTTGTTTTATAACAGCTGGTAAACAAATCTATTGTTTTCATCTTAATATTAGTTATTATGAAGTAAATCACAGAGTTTCCGTGCTGTGGCTCTACAGAAGAGATAATATGGCATTAAATGATGGCATTCAATGAAACTTTATCTAAACATGTTTGCTTTCAATCAAATACAAGCATGGAGACATCTCTGTCTCCATCTACATTCATATTCTAAATATGATCCATGACCTTGACTGGTGATGACCTGAAGGTCATTTACCACTGAGCAAGCTTTTGTCTTTCAGGAACAATATAATTATCATGTGACAAACTGTTGGGCAGGCACATGTTACTTCAGGGTGTATGCTTATTATTGGATGAGATAGCATGTATTGTAATTCTGCTGAACAGCTAAAGATACTAGTGGGCTTATTACGAGGCACAAGCTTATGACAGGTACCATACAAATTATTTATGGTGAATCTATCGAACAATATTACCATGACAACCATAATCACCAGACAAACGATGTTTAACACTACGAAAATATTCTACCATGAAGAATTTTATAACCATTTTTATGTCTTCTTTGTGAATTTGTCTTGTCAGCACTCTGTATATACCAGTTCTAGGTGTCCATTTACATGTGTGGTGCTACATTTAACCACAGGGCCCTGTAAATATCCTTCTGGGGTTTGAAGGCTTGTACGGTGTATAACAAGTAAAGGTGACCAAATACCAGAGAAATTCATCGCCCTCAGAAATGTCACCATTGTTCAAATTTTTTTTTTTTACATCTATGGTACTAAAATGATCACAAATTAATTACCTGCAAACATGACTTAAAACACAAAAGACTCAATTTACACACCTTTCACTCTCTGTGCATGTGAAACAAGACCTGTGAATACCCTGGTGTAGTTTTGTCCGTCGCCTGATATCCAGGTCAATAACGGCCGGTATCAAGTGAAAATGCCGTTGGCATGTATTGAATTCATTTTCAGGTGACATTTTTTGGTGTCATATACACCTATACAAACTCCAAACCACATGTCAAGTATCCAGTAAACAAAAATCTTGGAAAACAGACTTTGTGTAGTACTTCATTCAAATCAATTGTCATTGTTATTGGCATCAAATTAGAACAGAGCAATTTTATCTTAAAGGGATATTTTTGATTGGTCGATTTTAGCTATTGCCGAATTAACTTACAAACAGCACACCTGATACCAGTATACTTTACACCCCAGCTCACTCTACTCGATACAAACTTTGATCTACACAAAGAAAGCACACCTGATACCAGTATACTTTACACCTCAGCTCACTCAACTCGATACAAACTTTGATCTACACAAAGAAAGCACACCTGATACCAGTATACTTTACACCTCAGCTCACTCAACTCGATACAAACTTTGATCTACACAAAGAAAGCACACCTGATACCAGTATACTTTACACCTCAGCTCACTCAACTCGATACAAACTTTGATCTACACAAAAAAACACCTGATACCAGTTTACTTTACATCCGAGCTCACTCTACTTGATACAAACTTTGATCTACACATAGAAAACACACCTGATACCAGTTACTTTACACCCCAGCTCACTCTACTTGATACAAACTTTGATCTACACATAGAAAACACACCTGATACCAGTTACTTTACACCCCAGCTCACTCTACTTGATACAAACTTTGATCTACACATAGAAAACACACCTGATACCAGTTACTTTACACCCCAGCTCACTCAACTTTGTTATGGGGGTAACCAATTAAAGAATATGACAATCTTCTACAAGCATGAAAATGACAAGACAGAATCGTGACAGAACCAGCATGAATGCACTACTTACAGCAAGTAAGTGGTGAGATCTTATATTGATTGTAACCCAGGAAGACAATATTACACCCTGATAGTTTGTTTCTGAAAGCCATTTTATTTTGCTCACAAATTATGCTTATTTAGTGTTATGATTGGGAAGAATTAACCACAAATCTTATTGGCATTTGACTTTTAATTGGTGTTTTAGAAAAACAAATGTGAATGATTTGAAACCTGAGAAGTTTTTTTTAGCTATCTCCATGGTTACGAAAAAAATACAATAATCTAATGTCAAATCTTCTGATGTATCAAAATTCATGTGATCCAAATTTCTGATCATGTATTTATGGTAATGCTTTCAAATTCAATACTATAAACAACTGATTTATTAAAATGTTTCAAATTAAAATCTTTTGACTTTTACAAGGTATATGATCAGGTGAGAAAAATATTACACAATACAATGAGACTAATTTACTTAATAAATTTCTCCCTAACAGAAGACAAAGTTAAAAGTGAAAATTCATCTGACAACAGAAAATGAGAAACTGTATTCACTGCTTATTGAAAAATATTCAGAGCAGGTACTTGTACACAGCGCCATCTATAATGCAGAGTGAGCCATTATGATGGTGAAAGTATTGAGCAAAAGAATAAAACAAACAGAACAGTGTTCAGGAGGTGCTGCTAATGTTGACTGTGTGAGGGCATGATTACAATTATAACACTCCACATCCCTTTTTTATATCGCAGAGCAAACAAATCCAAGAGACAACTACAACTAATTGCTGGAAAACCATTTACAGGCCTGATTACTGTATCTCATTTCATTATTCAATAATACTCTTCTAGTCTTGTAATCTCATTGACATTGCCCCTAGAGATCATCTACAGGTTTTGTTTATTTTTTTTCATCCTTTTCAAATAAAAGACTTGACATTGCACCTCCCCCCCCCCCCCAAGTTCTTTTAAATATTTTTCCTTTTTTTAATCAACAAAAAGAAACATCACTATCCAACATCAAATCCTGCCAAAAAGTCAAACCAATTGTAAAAACCACAAACATATTTACCAATTCAACTATTTCAACATTACTAGAATTCTAATATTTGTGAAACTGCATCACATAACTTAAATATTCATCAATTATTCTATGATATATATTCAGACCAGATCAGCTGGATTACCGGTCATGTTTAAACATTCATTATCATTGTTTTACAGGCGAGACAATATAAATCCACATGGAAAGCAATATTGATATAAACCATAGCTGCTGGAAGAACTAGTCATCAAATCCAGGTGATCATTTTTATCATTGAACAATATCATCATTTCAGGTAAAATGCAATATGAGTTTCATCTGGATTAACCAGACTAGACATAAATGATTGGAATTTTCACTTAGCTGACATGGTTCACCCTGATCTATCATCATTTCAGTAGTATTAATGACATTGAAAAATACAACCATCGGAGTCAACTGATTAATAATTATCCTTTATGGCCTTGAAAGACAAAATTCAGGTCAAAAACAGTTAAAGTTGAATAACTTCATTTGTTAGCATACCTGTTAAGTCACCCAATTTGTGCGGTCAAACAGGAAAATTTATAATTTTGAAAAAAATCAACCTCTAGAAAGACAATGCCCCAAGTGGACCAGTTTTTTCACTTCATCTTTAGTTTACATCTGAGAAAGTGAAAAATTCTTATAATACACCAAAAATTTACAGTTTCAGTGACTGGTATTGCCAATAAGGATCATGGCAAGCTGTCCGAAACTGAACACAAAAGAGGGGTGAATCACATGTAATCGGCCTCACCCCTTAGGACATGTGGGTAGCCAACAGTCTATTACTAATTAGTCAATCACTATTGACAGAGTCCATTACTTCAAAAACACTGGTTATAGCTGTCATTCATTTATTTAATATCACAGCTGTCAGCTTGATCTGACCACCATCTTGGTTAAGTAATACGAAAGCCGGAAAGTGGAAGGAAAAATCAGGATTTTAGCATACGTCATTAAGAATGAAAAAAAAATTAAAATATGTCTTAATACCAATAAACCAATAAATAGGAAAACATAATTTCATAAGAAATGAATGAGAAATTCGACAAAAATAAAAGACTCCTTTTTTAATTAATTAATTAGATGAAGTTTCTTGAAAAAACAACTTTTAAATGGCATAAACATCTCAATTTGTAATATTGAATATAATTTCATTAAGCTGTTTTCAATTACAAATTATTGTTTTTAATTTCTCATTTGGTTTTTTTCATTTTGGTCTTTATTTGATCAAACTATTATGATACTTCATATATTGAATGTAAACCAAACCTATCATTTTCTACATGTATTAGTTAATGGGTTTGAACTAAATAACATTTTTGGGAAAGCTCTGTACATGCTTAGTTAAGAACAGTTTTAAAAAGCCATAATTAAATCTATTTATTTCTCTGAACTCAAACTACACTACTTTGTACTAGTATGCAAAAGTACTTGAATGCATGAACTACATTATGTTATTTCATTTACCATCTCTTTTAATATAAAATTAGAATTAAAGGATAACAAAGGCTGTAACAATAGGCTGAAATTGTGACTGTTACATTGCAAATGTATAAAAGTTATCAGACTGAAAACAGAATGTTATTTTTTTTTTCTTCTTTTATTTATTTTGTTATTTTAATAGGAATTTCTTCACAAAATATTGTACATACGTTATGACTAGTTTTGGAGTGACCATCAAACTGGTTATCATTAGATCCTTGACAGGTATAAAAGTGATATCAATATAACACAACATATATAGACTTCATTTATTTAGGGACACCTTTCAGTTTTACCTGAGAGTGATCCATCAACTTAATGATCAATGATGAAATTGAACTGTACAGACTTCTCTGTATAGCTGACTATACATCTACCAGACTATTACTGAATATACGAGTGAATTATTTTTGTTGACAGTGGAAAATTTATCGATGGATAATAATACGAATCACAAAATTACATACCGGTGTTGTCAACGTCAACTCAGCGCCCCCACTGGTACCCCGGTCGGACGTCATGAGGGCAGCCGAGTTTTCTTCTAAATTTGCCGTCAGCTCCACCTGTTAAACAGAGACAAACATTTTCAAAATACAATAGAAAATAAATTCTAAACAAAAACAATTATGAGCAATGACGCAATCTGTCCTCATGGTACCATGAAGTTACTCCTCTTTCACCTTTTTTTTATTTAGTATTGAAAGGGCCCTGTACATACCATGTTCCTCCTGAATCCTAGCAGATGAACTATATATAACAAACTTGAAATTCTTCAAGATTATTGCCGATTGAAAGATCTTTTGATTTAGTTCATGTGATCAACGTAATTGAATCCTGTTGAAAACATGAAGACACATGGAACATTCCAGTAGATACCCGAGTTAATGCAATTATAATAACACCATCCTCCACCTCTACTTTTCTGCTTCCTTCATTTAAAAGTTGTGTACTTCTTAAAATATCCACCATATCAGTGATGGAATCACTTAAAATCTATAATTTATTAGCAGTTAAAAAATGGATAGGTTTTTCAATTTAGTTAATCAATTGAATAATCGACTATGTTCAATATATTCAAAGAAAGTGAATTCAATTTCTGTGGCATTAACATTTTCTTTTTTAAAACTAACCTAAAATGCCTCAATTCTAGAATTTAAAAAAGAATGAATATTGGCAATTAGTATATTTATCATGAATAATATGAATTTTGATTTTACTAAAACACAAGAAAATACTAAGGTACCGATGGCAAATTATGAAAAACTACAAATGATATTGCATCAGATGAGGTTAAAACAATTAGATAATTGATTATATCTGATTATCATCCCGTCATTAAGCACCTCCAGCTCAGGTCATTTAGTCAGTGAGTATAAGACTATTATACACTAGTGCAATGAAATAGAATTTTTTGTATTACCGATTCTACTGAATGGTGATCGAGATGAGTGGGCTTATTACCAGACATAACGTTATTGTTAAATATGATATGTTCTTTATAATCTGATTTATTGAATTACACATGTACCCACCAAAATCCTCAAAATAGAACTCCACAGAATTTTCTGATTATGCAGTAGTATACAATTTTTAACTGGTTACTTGGTGCTTGGAGGAAGCAGCTGTAACACATTCACATTTCCCATATTGGTTTGAACACAAGCATATGTGAGAAAGGTATGGGTGTCACCTGTCTAACTACGTGGAAACCTACAGTTCCTCCCAAAGCAAGAACTCTCCTGTACTCGAGGTCAACAATAATGTTTATAGTAGCTGCAAGGTAGTTTCGTCATTGCTGTACAATAAATATTATCATCATTCAACGTACAGCTGTATCTTTTGAGGTTATCATCTAACCTTGGTCTATGCCTTTGTAAATTGGGGAAATATGATTTTCTTAAACATTGGAAAAATTATATATTTTCCTCCTTTAGGGAAAATTAAAAATTTTAGGCTTCAGGAAGCAGTCTGTTTTTGACTGCAAGATAGGACAAAATAATTATTTAATATCCATTTAAATTTGTCTTCACAACCTATACTGGGAATTTAGTAGATCTTTGGATTTCCATGAGTGTTGAGCAAAGTCTGAAGGGACATGTCTGTTCCCCATGTTTTCTGACCCTTAAGATTTGTGATTTATAAAATGTTATCGGAGAAATGAATGTCTTGCTATTTCTTACAATTAAATCTAAGCGTCCCAGACAGAGTACTGACAAATCATTGATTCATCAATAACATTGTACATAAAGGTTATTATTACGTCAACAGTAAATTCAATCCCTGGTCCTAACTTGACCTCTGTAGTGTGTGGTCAGTACTCCTGGCTGCTTTAATCCCATAGATCATCACAAACCACTCACAGTAATGTTATTGAGGAGCCTTTAACCCTTGGAGGACATATGGATCCACTCTGATCCACAATCAGGATCAGTCCAATACAGATGAATGGGTTAACCAGCTTTGTTGCCTTGTGAAAATCAATACTAATGAATGCCTCACTTGCCTCATGCATGTATTACATGGACCTTCAAAACAACCGACTGACATGTAATGGGAGGTAACTCCTTACAAATCAAACACCAAATCCATCGTTTTTTCTCTGGTACAAGAAATAGAAAATGAAGAAGTAAACAGTGTAAAGTTGTTGCTGGTTTACTGTCATGCTTGAATCACAGCAGAATGATAAATGACACAGGTATTATACCATCAGAACAAGGATATAAACCATCGCTTCATTAAGGGTTGGCAATAGGTCATAGCTTTACCTTTTATTTCTAAGAATCTTTCTTTTTTTTTTTAATTTTAAAATCTTTTCATCCTTTTTCTTCCAAATGAAAGAGATTATCCTGAACAAAAATCAATTGTAAAAAAAAATTGCTGACACCAATTATTTTAAAAGATCATACAAGTATTATCATTGCAAGGTAGGCAGGTTGCCTGAACTACCACATGGTCCTTTACAAACTTACTTTTGTTGTACTGATGTCTAAAACTGATAGTAAAGTCATATGTCAAAGGTCAAAATATAGGTGAACCATAATCCCAAGTATGAAGTTCCCATGATAAGTAGTGTGTTAAGTTGTGACTTGTGTAGAAAATAGGACCTATACATAAGAGCAAAAGGAAGGAAGAATGAATATACAATGCAAAGCTCCCATCCACTTCCTGGTGGGGGACTACAGTGTGCTTTTAACTTTTATGTTTCATGATATCCTGGTTGCTACTTAGAGTAAAGAGCATTAATCTAGATAGAGCTACCACATGGTTGTTTATAAGCATATTTTTACTGTAATTGTCTAAAACTGATAAAAGTGACATCCCAGTTTTATCATAGTCAGGTAAGGACACGTACATCTAAATTAAAACTGCCACATGTTTTGTTCACATGTGCTTTGTATTCAATGGTTCTGTTTTACACAAGACAACTATAATTTGTCTATAAAGCAAGACATTCAGCCCCAATCAGGTTTCATTTCAGGTGAGATAGAATACATACTAACATCTACCACTTACTTGTAGATCTTCCTAGAAGGAACACATTACAAAGTGCTCTAGGCTAATTACATAGTTATATCCTGGTAAATTTAGCTTAACGGATAACTTAAAGGAGTGTTTACTTCATTTCTGGTGAGCTGATCAATCATGGCTAACAAGCTGAATATGCTGAATTATATTAGGTACAGTATTCTACAGGTAACCTAAACATCTAAACTACTACCTGTTATACAGGTAACCTACATATCTATACCACTACCTGTTATACAGGTAACCTACCTATCTATACCACTACCTGTTATACAGGTAACCTACATATCTATACCACTACCTGTTATACAGGTAACCTACCTATCTATACCACTACCTGTTATACAGGTAACCTACCTATCTATACCACTACCTGTTATACAGGTAACCTACCTATCTATACCACTACCTGTTATACAGGTAACCTACCTATCTATACCACTACCTGTTATACAGGTAACCTACCTATCTATACCACTACCTGTTATACAGGTAACCTACCTATCTATACCACTACCTGTTATACAGGTAACCTACCTATCTATACCACTACCTCTTATACAGGTAACCTACATATCTATACCACTACCTCTTATACAGGTAACCTACATATCTATACCACTACCTCTTATACAGGTAACCTACATATCTATACCACTACCTGTTATACAGGTAACCTACCTATCTATACCACTACCTGTTATACAGGTAACCTACCTATCTATACCACTACCTGTTATACAGGTAACCTACCTATCTATACCACTACCTGTTATACAGGTAACCTACCTATCTATACCACTACCTGTTATACAGGTAACCTACCTATCTATACCACTACCTGTTATACAGGTAACCTACCTATCTATACCACTACCTGTTATACAGGTAACCTACCTATCTATACCACTACCTGTTATACAGGTAACCTACATATCTATACCACTATACAGGTAACCTACATAACTATACCACTACCTGTTATACAGGTAACCTACATATCTATACCTTTAACTAGTATACAGATAATCTATTTTGCTTTAGCCTAGTAAGTTTCGGAGTAAACCCAGGCTGCTATGCAGCTCTTGGCTTATGTAGACTTCAAATGTTTCAATAACAAATAAATAGGTAACTACTGTTTTTATCCAGCTTTTATAGCCATTGCCTCATTGTAAGCCGGCCCAAATTTGAAAACTCTTCTTAGAAATAACAATAACAATCTTTAACTGTCAATTCCAAGATGGCTGATTGGGATTTAGGGAAGCCTTCCCAAAAAATTTGAGAAAGTTAATCCAATAATTTAAGAAATAGTGATAACAAACTGTCATTGACAAAATCTAAGATGGCTACCTGTAAACCATTTTGTTTTAGAGTCAAAAGGACAACAAGGGATTATGGGGACCCTATTTGAAATTTGAGAACAATTCATCTACTTCTTAAGAAATAAGAAATAGCATTAATGTGAGGGTGATTTGAATTCCCCATCATTAAGGAATATAAATTTACTGACAATTAAAATGTGCCACTTATTAGGAAACATAAGGACAACGGAAAAATGCTACATCTATTTAAGCACACATCAATAATGCAACATAACCGACAGTGCAGGTGAACAGATCGTAAGTGATCTTAGTGCTAGGAGTAAGATGCAGTTACACATGTGTAATACAGGTACACATGTGTAATACAGCACTCTACCTGTGTGTGTACAGGTCAGCTATATGCTGATGCAACTCCACATTTTACTGTTCACATCTATTTATAAATCTCTGCCTCTGGCACAGATATTTTTAGCACCAGCCTATTGTTGTTCACTCAGGAGGCAATAAACAAGAGGGACATGAGGGGAACTCAGAAAGGTAAATAAACATTCCGAAAGAAACACATGTTGGAGACAACAATGTAGGAAATGTACAATCATACACCATACATTTCAACCATATCATTAAGGTCCCTGTAAACTGATTTCAGTAGAAAGTAAGAATTTTGATGCACTTCGACAATCATAATTTTACATAGGGATGCATTTTTATTAAGAATATGAATACAAGTGGGTTTATGTGATGTGAGGTCTCAATGAGCAACATTGGAGTAAAGTGCTAAAACACTGATGTTAAAAGTAATACAGATCGCTATGACCCTATTCAACTCTTTTCATACTACATATAAACATAAATATCTCGCCTACACTAAGCAATGGAGAAGCATGATGCAGGGCTCTCACACCCCATTTTGGGACTGGGGCCCGGGGCCCTTAGAATTGGGAAAAATAATGGTGTTTTCCTTAGAATTGGGAGAACTTGGGGGTCTAAATTGGGAAAAAGATACTATTTTGCATTGGGAATGGGGCCGAATATCGGCCCCAAATCTGGCAGATTGAAAGCCCTGTGATGGATTCAAAATCACAGTATTTTCCCCCTCTAAAGTTTCACACAACATTATGATCCAAAGATGTCTGGTTTTCCCTTTATTTTGTTCTAATAACTCACATTCTACTAGAAAACAGCATTTTTAGGCTGTAAAGGAACTGGACAAGTAACTTTTTAGAACTATAAACAAGCTCAGGTGAGCTAAGTGATTACCTTCAAGTCCCAGAATAAATTACAAATACTTTTCTAAACTGTCCCACTAATATTTGGAAATTTAACACGCTATATAATGAGAATGTTCTATAATGTTTTTTTCCTCTACATTTTTGCTGGAAAATACCCCCATATTCTAAAACATAGATAAATCAGAGAGTATGTGTTTGTTGCACCACGTGCCACGTGTGTTAAGACAGATGGAACTGGTACATGTGTGTATACACACCGAGAGTGCAGACAACCAGAGCATGTAATGTTAAGATAAGCCCTGCTGTCCACAGGTAGATCCTGACCCACTGATGGTGTGGCCTCCTGTGCCCCCTGTGGAATGTCTTGTGGTGTCATACTATACTACTACACATGGCTAGCTATATACAATCATCTGTAGACCAGTACATCCATTACAACCAATCAAATCATCCCACATTCTCTCACAAACTTCTTTTCCTTCACCACTTTTTTACAAAATGTAAAACTTCATCTAACCAATCAAACTTACAGGAACACTTCTACTTCGTTATAAAACATTTGAGTGTCTATCTCATCTTCCTGGAAAACATGTTAATTATAGTCACACAAAGGTAGACACCAAACCATATCCCTGCTATCATCATCTGAAGTCACATAAAAGTTCTATATTTTGATAGTGAGCGATCCCCTGACACAAAGAACAAGATGACAGGCCGGGTTACCAGATGTCATTAGATGTGTCACCAGTAGAGAGGTCAAGGTCCCTAGAGGAGCCAGGGTTATCAATGTCATTAGGTGTGTCATCAGTAGAGAGGTCAAGGTCCCTAAAAGGGCCAGGGTTTGCAGGTGTCATTAGGTGTGTCATCAGTAGAGAGGTCAAGGTCCCTAAAGGGACCAGGGTTTCCAGATGGCAGTCACATTTACACTGCATAGTTGCACTGAAGAATTACAACAATTATCAGAAGGCCAATGCACAATTCAAAGAATTCATTATCAAAAATCAACAAATTGGGTTATACCAAATCTCGAGAGGTAAAGATAGTTGAGAGGGGTCTTGATCATGTCAACAGAATGAAAGTCTAAATAACCAGGAGAAGCCCTGGGATTTTTCTCACATGAAGGGTTAGGTCAACAGTAACTGTTTATCATCAGAAATTATATAAACAGCTGCGTTATACAAATGAAGTATGTGTACATTGTCTTGTGTGACTACAGCACACAAACTATGTTACTTTCCCATTAAAGTGTTACACTTATACAGCCACATTACCTTCCCATCACAGTATTACAATTATACAGCCAAGTTACCATCACATCACAGTATTATACAGCCAAGTTACCATCACATCACAGTATTATACAGCCAAGTTACCATCACATCACAGTATTACACAGCCAAGTTACCATCACATCACAGTATTACACTTATACAGCCAAGTTACCATTACATCACAGTATTATACAGCCAAGTTACCATCACATCACAGTATTACACTTATACAGCCAAGTTACCATTACATCACAGTATTATACAGCCAAGTTACCATCACATCACAGTATTATACAGCCAAGTTACCATCACATCACAGTATTATACAGCCAAGTTACCATCACATCACAGTATTATACAGCCAAGTTACCATCACATCACAGTATTATACAGCCAAGTTACCATCACATCACAGTATTATACAGCCAAGTTACCATCACATCACAGTATTATACAGCCAAGTTACCATCACATCACAGTATTACACTTATACAGCCAAGTTACCATCACATCACAGTATTACACAGCCAAGTTACAATCACATCACAGTATTATACAGCCAAGTTACCATCACATCACAGTATTACACTTATACAGCCAAGTTACCATCACATCACAGTATTATACAGCCAAGTTACAATCACATCACAGTATTACACTTATACAGCCAAGTTACCATCACATCACAGTATTATACAGCCAAGTTACCATCACATCACAGTATTATACAGCCAAGTTACCATCACATCACAGTATTACACTTATACAGCCAAGTTACCATCACATCACAGTATTATACAGCCAAGTTACCATCACATCACAGTATTATACTTATACAGCCAAGTTACCATCACATCACAGTATTACACAGCCAAGTTACCATCACATCACAGTATTATACTTATACAGCCAAGTTACCATCACATCACAGTATTATACAGCCAAGTTACCATCACATCACAGTATTATACAGCCAAGTTACCATCACATCACAGTATTACACTTATACAGCCAAGTTACCATCACATCACAGTATTATACAGCCAAGTTACCATCACATCACATCACAGTATTATACAGCCAAGTTACCATCACATCACAGTATTACACTTATACAGCCAAGTTACCATCACATCACAGTATTATACTTATACAGCCAAGTTACCATCACATCACAGTATTATACACAGCCAAGTTACCATCACATCACAGTATTACACTTATACAGCCAAGTTACCATCACATCACAGTATTATACTTATACAGCCAAGTTACCATCACATCACAGTATTATACTTATACAGCCAAGTTACCATCACATCACAGTATTATACAGCCAAGTTACCATCACATCACAGTATTACACTTATACAGCCAAGTTACCATCACATCACAGTATTATACAGCCAAGTTGCCATCACATCACAGTATTATACAGCCAAGTTGCCATCACATCACAGTATTATACAGCCAAGTTACCATCACATCACAGTATTATACTTATACAGTATTATACCAGTTACCATCACATTATACAGCCAAGTTACCATCACATCACAGTTACAGCCAACCATCACATCACAGTATTATACAGCCAAGTTGCCATCACATCACAGTATTATACAGCCAAGTTACCATCACATCACAGTATTACACTTATACAGCCAAGTTACCATCACATCACATCACTTATACACAGTTACCATCACATAGTTACACTTATACAGCCAAGTTACCATCACATCACAGTATTATACAGCCAAGTTACCATCCCATCACAGTATTATAGAGCCAAGTTACCATCACATCACAGTATTATTATACAGCCAAGTTACCATCACATCACAGTATTATCACAGCCTTATACAGCCAAGTTACCATCACATCACAGTATTAAACAGCCAAGTTACCATCACATCACAGTATTACATACAGCCAAGTTACCATCACATCACAGTATTTACTTATACAGCCAAGTTACCATCACATCACAGTATTCACATCACAGTACATTTACAGCCAAGTTACCATCACATCACAGTATTACACAGCCAAGTTACCATCACATCACAGTATTATACAGCCAAGTTACCATCACATCACAGTATTATACACAGCCAGCCAAGTTACCATCACATCACAGTATTATACAGCCAAGTTACCATCACATCACAGTATTACACAGCCAAGTTACCATCACATCACAGTATTATACAGCCAAGTTACCATCACATCACAGTATTATACAGCCAAATTACCATCACATCACAGTATTATACAGCCAAGTTACCATCACATCACAGTATTATACAGCCACATTACCTTCCCATCACAGTATTATACAGCCAAGTTACCATCACATCACAGTATTATACAGCCAAGTTACCATCACATCACAGTATTATACAGCCAAGTTACCATCACATCACAGTATTACACAGCCAAGTTACCATCACATCACAGTATTATACAGCCAAGTTACCATCACATCACAGTATTACACAGCCAAGTTACCATCACATCACAGTATTATACAGCCAAGTTACCATCACATCACAGTATTACACAGCCAAGTTACAATCACATCACAGTATTATACAGCCAAGTTACCATCACATCACAGTATTATACAGCCAAGTTACCATCACATCACAGTATTATACAGCCAAGTTACCATCACATCACAGTATTATACAGCCAAATTACCATCACAGTATTATACAGCCATGTTACCTTTCTATCACTGTATTATACAGCCATGTTACCTTTTACACCACAGTTTCTCACACTCAGTTTCTCACGTACTATATGCCATTTACTTCCTTATGCTTGTAACATAAAATATATAGCACACCAATTTCCTGGTTACCTACATGTAAACCAATATAGAAATTCTATCCCTCTACTCATAAGTACACAGATACATCACACGAGTCTCTATATCTAAATATTTGTATTTATCCTATTTGTTTATTGGGCTTATTGCCCCATGGACAGCCTGGGAACTTTGTGGGGGGCACGGTCTACTTGCAGTAACTAGTGGCTACCTCATCGAACAACATACAGGAGGCCCCTCAGATGTAATGAAAGCAATAAGGGTAATTTTTCATGCCAAAGGACTGCAGAGACCATTTTGTTTCCTAACTACCCATTAACACAAACCACCATGATTTTAACTATTATAATGATTTTAAATGATATAAGTCCAAAGTATCAACATACAAATTCTGGCTCAAATCAGGAGGTGGGCTTAACAGGGTAAAGCAAAAGTTGAACAATGATGTGGGTGGGCTTATTACCAGACATGTTCTTATTGTCAATGCAATATGGTATCATACTACCATTTAATTTCTAAATCCTCCTCTTTCAGATTTCTACCTTTCCTTTGGAGACTAAAATTATTCCAAAACCCACCTGATCCATTTAAAAAATGATCTGTGCCTGTAGGTCTTCTAAGAAATGAAGGAAGACAATAAATATCAGAACAATAATTTAAAAAACAGTTTAAATGGTCATTGGGACAGAATCCAGGAATTACTGCAAAATTAGGATTTCAAAGAAGAGGTTATGAAGTATATAGATCATGGTATGGCATAAGATCACTGGTCCTTTTGATCAGGTGTTCTAAAAATCATGCCGATGGCTGAGGTTCCTAAAATGTTTGAATTAACAGAATTTTCTGTTTCCTTTGTCTATCATTTAACAAATCAACTTCTTATTTACCTATAATATTGTGTCTGATAATTACCTGATGAAATAGCTTTTATTAGATACCTGCACATAAATACACACCACAACCAAAACATTCAGTAATGCCTACTTTCGGTTTCCCATTTTCATTATGTAAACTTACTTGGTTGTGACCTAAACATGGCATTTCTATTGAGAAATTCTTTTAGACTAATTGTCCCAATCCAACTGACATAGTGTTAAAATGTGCTCCATTCTATGTATGGTTTTCAGGTTGGACCTAAATCTTCCCTTAATGTTAAAGTGTGAAAACAAAATTCTTTATTTTCTGGTTACCTTTGTGCCCACACACTCCACTGACCTTGATCAAAATTGTCTCATCAAATATTTATTCCTGTCCAGAAGTCATCCTGGATAGACAGTTTGAACTCAGACTGGCATCGGTGCTTTATATGGACAAAATCCAAATATAAACTTGATTCCTAGACCTTAACTTTTTAATCTTGTGTTATATTCGAATTAAACAGAATTTGGTGCATGTCTAACATTATTCATTATTGAAAGTCCTGAATGTCTAATTAAAGAACTAGACCATATGGATACAAGTCTGAGTTAGTTTAAATCCTCCAACAGAATACAGCTCTATAGATCTCTGGGCAGATCAATCTGAATGACTAATATTCTGTCATAGGTTTATGAATGACTACTAGCACATGCTTATTACAGACATCACTAAAATCAATACTAGAAGGTGTGCTCGGTCATACAATGGTCAGCAACTCTTGGTAATTTATTGGCAATGCTGTTGGTGCACAGGATAATGTTCTCGCTCTTCAACAAAACAAACTAGGTTTAATTGCTAGATAGAAGATAAAATGTATGAGATAAAGTTCAACCCCTCGATCAAACGGGATTTTTAAGTATATGGTTAATTTTAAGATTCTGCTCACATTTATAGAAATTTGACTCTGTATTTCAAATTCTGTAATCTGTTCAATTTTTTATTCCCCCCCCCCCTATTTCCTGATAACAAGGTAGTAAAAAGGAGCCATGGAAAAACCTTGATCAAGATTACAATGTATGATATCATTTTGCACTATCTTGTACAAAACAGTATTAATTAATTGGACTATGCAACCTTAGGTGGAGATCCAAGGCATGTGATTCAGCACTCCCAACCTGTAATGGGTTGTTTCTCAGGAAGCTGAGATACCCAATCTCTGCTGTCTAAGATGTGTGTTCTTGATGACATGTGACATGCCTCTCAGGTTGTTCAGTAGTCACCACTGCCCACTAACTACAAAATGGAGACCGACCCCTCCTCAAATAACCCAGGTTGTCAAAAGGCAGTAAACTATACAAACACAGGAGAGATATCAACTGATGAGAACTGATTTGCCCTTGTGTTTTATGAAATATTTTTAAAAATCCTTCATTTGAAAAAGATGATAAACATTATCACAGCATTTTAAGCATTTTCCTGACAACTTGCAATTTATATTACAAAAACATTTCTTTTATCAGTATATAGCAGAGATCTGTACAGTCTTTATCCCAACAATATTATATCATTCCAAAATGAAAGGAGCAAAATTTGTGTGACAAAACCCAACATGGCATTCTAGAAATTATTAATCAATTTAGAAATAAATAAAAATATAAAAGTGTTAATTGTTGAACTATAAGGCTCCTGTCAGCTTCAAAAGGTAAGTATGGAGGTCTTAAGCATTATTGACATTTTAAGAAGTGTAATAAATCTCGGTATACAAGAATGACATGTCACCCGACTGTGTCAGATGTTGGCCTAGATGTAATGAACAAACAGCTGACTTTGTTAAGTTTCAGTTAACTGTCCCCTATACAGTATAGAGAAAATTTGACCTAAAGCTTACAGTAAAAAGGAAACAAATAATTTCAAAACCTTTTCTTTCATCAAATATCATTTGGAAAGATTTCCTTTCAATAAAAGATGGAACCATGTGTCTAAATGTCTGCATGAAAACTGTTTCCACAGAAGTACTCTATAATGAATTTCATTTTTCAAGAGCTTGAAAAAATAGAGACCATAATTTTAAAAATCCTCAGCATGTAATCAGTGTACTGTTTACCAGTATCAATGCTATAAATATCAGCATTGACTCTGAATGGACTGGCTATCAAGGATATACATGTATTACACACCAGTTATCAAAGGATTAGATAATTGATAAAAGAGTAGCTTGGCCTGACTTTGTATTGACATTTGATTAAATTTCAGTCACTTGGTGATGTACTCACAAACGTATATTCTGATTCATTGATAAAAGTCTATCCACTGTCATAAAATGGACTCCAGAAACAAGTAAAAAAAACCAAAGACGCTATATCCCAAACTGATAAAACTAATCCTTGATGCTTTTAAACCAGTGCCAAGTGTTTAGGACAACACATATGTGAGAAAATGTTCTGAATTTTTACTTTATTTTAGGAAAATAGCATCATTTTTTATCTGAAGAAGCAGTTGATTTACAGTTGTTAAAAAAGCACTGCATAGTCAATTGACCTGAATCAACATCATCCATCAATTATTACAGCTACAACTACAAAATTCAAATCAATAAACAAATTCAGATCATTAAAGGGAGTATCAAGAGATTAATGAGTTCCATTATTTATACTGTCATCAACAGTGAATCAAGAGATCGCAGTCAGGACAAACTGTATTGATTCTAATAATCACCTCCTGGAATTATAATCCTTCAAAGACAAAGAGCTTAATTTTTTTGTACAAGTCTAGCTTTTGAGCCCACATTAACACCTTTGTAAATAGAAATGGTGATCATTTTGTGATTGCCTTGAAGATTTTTACAATGATATTACAAGTTTGTATATTTTGGAATTCAACTGCACATGTATGAACAGGAAACATGGCATGGCAAGTTGTACAACGAAAAACTTAAAATAAGGTAGGGGCATTCATTAGAATAAATATAGTGGGAGGGGGTATCATTTGGAAGGGGGGTACTTATAAAAACAAATATTATATTTCATATAATATTGTGTGATATTTTAGTGAGATGATGTGTTAAACTCTTTTTTGACAACCAGGACAAATTTTGGAATTAGTCATTACACAACATATATTTGCATTCTGAAAAAGGGATCACGGTTTATACAATGAGCTGAAAAATGGTATAAAAAAGTTTTAAAAAATCCAGTTATCATTCATCATAGTCTTTCAATAATAATTTAGCTTGCATTATGAGTTCACTTCTAAATTTAGTTCTCAAGACATTAACTGGAACTAAAACTTGCATCACACTGAATTAATTAGCACATATTAACCAACAACAACATATTTGGATAGATAGAACTAAACAATGTGATGATTATCAATATTTTTGTGGGGCTGGAGGACTATTGAGCAATAACTACACCCTCATGAGATATCAACTGTATAAAACAGTCAAGGACAAGGTCAGAATATATGGGCAGAGTGCATCATTCTATATATTAACATATTGTCGAAGTGCAGCTCACGCACATTACAATATTTATGCAAACATACAACGGAAGACGCCCGCTCTTAAATAATCTCAGGATTTACCTGCATCAGAACCATTTTGACGGCTTTTAAGGCTACAAATCCTCAAAATCTTCTGAATTTAGGAAATACCATGGACGCCGCCATCTTGAAATGGCTGACGGACATACGAATTTCCGCTTTCCACGAGGAAAGCATGCTAGCTTATGTTTCGTGATAAATCATTTGCATATGACTTATTCTATAGAAATTATCTTTGGACCGGAATAGATAAGTTTAGGAGTGATGTCTTGGTGAATGGACACCTTCCCGGGTCTGTCACCAAGGCCCTTGATCAATTTGTTTCAAATGAACACGAGGGTTTTGAGCACTTTGATCAAGGCGGGTCACAACGCGTCCGACAGACAGGATTTTACCTAAAGACCACTATAACAACCTAATTCAGAACATTATATCTACAGTGTGTTTATTTCTAGATATTGTCATTTGTATATTATAGCTCAAAATACAGAAATGTGTCGAGAACGAAGAATTACACGTGACGCTGCCACTACATTACACTGCAGAATATGGCGTCTAACTCGTGCCATGATCAGAATCGAATACACAAACCACATTTTCACTTACTTTTCTGGCTGTAGACTGACTACGTGACAAAATCCTTGAAAAAAGCCGTTTTTAAGCCTTTCTTTACAACTGTATCAGTTGAACGTTGACGAAAATTTACAAGAAAACGCTGCCTAAGGAGACGAAAATGCAGTTCAATGCTATCAAGCAGGTTGGCCTATCTCCTCACTAGTCACATGGGCCGCTCATATCCAACATGGCAACCGCGATGTAGAAAACATGCAGGGCACGAACAAAATAAACAAATATTTAATTATGAAGATATTTATTGGTATAGATGAGCCGTAACAATGACATAATAATATATAACGATGAAATCAATGCATTTTTGGAGCTTTGGCCGAATTATAAGCGTAATATAACTGTTCGTATGCTATTTGGCGGGAGAGAGGCGGGCCATTGTGACGCACTGCGGTTGAGGTTCCTTAGGGAAAATATTTTGCAAAACATATGGCTTCCTGTGCGATTCACTGTAAATTATTGTTAAGATTATGGACCAATATTCAAGTATTTCACCGTAACGTGTTATCAAAAGAAAAGCAAGTAATAAAATGATGGGCTATCCGTCTTATTTTTCAACGAAATTTCATTCCATAAGGATTAATTACGGTAAAGGTGCCCCCTGCTACCTAAGCATAAGAAAGTTATTTGACATCGAGATCGCGGACAGACTGTCCCCTAATGTTGCTATTTGAGACGGTTAAATTACTTGAAAATCTGCCGTCCCAAACTCTTATGACATATACTTATTGTATGCTTTAAGTTTCGCGTAATGCGAATAATAAAACTGACTTCCTTTTATGGCAACTTGTCTCAGTACACACGAGGTTCAGTGTGAAGTCAAGTACAGTTATCGTTCTTGTTGCTGGTATGCTTGCAATTTTTTGGTGAAATCATTTCCAACGCTTTTAACTTCTCTGTATTGTAATAGATATTTCATGGATGCATATTGTTTACTCGTCTTAGTTATTCGGTAGCTTGATAAATTTCATTCTTAGTTTAAAAGAGTGAACGGACAAAATGCCTTGAAACGAGGGTTTTGTGAAGAATGGTATTTGCCATTTGCTATGCGTTGTTCTTCGTAGGCTGGTTCGTAACAATCCATTGGAAACTCTCGCTAATATAAGCAAGCTGAACCAAAGATACAATTTTCTAATTAGTAAAATCTGTTATAAAAGTACTGAAACACATTTAAAATGTTATAAATGAACAAAATTCAGGATTCTAAGAGACAATTTCTAGCGCGGAACGCGTAATTTACACACTGGCAGCTTCGACATTTGGATATAAAACAAAAATTGTACATTTTTGTCTAAAAACTTTAATTACACTTTGAAAATGTAAAAGCATTGTCAAATCTTAATATATACTTCGTTATTAACCACAAATTTCTGTCTACCGTGACCAAATACACAACACTACATCCATTTATCAAATACCTACCGCCACATGTCAGTCCCCTGAGATCAAATACCTAAAACAACATCTCGGACCCCTGTCATCAAAAACACACCACCATTTTTCATTAACGCGTGATCAAATATACACGGCTATATCTCATTATGCCTTTATCAAGCACCTACCGCCACATCTCAGTCCCCGTGAACAAAACACACTGCCACATCTCAGTCCCCGTGAACAAAACACACTGCCACATCTCAGTCTCTCGTGATCAAATACACACTGCCACATCTCAGTCTCTCGTGATCAAATGCACACTGCCACATCTCAGTCTCTAGTGATCAAATGCACACTGCCACATCTCAGTCTCTCGTGATCAAATGCACACTGCCACATCTCAGTCTCTCGTGATCAAATGCACACTGCCACATCTCAGTCTCTCGTGATCAAATGCACACTGCCACATCTCAGTCTCTCGTGATCAAATGCACACTGCCACATTTCAGTCTCTCGTGATCAAATGCACATTGCCACATCTCAGTCTCTCGTGATCAAATGCACACTGCCACATTTCAGTCTCTCGTGATCAAATGCACATTGCCACATCTCAGTCTCTCGTGATCAAATACACACTGCCACATCTCAGTCTCTCGTGATCAAATGCACACTGCCACATCTCAGTCTCCTGTGATCAAATACGCACTGCCACATCTCAGTCTCTCGTGATCAAATGCACACTACCACATCTCAGTCTCTAGTAATCAAATACACACTGCCACATCTCAGTCTCTCGTGATCAAATACACATTGCCACATCTCAGTCTCTCGTGATCAAATACACACTGCCACATCTCAGTCTCTCGTGATCAAATGCACACTGCCACATCTCAGTCTCTCGTGATCAAATACACACTGCCACATCTCAGTCTCTCGTGGTCAAATGCACGCTGCCACATCTCAGTCTCTCGTGATCAAATGCACACTGCCACATCTCAGTCTCCTGTGATAAAAAACACACGACATAATAGAAATTAATAAAATAACGAACATAACTTTAAATCGTTGGTGAAATGAAGCTTGTAAATTTAATGTATCTCTATATATGTACAGGGAAAGTCGTTATCGGAGATTTACTTTTCATGGATGGCAGGTTACCAAAATTGTTACTTTTATGGCCAAAGGGTCTCACAGTTAGATAATTAAGGTATAATGATCATAATATGTGTTTCATTTCCACGATAAATGATTAAAACCTTATTAGAAGTATTAGTGGAGGGTGACAAGTTACCTTAATTTGTTCAAAGGGGGATTTCTGTGACTGGTTCAGGCTACAATTTAATGCAGTTGTCCCTTTCACTTTTTTTTTATTTCGTTTGTTTGTTTTTTAGGTGGGGGAGGGGGTATTTATTTATTTATTTATTTATTTATTTATTTATTTATTTATTTTATATTTAACATGGCTTTACGTACAATGTATAATGTTTGATATTTATCAGTCATTTTTAGAGCTAATTATGGATTTGTTCTTTTATACAATATCAGTTCACATAACCAATGTGATAAGTTTCCAATGACTCCACGTAAGACCTGCGACGGACTGAATAATCCAGTCTGCCGAGCCAAATGGAAGCGATCAGACTGTTCATTGAGGCGTGACCGATGATATATTGACAGTTAATCTAACAGTAATTCAGACACGGACGGTACGTACACAGCTGTATATGATATACATTGTACGATATAGTATACTACATGAAGTTACGTACCCACACAGGGCTAAACTGACATAGTGGACAAATCATTTATTAAAGAATTTCGGTCCAAACAAAGCAACAAAGGATTTAATAGTTGCCAAAACAAAGACAGGTTGACGGAATAAGTATTGAGATAATATTTTTACAAGCATATGGACATTCTTTAGTTACTGAAGACCAACAAGAAATAAACCAGACCCCAGTGTATACACGTGTTTTAATGTACACATGAACATGGGCTAATCTGTGTAACAACCTCGTGTTCTTTATATGTATATATTGTTCACACGTGTCCACATAGATTATCGTAGTTTAAACATGTGTGATAAACACGTGGTACATTCTGCACACTTTCTTTACACACTTGCGATAGTGTACACACGTACATCTTATACACATACAGGTCCTATCGGTAGAGACACGACAATTTTAGGGCCAGGTAACGGAGCTATGAGATTCCGTCACGATTTGATAGAGCACCTGTTACCTGTTACCTTACATTCACTAGTAACTAACTGTCCAATCTCTTCACTAAGTGACATAAGTAAACTGAGAAATATGTCATACACTTTCAATTTATATGAAGTATTTTATCTATTTTAAGTGAAATATATGCCATATGTCGAAAAAAATAACTTGTAGATCTTTCGTACTTTGTATGATTTCACGTGCTGACACGGGAGCAATCTGCTGAATAACTTCCAACACTATAATGTGTTATAATAATAAAATGTAATAAAATCGGTTTCACATTTATAAAAATCATATCGTGCATTATTTACTTAATCAATCACACGTTAAAACAATAGAAATTAGTTATATAAGCTTCTATGCAAAATCATTGTCCTTCCAACAAAGGTTACGTTTATAAATTATATGACTTCGTGTATGTATCTAAATAAACCAAATGTTGCTTTGTCAAGGACTTAGATATACAAAAGTATCTAGTGAGAACATGAACTATTTGTGTATTTCAGAAATTCATGAGGAGACTTAAAACGTATAATTTCTTGATCTTTTGAAAACAAGAAAACTTTTATGGTACCTATTAATTCGTTTATAATCTTTGTTATCTAGTATATATACACGACGAGATCGACTTTGGAAAAGGTGGAGATACGAGGCGTGTGGTTTAACACTCCCTATCATGGTGGTTTGGCTTTTTAAGGAAGCTGAGACACGGAACAGCCCGTGCTGACGTGATTCTGTGCTTGAGTAAGTCACCTTACCTTGACTGCTCAGGATGGCATGCCGCAGGCCTCCCGTATGTTGTTCAATGAGGTAGCCAACAGCTGTCAGATCCCACCTCAAATTACCCTGGCTGTTAACGAGGCGATAAAACTAACAGAGTTCGATTTTTATCACAAAACAACTTACCTGATTAAATCTAAACATTTACATATAACGTTAAAAATACATGTAATACTTGTGAATTGAAGCGTATAATGTCAATACATATTAGGTTATGATCGTTACATACAAAGATGCATAGTCACATCTTCATGGTGTGATAGTATTAGAATCTATATTATAAAATTGATATGAAATATGTAAGATCTTTGTCTCCTGACTAAATCGATAACAATTCTTCAATCTGACGTCATCAGTAATCTCCTCATGTTTCCGGTAAGTGTATAGGAAGGCGATAACAACTTTATAATGAGTGTTTATTTTTTTTTTTTGTAATTTGCAAATAAATCATATTCCAATTATAATGGATGAATAATGCGGAAATATCTACGTCCCTGCGATAAGTAGAGCATTTATTCTCATAAATAAATAAATAAATAAAAAATAAATAAATAAATAAATAAATAAATAAATCAATCAATCAATCAATCAATCAATCAATAAATAAACGCTCGCGAGAAATGAACATAACGCAATGATGTTACACACAGATACCAGAAGTATCATGATCATAATTTTAATGTAGGATCTAAGTATTGTTGCGTGCTGTTTTTCACAAAGAAAGACAACACCTGATAACTGATAAATTGTGTGACAAAGTTTGATAATACAAAAGATTTCAATACCAAGTGTCGACATCCAGTCTTTTCATAGGACACTAAAGTAAAGCGGTGACTTTTATTTATTTAAAGAAGTATCAATATTTCAAATGTGAATAAATAAAACTTATCGTTTACAATATCGTCTTATCTCATTAAAAGGAATCCATAGTTCTCGGGATTTTGGATAATTTCAGTAATTAATATGTGTAGTGTTTTGTCGTCAAGGGCAACTATAAAACATTATTATGTGACTCCTTCATTTACTCTTATGTATAACAGAATGAAAATTAAAACAGATTTATTTTAATCCCTGTAGATGTCAATATCTATGTTAGCATCATAACCCTCATCTATCCTCCTCCTGACATCACGATGGAAAGGACTTTAATAATAAGATATTGTAACCCGAGGGTCTAGGTCTCTTTGGCTGATCACAATATGCTGTCGATATGGCCATATTATGACATAGATGTACTGGTTAGATTTTCTTCTTAAGCATGATGAGGGTGAGGTGATTAAAGCAATCAAACATACGAGTTAAGCTGATTGACTGAGACCGGAGACAAATTGCACAGTATTAAAATACTGACATATCTCCTTAGTCGACATCTCTGACAATGGATACCTCTATATTGTGGACACGTCTTTTCATAGTGAATAACTTTAAATATGAAACATATGTTATCGATTTTACCCTCTATGTTAATGGACAGTTGCCATAATGGAAAAACTCAGATAGACGATCAACGAGAATCAAGGATGACAGAGTTACTTCCCTTAGACCATAATTTTGAATCTTAACAAAATTGTAATTGTCAAGACCCTCCACTCCGGATTGTAAACCAATCAGTTTGATGTATCCAGCAGTTAACTACGTATAGTTTGTTTGTAAACGTGAGCCTCATGGTTTATATATGTGAAGACGGGAAAAAATCACGTGTGAAAGCATGGAGACAGGTAGGACCACGTGTGAAACCATGGAGACAAGTAGAGTTCACTGAAGTTGATCCCTGGATTGACTAAGAGATCACCTACTTAAGCGAATAGACATGTAACAAAGACTACCCTCGTCGTACTCTCCACTTCATATTTTTGGGATATATTTAAGCATTTGTGTCAGTCATCTGTCTCTACGTGAAAGATGGCCGCCATATTTGGGCTAGTGTCAGATTTCATGAGTATATCTAGGGTTAGATCATAAAAATTATCCAGTAAAAAGATGCGTTATTAATTATTTTAGAATTCACATTAAAAATAACACTATTTCATCTTATCGTAATCGCTCCACAGTGAATCATTCTCGGACGAATTGCTCAAGAATTTCTACCAACACTTAGTATCTTTATATATAAAGTCGTGACATCAATAAAACTATTTGTGACAAAGTTATGGTCGACGTTATTACAATTGAAATTCGATTTATAATACGAAGAAAGAATAATAGCAGAGAGAATGCGGAATCAAAAAGTTTTATGTAATGAGAAGAAGATCGATATATATTTTGTCCAGGTTTGTGCTACAATGCAGAGTTTCATTTGTCAAAACTTGTATTAGAGTGATTTTCATTTTTACTATTCATCATCAGCACATCATAAATCAATTTGTAAACGGTATATTGATGGCTTGTGGGTTTTTTTTTTTAATTACAAAAGGACCGAGTTTCGATTTACAAATTATGATAATTGTTGCTGGCATAGATTTTCTTCAAATAATATTTTATTAATACATTTGTATTTTATCATCTTTAACATACCGAAGAAATCCACTTTATACAATATTCCAGACTGGTCTCTGGACATAAGAATTTAAAAGAGCGATTCTTACGAAAACTTTCACAGAACAATATAAATATTTACACGTGTACCCAGTGTACTGGTTTGTAAACTAGGAAAGAGAGCGGGAATGTTAAATCGTGTGAGATATACGTACACATTATAAATCAGAACTGTAACTTATTTGAGTTTTAGTTGATTTTTAGCAGAACAGCATTTACAAACATTTTGCTGTTTTACCTACTGAATGACTTTGTTTTTATCTGTCACGTAAAAGTTATCTCCCTTCGTCTTAGTCGGAAGGCCGGGGGAGGGTGTGTGTGTGTGTGAGTGTGTGTGTGTGTGTGTGTGGTGGGGGGCATAGCTATATAAATCTTTAGAGAGATTTTTTCAAAAAGTTTACCTTGAACTTTTTAAAGTGAGGAAATGAAGTTATCATCACGGCCATTTTTTATGGAAATAAGAAACGAAAATAGGTAAACACATAACTGCCTATTATTATCATCGGTATAAATCGCTGATCGCTGAAGATGTATCATTGCAAATCAGTTCAGGCTTGTATGGCTGGTAGTTTTCGGGTACTTGTCACCGATAAATTACATCTATTTCCCCCAATAGAAATAAATATATTGTGACAATTCCAGACATAAGGTATGATATGTGTTTAGTTTAAATTTTAATTAATACATTTCAACGTACATGTATGTAGGTGTAAACATTATCAGCTGTATCAAATAGTAAAAACGAAAAGATAGATTTCTTAAAGAAGTTTATTCCTATATTCGATTGAAACATACAACACCGAAATATTGACGTCGCCCAAGTGGACGAATGAATCGAAACATCTGCTACTCATTTACATATACAATATATACATATAATTTATTTACCGAGCCATGATATGCTAATATATAACATGATATATCAAAAGAGTTGTATACAAATGTGCTCAGAAGGAAATGGAAAATAAAAGAAAGAAACGTGATGATTTAGTGAAACAAGGAGAAATTTTATCTGCTGTCTCCAAGGAACTTGTAGAAAGACGAGAAGGGAGGACGGGAAGTCATCAATCCCTCGGTGGCGCTTACATTACATACTATACATGTATATACATACATATACATATGTCTTTTGTGTTGAACATATCACGAGAATCTCTTGCAGGGATACAGCGGATACTTATTGTATCAATATATCTATTTATAACGATTTATATCATGGCTCAGCAAAGTGTGTCCTGTCTGTAAAGTTTGTTATAGACACAAGCAAAATATTCTTCAACGTGTAAAGTTTGTTATAGACACAAGCAAAATATTCTTCAACGTGTACAGTTTGTTATAGACACAAGCAAAATATTCTTCAACGTGTAAAGTTTGTTATATACACAAGCAAAAATATTCTTCAACGTGTACAGTTTGTTATATACACAAGCTAAATATTCTTCAACGTGTACAGTTTGTTATAGACACAAGCAAAATATTCTTCAACGTGTACAGTTTGTTATAGACACAAGCAAAATATTCTTCAACGTGTAAAGTTTGTTACATACACAAGCAAAATATTCTTTAACGTGTAAAGTTTGTTATAGACTCAAGCAAAATATTCTTCAACGTGTAAAGTTTGTTACATACACAAGCAAAATATTCTTCAACGTGTACAGTTTGTTATAGACACAAGCAAAATATTCTTCAACGTGTAAAGTTTGTTATAGACACAAGCAAAATATTCTTCAACGTGTAAAGTTTGTTATAGACACAAGCAAAATATTCTTCAACGTGTAAAGTTTGTTACATACACAAGCAAAATTATTCCTCAACGTGTACAGTTTGTTATAGACACAAGCAAAATATTCTTCAACGTGTAAAGTTTGTTATAGACACAAGCAAAATATTCTTTTACGTGTAAAGTTTGTTATAGACACAAGCAAAATATTCTTCAACGTGTAAAGTTTGTTATAGACACAAGCAAAATATTCTTCAACGTGTAAAGTTTGTTACATACACAAGCAAAAATATTCTTCAACGTGTAAAGTTTGTTATATACACAAGCTCAATATTCTTCAACGTGTACAGTTTGTTATATACACAAGCAAAATATTCTTCAACGTGTAAAGTTTGTTATAGACACAAGCAAAATATTCTTCTAAGTGTAAAGTTTGTTATAGACACAAGCAAAATATTCTTCAACGTGTAAAGTTTGTTATAGCAAAATATTCTTCAACGTGTAAAGTTTGTTATAGACACAAGCAAAATATTCTTCAACGTGTAAAGTTTGTTACATACACAAGCAAAATTATTCCTCAACGTGTACAGTTTGTTATATACACAAGCTAAATATTCTTCTGCGTGTACAGTTTGTTATAGACACAAGCAAAAATATCCTTCAACGTGTAAAGTTTGTTATAGACACAAGCAAAATATTCTTCAACGTGTACAGTTTGTTATAGACACAAGCAAAATATTCTTCAACGTGTAAAGTTTGTTATAGACACAAGCAAAATATTCTTCAACGTGTAAAGTTTGTTATAGACACAAGCAAAATATCAACGTGTAAAGTTTGTTACATACACAAGCAAAAATATTCTTCAACGTGTACAGTTTGTTATAGACACAAGCAAAATATTCTTCAACGTGTAAAGTTTGTTATAGACTCAAGCAAAATATTCTTCAACGTGTAAAGTTTGTTACATACACAAGCAAAATATTCTTCAACGTGTACAGTTTGTTATAGACACAAGCAAAATATTCTTCAACGTGTACAGTTTGTTATAGACACAAGCAAAATATTCTTCAACGTGTACAGTTTGTTATAGACACAAGCAAAATATTCTTCAACGTGTACAGTTTGTTATAGACACAAGCAAAATATTCTTCAACGTGTACAGTTTGTTATAGACACAAGCAAAATATTCTTCAACGTGTACAGTTTGTTATAGACACAAGCAAAATATTCTTCAACGTGTACAGTTTGTTATAGACACAAGCAAAATATTCTTCAACGTGTAAAGTTTGTTAAATACACAAGCAAAATATTCTTCAACGTGTAAAGTTTGTTATAGACACAAGCAAAATATTCTTCAACGTGTAAAGTTTGTTATAGACACAAGCAAAATATTCTTCAACGTGTACAGTTTGTTATAGACACAAGCAAAATATTCTTCAACGTGTAAAGTTTGTTACATACACAAGCAAAATATTCTTCAACGTGTACAGTTTGTTATAGACACAAGCAAAATATTCTTCAACGTGTAAAGTTTGTTACATACACAAGCAAAATATTCTTCAACGTGTACAGTTTGTTATAGACACAAGCAAAATATTCTTCAACGTGTACAGTTTGTTATAGACACAAGCAAAATATTCTTCAACGTGTAAAGTTTGTTATAGACACAAGCAAAATATTCTTCAACGTGTACAGTTTGTTATAGACACAAGCAAAATATTCTTCAACGTGTAAAGTTTGTTACATACACAAGCAAAATATTCTTCAACGTGTACAGTTTGTTATAGACACAAGCAAAATATTCTTCAACGTGTACAGTTTGTTATAGACACAAGCAAAATATTCTTCAACGTGTACAGTTTGTTATAGACACAAGCAAAATATATTCTTAAGTTTGTTATATACACAAGCTAAATATTCTTCTGCGTGTACAGTTTGTTATAGACACAAGCAAAATATTCTTCAACGTGTAAAGTTTGTTATATACACAAGCAAAATATTCTTCAACGTGTAAAGTTTGTTATATACACAAGCAAAATATTCTTCAACGTGTAAAGTTTGTTATAGACACAAGCAAAATATTCTTCAACGTGTAAAGTTTGTTATAGACACAAGCAAAATATTCTTCAACGTGTAAAGTTTGTTATAGACACAAGCAAAATATTCTTCAACGTGTAAAGTTTGTTATAGACACAAGCAAAATATTCTTCAACGTGTACAGTTTGTTATAGTATTCTTCAACGTGTAAAGTTTGTTATATACACAAGCAAAAATATTCTTCAACGTGTAAAGTTTGTTATAGCACACAAGCAAAAATATACACCTTCAACGTGTACAGTTTGTTATAGACACAAGCAAAAATATCCTTCAACGTGTAAAGTTTGTTATAGACACAAGCTCAATATTCTTCTGCGTGTAAAGTTTGTTATATACACAAGCAAAATATTCTTCTACGTGTAAAGTTTGTTATAGACACAAGCTCAATATTCTTCTGCGTGTAAAGTTTGTTACATACACAAGTAAAAATATTCTTCAACGTGTAAAGTTTGTTATATACACAAGCAAAAATATTCTTCTACGTGTAAAGTTTGTTATAGACACAAGCTCAATATTCTTCTGCGTGTAAAGTTTGTTACATACACAAGCAAAATATTCTTCAACGTGTACAGTTTGTTATAGACTCAAGCAAAATATTCTTCAACGTGTAAAGTTTGTTAAGCGACAAAACTAGGGACATGTGACAATGTATTCTTCAAGTGGGAGGGGGATTGTGTAGTATAACTAGGGACATGTGACAATGTTTCTGAGGGACATGTGAGGGGCGTGTGTAGTATAACTAGGGACATTTTACAATGTTTCTAGGGGGAGGGGGATTGTGTAGTATAACTAGGGACATGTGACAAACAGGGGGTTGTGTGTATAACTAGGGAATGTGACAATGTTTCTAGGGACATGTGACAAAATTATTTTCAAGGGGAGGGGGATTGTGTATCTGATATATACTAGGGATATATGACAATGTTTGTTTAGGGGCAATATTATTGTGTAGTATAAGTGAAAATATAGGGACATGTGACAATGTTTGTAGGGAGGGACATGTGACAATGTGTGTAGTATAACTAGGGACATGTGACAATGTTTCTAGGAGAGAGGGGCATGTGTAGTATAACTAGGGACATGTGACAATGTTTCTAGGAGAGAGGGGCATGTGTAGTATAACTAGGGACATGTGACAATGTTTCTAGGAGAGAGGGGCTTGTGTAGTATAACTAGGGACATGTGACAATGTTTCTGGGGGAGGGGCATTGTGTAGTATAACTAGTGACATGTGACAATGTTTCTAGGGGAGGGGGCTTGTGTAGTATAACTAGGGACATGTGACAATGTTTCTAGGAGAGAGGGGCTTGTGTAGTATAACTAGGGACAAGTGACAATATTTCTAGGGGGAGAGGGGCTTGTGTAGTATAACTAGGGACATGTGACAATGTTTCTAGGGGAGGGGGCTTGTGTAGTATAACTAGGGACATGTGACAATGTTTCTAGGGGAGGGGGCTTGTGTAGTATAACTAGGGACATGTGACAATGTTTCTAGGTGAGAGGGGCTTGTGTAGTATAACTAGGGACATGTGACAATGTTTCTAGGGGAGGGGCTTGTGTAGTATAATGACATGTGACAATGTTTCTAGGGGGAGAGGGGACATGTGACAATGTTTCTAGGGGAGGGGGCTTGTGTAGTATAACTAGGGTCATGTGACAATGTTTCTAGGGGAGGGGGATTGTGTAGTATAACTAGGGACATGTGACAATGTTTCTAGGGGGAGGGGGATTGTGTAGTATAACTAGGGACATGTGACAATGTTTCTAGGGGGGCTTGTGTAGTATAACTAGGGACATGTGACAATGTTTCTAGGGGAGGGGGCGTGTGTAGTATAACTAGGGACAAGTGACAATGTTTCTAGGGGGAGGGGGCTTGTGTAGTATAACTAGGGACATGTGACAATGTTTCTAGGGGGAGGGGCTTGTGTAGTATAACTAGGGACATGTGACAATGTTTCTAGGGGAGGGGGCGTGTGTAGTATAACTAGGGACATGTGACAATGTTTCTAGGGGAGGGGGCGTGTGTAGTATAACTAGGGACATGTGACAATGTTTCTAGGGGAGGGTTGTGTAGTATAACTAGTGACATGTGACAATGTTTCTAGGGGGGAGTATAACTAGGGACATGTTGTGTAGTATAACTAGGGACATGTGACAATGTTTCTAGGGGGAGGGGGTGTTGTGTAGTATAACTAGGGACATGTGACAATGTTTCTACTAGGGACATGTGACAATGTTTCTAGGGGGAGGGGGCTTGTGTAGTATAACTAGGGACATGTGACAATGTTTCTAGGAGAGAGGGGCTTGTGTAGTATAACTAGGGACATGTGACAATGTTTCTAGGGGGAGGGGGCGTGTGTAGTATAACTAGGGACATGTGACAATGTTTCTAGGGAAGAAGGGCTTGTGTAGTATAACTAGGGACATGTGACAATGTTTCTAGGGGAGGGGGATTGTGTAGTATAACTAGGGACATGTGACAATGTTTCTAGGGGAGGTGGGTTGTGTGTAGTATAACTAGGGACATGTGACAATGTTTCTAGGGGGAGGGGGATTGTGTAGTATAACTAGGGACATGTGACAATGTTTCTAGGGAAGAAGGGATTGTGTAGTATAACTAGGGACATGTGACAATGTTTCTAGGGGAGGGGGGTTGTGTAGTATAACTAGGGACATGTGACAATGTTTCTAGGGGAGGGGGCTTGTGTAGTATAACTAGGGACAAGTGACAATGTTTCTAGGGAAGAGGGGCGTGTGTAGTATAACTAGGGACATGTGACAATGTTTCTAGGGGGAGGGGGATTGTGTAGTATAACTAGGGACATGTGACAATGTTTCTAGGGGAGGGGGCATGTGTAGTATAACTAGGGACATGTGACAATGTTTCTAGGGGAGGGGCTTGTGTAGTATAACTAGGGACATGTGACAATGTTTCTAGGGGGAGGGGGATTGTGTAGTATAACTAGGGACATGTGACAATGTTTCTAGGGAAGAAGGGCTTGTGTAGTATAACTAGGGACATGTGACAATGTTTCTAGGAGAGAGGGGCTTGTGTAGTATAACTAGGGACATGTGACAATGTTTCTAGGAGAGAGGGGCTTGTGTAGTATAACTAGGGACATGTGACAATGTTTCTAGGGGAGGAGGGTTGTGTAGTATAACTAGGGACAAGTGACAATGTTTCTAGGGGAGGAGGGTTGTGTAGTATAACTAGGGACATGTGACAATGTTTCTAGGGGGAGGGGGATTGTGTAGTATAACTAGGGACATGTGACAATGTTTCTAGGGGAGGGGCGTGTGTAGTATAACTAGGGACATGTGACAATGTGTTCTAGGGACATGTGACAAGGGGGAGGGGGATTGTGTAGTATAACTAGGGACATGTGACAATGTTTCTAGGGAAGAAGGGCTTGTGTAGTATAACTAGGGACATGTGACAATGTTTCTAGGGGAGGGGGATTGTGTAGTATAACTAGGGACATGTGACAATGTTTCTAGGGGAGGGGCTTGTGTAGTATAACTAGGGACATGTGACAATGTTTCTAGGGGAGGGGGATTGTGTAGTATAACTAGGGACATGTGACAATGTTTCATGTGACAATGGGGAGAGAGGGGCTTGTGTAGTATAACTAGGGACATGTGACAATGTTTCTAGGGGAGGGGGCGTGTGTAGTATAACTAGGGACATGTGACAATGTTTCTAGGGGAGAGGGGCTTGTGTAGTATAACTAGGGACATGTGACAATGTTTCTAGGAGAGAGGGGCTTGTGTAGTATAACTAGGGACATGTGACAATGTTTCTAGGAGAGAGGGGCTTGTGTAGTATAACTAGGGACATGTGACAATGTTTCTAGGGGGAGGGGGATTGTGTAGTATAACTAGGGACATGTGACAATGTTTCTAGGGAAGAAGGGCTTGTGTAGTATAACTAGGGACATGTGACAATGTTTCTAGGGGGAGGGGGATTGTGTAGTATAACTAGGGACATGTGACAATGTTTCTAGGGGAGGGGGATTGTGTAGTATAACTAGGGACGTGTGACAATGTTTCTAGGGGGAGGGGGATTGTGTAGTATAACTAGGGACAAGTGACAATGTTTCTGGGAGGGGCTTGTGTAGTATAACTAGGGACATGTGACAATGTTTCTGGGGGAGGGGGATTGTGTAGTATAACTAGGGACATGTGACAATGTTTCTAGGGGAGGGGGATTGTGTAGTATAACTAGGGACATGTGACAATGTTTCTGGGGGAGGGGCTTGTGTAGTATAACTAGGGACAAGTGACAATGTTTCTAGGAGAGAGGGGCTTGTGTAGTATAACTAGGGACATGTGACAATGTTTCTAGGGGAGGGGGCGTGTGTAGTATAACTAGGGACATGTGACAATGTTTCTAGGGGAGGGGGCTTGTGTAGTATAACTAGGGACATGTGACAATGTTTCTAGGAGAGAGGGGCATGTGTAGTATAACTAGGGACATGTGACAATGTTTCTAGGGGGAGGGGCTTGTGTAGTATAACTAGGGACATGTGACAATGTTTCTAGGGGAGGAATTTTACTTCCGGGTCTTTCCATAACTTATCCTTACTACGGGCTCGGCCTTGTCTAGGCCTTCCATAACTTATCCGTCCTACGAGCTCGGCCTTGTCCAGGCCTTCCATAACTAGGGACTTATTTCTACGGGGAGGGGCCTTGTGTAGGCCTTCCATACCTTATCCTTCCTACGAGCTCGGCCTTGACTCGGGGGAGGGCCTTCCTTATCCTTCCTACGAGCTCGAGCTCGGCCTTGTCCAGGCCTTCCATACCTTATCCTTCCTACGAGCTCGGCCTTGTCTAGGCCTTCCATACCTTATCCCTCCTACGAGCTCGGCCTTGTCCAGGCCTTTCATACCTTATCCCTGCAACGAGCTCGGCCTTGTCCAGGCCTTCCACACCTTATCCTTCCTACGAGCTCGGCCTTGTCTAGGCCTTCCATACCTTATCCCTCCTACGAGCTCGGCCTTGTCTAGGCCTTCCATACCTGATCCCTCCTGCGAGTTCGGCCTTGTCTAGGCCTTCCATACCTTATCCCTCCTACGAGCTCGGTCTTGTCTTCTCTGTTTCAGCTCATCTGCCCTTTGCCTCGCCCAGTCAATGGCATGGGGGTACACCTTCTTTCTGGAGGTTTTTATTCGTGGGGGCGGAGACCAATAACTCCGAGGCCACCCCAGGGCACCACTTGAGATTGGCATCCCGGGGGTGAGGCAATTGAGACGCTTTACCACTAAGCTATATCAATATTCCGGCTGATATGTCTGAAATGTGGGTATAAACATTAAAAAACAGTGAGTTGTGAAAAATAAAACAAAATCTTTTTACATGTTTGAAAACGAATAAAGCAAGAAACTAAAGAGCATCTATTATACCGACATCAAAGCCAACACATGTAAACAAATAATTGATATATTGTAAAGAAAGGATGAAATTCTAGATATTATTATAAATTCGGGGAGAAAGAAACCTACAACAGTGATATTCTTTCTATATAATAATTTTTATCATTTAAAAATCAATTTTTCATTTCAATAATTAAGTATTTAGATATTATTCCTTTACATAAATAACAAATACTTACAAAAGTATATTTCAGAACGCCATACACAATATACAGACCTCATAATACATATATATATATGTGTGTATGTCCTTCGTATCCGCGACCGATCCTCATATCGATCACTCCCTAGGGTACACCCACTACTAGGAGTCAGCTTTATTGAGTAAATTTTATCAAACAGAAGAAAAACAACATGTTCCTTATTTGGACAAAAATATTTAAAAATTCGTCTGTTTTATATCCATGGTTTTATTTTTAGGTCAGAAAATAAAACATTCCATTTCAAATCGTGAAAACGGTGAGAATATCGACTTATCATTGTACAAGCACCCAACCAGTGGTGTTAATCAGTCACTACCGACTTTAAGGTTTAAACGGCAGAGAAACGATAGAATTGTTTTCCTCCATCTCAGATGTCGGATAAACAGGCATTCGTACAAACACTTTAAGATAAACTTAGCATAGTGCAGCAATGTGTTTCATATATAGCTACACAAACCTAGCCTTGTTTGGTCAATTTTATCAGGTAAATTTCTCCTCGTGTTAGTGTCTGTGAAAGGAACTGGTAATCCCCATATGTATAACACTAACCGCTCTGAAAACTGTTTTATTACTATTTCATATAAAGGGCTGCATCGCAATGGGCCTCTTCTGGTTTGGGTTCGATAAAATATATATAGACATGGTTTCGAATTGAGGATTTACCCGGGTTTCACCAAGCCCCAACACCAGATGTTAGACGTTTTGATTTACAATATATGATGCCGAGCGAGACACGGAAAAGTATTTTTTTAATGAAAAACTGACGTTTTGACGTAACCAAAACTTACGAGTCTGTTTCTGATGTTGGGGTCATATGATACTCAGGCTAATAGTTTGGTATTGTTTTTAATCCTTTAAGGTTTTAGAAATTTAAATGTCCACTGATGAAACATATACACATAAGTTATCTATTCTCTCGAATTTGGTGTCATTTTCACTCCAAAGGGCTGTTTGGGGAGAGAATGGGGGACGGTCGGTAACAATTCTTACTCCTCGTGGCTGTAGGGACATCAGTCACGATTCGTACAGTCCTCAGGACTGTAGGGACATCAGTCACGATTCGTACTCCTTGTCTTTGTCTGCTAGTTTATCCCCCTTTGATGTGAAACTCAGGGGTCACTAAGAGGTAATAAGAGTATAAGACGGACTTTTACATTCATTGAATATTCTAGAGACACAAGTATTTGATGGATCTTTCTCAGATTTGATATTCTGGTTTCCTTCGTTGTGTCCTTTTGAATTTAAAACTGACTAGAAAAAAAACAAAATGGCTGGCAAGTAGCCATTCTGGATTTTGACAATGGTTCGTTATTTCTATTTCTCTAGGTGTGTAGAGTGAACCTTTCTCAAATTTCATATGTAGGTTTCTATAGCTCCGTTTTTGTGCCCTTTTGATTTCAATCAGAAAACAAAATTTCAATTATATTTTGTAGAATTTGTTTCTTAATCAATAGGGATCTTCCTGAAATTTCGTATCTAAATTCCACTTAGTCCCTACTTGTGTCCTTTTGATTTTGGGAATAACCCGAAGAAAAGAAAATACTGACACGCAGTAAGCTGGGATATTGACAATTAAAGTTTGTTATCAATGCTTTTTGTGAAGTACGTAATAGATCTTTCTCTAATTTCATGTTTAGGTTTGCCTTTGTCCATTGTTGTGTCTTTTCTGATTGAGCTACTGGTCAAAAAAACAAATGGCTGACAGGTGGCCATCTTGGATTTTGATATATCGTGAAAAATACTGGTTGGTTCTTTCACAAATTTTATATGCCTATGGTCCCTAGTTGTTCACGTTTGATTTTGGAGCTGACAAGGAAACATAATCTTAGATTTGATAATTAAAGATAATCTTTATCTATTTCTTATTAAACGTAATAACAGAAGAAAGAAAACAAAAGAGGGAAATATCAAACAATAGTGAGCGCCAAGTTGCTCTGGAATCTCTTGTTTACTGTTTTTTTGTTTTTTTTTTTTTTTTATTTTTTAAATTTATCTATTTTATTTTGTTTAATTTTCCTGTGATTGAAATGTGTGTTTAAGAATGCAGAGCTCACACTAAACATTCTGTGGTGGTACAAGGGAAACAACTCATCAGAATTCTGTCCAGTAACAAGGGAAACAACTCTAACGTGTCCGTGCAATTTTTTCAGATTTGCCTACAATTTCTTCTAGTTTATCATCAAACGCTTTGATACTACTGGAGATTTTTAAATTGATAATTATGCCATGTTGTTCTGGAGCAGTGCGTACGTATATTGCTGAGGCTGGAAAGTGACTAGCTTGTATACACAGTAGTAATGTCTCTGTTGCACTTAGGGAATGTGCGTATCTATGGAAACCCTTTCGTCCGTTGTACAATAGCACATGTGTTTATATACATTTCCTCAAGCATGGACCAGCATTTCCAGAAAAAGTAGAACAGTGTAAACAAAACTGAGGAGCCGCAGCCTTGGGGCGGCTCGTGTCAAATCAGTGGCTCATTAACATATACAGATTTATGTATAGCTAAATATTTATAGCTGACAGAGGTAATCGGTCGGTGTTAGAATCTCACAAGGTGAATTTTTCACGGGCATATAACAGTTTATCAAACAGAGGAGAACGAAACCACATACTTTGTGAGCAAGACTCGGCCGTTATCGCTGGAAACCAGACAAAGCGTTTGTTAAAGATATCCGAGGACCTGTATTCGACGCCGTTACACATTTTGGCAAATATTAGTAAACTATGAGGTTTTTTTTAAGAATTGATTTTGAAATTTATTATGGAACTAGAGAAGATTGCTCGACGATGACCAGACAGAGCGTCCTCCTGGAGTCAACAGTTTGAATTTAACGAGTCAAAGTGCATGTATGAAGAGGCTGGAACAATTACAGGCGACATTAAAGCACTTGACATGCCTTTGATTATTAAATGTGTGTTCGACAAAACGAGAACAAACACATCATTATTGACTTGTTTGGTGTTAGGGAGCGTCAAATTACTTCCGGTATTAAAATAATTCTTGCTGATTTCATCAAGCTCCGGAATAAACTAACGTCATTATTATCTTACGTGCTATTTATTTTCAAGGCTACCGGAACAACATCCGACGGATACTGACTTCTGTTAATATAACAATGACATTGTGTCCCCTGATGAGGCTAACGGCCAGTCTAGATCTCATAAATGTTGCAAGGTGCTCTCAAACAGACGGGATCGTAATGCGTTTTAACAAATTAGTGGCCTCCGTGCATACAAAACAACTTGTCTGTGAACAACGCTCGCTTTATATCAAAATACCGTTAAATGTTAAGCACACGAGTCATATTGAGCCTTTAAGACCACGTTAATGATACGTTATAAATATTTTCACATTTAATAAATTATGACAATTCATGTATTTGTTCATGCTAATTTGACAAGTGACCTCGATTTGATGGACGTTGATGGGTGTTTTTGTTACAAAATGGCCGTGACCAGAAAACACACACAAGTTAAGAGAACAGTTTGGAAGACTTAGTTTACTGGACAACAAGCAACTCAAAATTACAGAGAACAGAAGTCTTATATAAGTCCAATAGAGAATTTCTTATTGTATCGTTTAGACGGAGTTTGAAATTAGATATTCCATAAAAATTTGTTAAATAATTGATAGACATAACATCGTTATTGCAATCAGTTGTACACTTTAAGCATTTTTCTCCATATTTCTTAACCATGGATAAATTAAGACGCTAAAATCAGAAGCTATTGTAGACTGACTCCGGCAAATCTTCTATTCATTAACTTCCATGCTGTACCACTAAGTCACACCAAAAGTTCAAAATGCTTCATTACTGAAGTAAATGATATTGCAACATTTATATTCTAATATATTTAATTTATGTAAGAAGTGGTGTGAGCTTGAAGTTCATCCTTTGACATCTTCGCAGGAATAGCTAAGTGTTACCTACTTCACAGACCTTACAAAATATCTATGTATACTTGTATACACAAGTGTGTTCTCCCAGGCAAATGATCTTTTTATGTATTTTTACATGTCAATCAAGGGGAACGGGTTTAAATTTTCAGAGATGCCCCTGCAGGCAGGGCGTCAGTAGTGCATCCGCTGTCCCATTCAGTAAGAGGGCGACTAAATTTCGGATCTTTATCTTTTCTCTATTGTAAACAGATCTTTCTTTTTCCTAATGTCTCACTTGACACTGTCTCACTTTTGTTCGTTAGTTGGGCGTTGGGCGTTTCCAGAAAGGCTTTGGGTTACGTTCCGTGGTCGAGACACACCATAGTCGACTGAATTAGGCTATGCTTACAAAGTGAGTGCCATTTGCAGTATAGATTATGCAATCATATACATGACTTTGATCTCTCTGTTTTTCTTGGTATCACTGAATTTTATACATTATTTAAAACGAAATATTTTAAACGTTCAAATACAATTGTATTTTAAAAAATTGTAAATACATCCGAATAATGCATTACATTAAGGAGGCGTGGCAATACAAATATCTTAAGTTTCAAGTCAAATCAGGATCTAATGGCACCTTTTGTCTACGATGCAATGTATTTGGTGGGTTATCCTGTTGGCTGCCTTTATTTATTTATTTACTTAACGGGATTTCTCTGTAATGACGTCAGCGGACGATATCTGGATACCTTCATCATGGTAGCACTATGAAGCCCGGATTCACTTCCTTACGGACTATCATAAGGCTTATTCAAACATGCACCCAACCCTTACACATAGGGACATTATTCATACATAAAGTACCTAAACTCGGAATCGCTGAAACAGGCAAGAATTTGTCAGTGGGAAATTAATGTCTCGAATGAAATATTTCACGTTTGTGCTATGATTAAAAGTCGTCAAATTCAAAGTCCTCTACGAACCTCCGGTGTAGAGTGTAATTTTTTGTTACGATGGTTAAAATTTCCGCGGTTTTTACTCAAGGCTTGAAACAGAAAAAAAATCTGTAAGTTTAAAAAAAACATAAGCATGCTGTCGACTGCTGGCTTTTAATTGGTGACAAAAAGGAGACATTTGATGTAACTGACAGGAAGAGGAAGCTTCCTGTTAGCTGTATGCTGGAGAAGAGAGCACAGCTCTAAGGATACAAACCGAACGTTGAGTAATACAGTACAGGGTTTACATCATTAGCCTAAAGGTAATTCACCAACAATAGAGCTCATTAAGTTTATCATTGTTTTAATTATTCCAGCAAATGTGACGCTGTGCATCATATCCACCCCGCTTTATCGCTTCAAGGAAACTCTTCGCAATTGCTTGGAAGAAAGATCAAAATCTTCCTACTAGGACAAGGGTGTCAGCTGTGATCGCATTTATTACATATGTCTTTCGATCAAGAGTAACACACGAAAGAGAGAGATATATCTGTCTCCTATGATATTTCTTATCTAACATTGTTTTTCTTTACTGGAACAACGTAGACAACATTAGTTACAAAGAAAGGTTGATGTAATTCAATCTTAACAAGAAAGCATTTACAAAAGAGGTCCCGGGAAAACTAAAGTAGCTTAATTAATAGCAAGACTAATGGCTCTCTGTATAACATGTTCATAACCCGGCTGTGAGACCCTCTCTTCATGCTATTAAGAGAATATAGAGTGTGATTTCATCCTGATCAGATGGAATGCCAAGACATATTGAAATATCAACATCAGCACCAGTTGATGTTAGTAGTACATAGAGGTGCCCACATAGTCATTACAGCATCACACATTTCTAACTAGTTGTGCTTCTGGAAACTGTGTTTTAAGCCATGGATGTTTTAGTATCGTAGCACTATACTGTTTATGTGTTAACTTAAACTTTTTTTTGCTCCCCGAAAATTTTCAGGGGAGTTTAAACTTGCTGCTTTGTCCGTCCATCTTTCTTTCCATCCGCCCTTTTGTGTCCGGAACATAACTTTGCCAACAGTATAGCAAGAATAATGGAATTTGGTACATACATGGTCATACTAGGACGATGTACAGAGTACCACTAAATTACAGAGTTATCACCCTTTGTTAAAAGTTTTGAGTCCAGAGCATAGTTTTGCTTTCATTTAATCTAGGAAAACGAATATTTGCTATATACATTAGTCATAATTAGACGACGCGGATTTTATGAAATGCAGGGCTGAAACTCCTTATTTACAGAATTGTCCCTTTTTTAAATTTCATGTCTTATAAATTTGTTTCATGTGAGAATTCATCATGTTCACTGATATTTTGTTAACATATATTGTATTGAGTCAGGGAACACAAAATAGCGATTCTCTAAATGTAATTAATACAGCGAAACAGTTTAAGCCAAGAGTACATTTCGTTTTTGTGTGGTGTGTATCAATAACACAAAAAAGATAATTCTTGTAATTTAATTACAGACTGCGATATTTTTTGTTTTATCTCTGACAATGTCGGGGCAGTTATAATAATTGACGTTATTTGTTATTTGAGATTTTCAAACAAATTACTCTTCCATAAATACTTCGTAATGTTTTATTAGATAAATTGCGCGATGATATTTCAATAGCAGAACGATACACTATTAATATTTACGACGAAATATCACTATGGTAACGCCTATAATATTTAGAACTATAATTGGTCCCGCCATCTCACAGTCACACCTCAACCACATACAGGGAAATCGGAAGTTTGCTATGCGATTAGTCATTTTCCAATTATTTTGTTTAAAATTTAAAAAATACATTATTCAGATATGTTGCTATTTCAGTAGCAACCTTGGTGTCAAAGGCAACATACTCAAATCCTTTAACAGTTGTGTGTGTGTGTTTTTTTTTAAGATAGTATGAAATTTATTTGTATTTTCTCACAAAGCTGACATAGATGTTAAGTTACCTGGTGAACACGGTGTGGTGTGGCTATGAATGGCTTTACTTCCTACTCACAATACTAACTCCATTGTATATCAGTGAGTTATGTAGACACTGACAAGTATAGAACAGGTTTACGTTCAGAATACACAATATCACCTGACCTGTTACCATAGACACAGTCTGAAAAGTATCAGTTAACCCATATATATGGTCGTTAAAACTTCCAAATTTAGTATATCTCTCAAACTCGTGAAGTGGATCGGCTCTAAACGAGAGTATTGTTAACATTTTAGAAGTAACCACAATAAGACCTAAAATGGACGATCCTTTAAGCAGTGCCTAACTAGCGAACAGTATATTTTGCTTACAGTTAAATCTATTATAATATCGTTCGGATTAAAAACAGGATCTAGATAATTTTTTAATTGACAGTGCGGAGTACCACATGTTTCCGGAAAATGATATATTTCATTATGATTCATTTCATCATGATTCTCAAATATTCACTCTAAGGAGCGTTTCAGTGTTTCTTTTCCCATCGTCTCGGTTAATAGCTTTTGTAGGTTAATAAAAGTATGTGCCCAACTTTTCAGAAGTCATCAATATTGTATATTGTCCATTGCATTTTTAACGTGTATTGAGAATACTAAGATGTTTCTATCTCAAACACCAGTAACGATTAACCTATATTCAATAGGAAAGGTTGGAACATAATACTATTCTGAAATACCATGCCCCTGTGTAGGTGTTAATGTCACACAGCATGTTAAGTTTTGGCGGTTAGGGTCACACGCGGACGCCATTGACCTATGACCTTCATGGAGATGTAAATTACACGAGCTCTACACATGGTATAAGTTTGTCCCATTAAGCCCTTCGCACAAGCATAACAACAAAAAGTATATAAATTGCCCATCTAAACCCTGACGACATATTCCGAGAAATTCATTGGCACGTATATGGTGCCATAAAAACGTGAGAATACCGGTCGCCTGACCACTTTTACAAATGATTTTTTATAACAGCTTGATACTACAACTCAATTTGTCTCCTCGTAACCGGCAATCGATCAGCTTATAGTCTGTAGGATGACATACATTAGTCAGTCGACAATATCTGTATATAGATTGGTCATTGCGTGTGAGATTGCCTCGATGCAGTCCTTCGAGACTTCTCGTTGCTATGACTTTCAGCGCTGAAAAAAACCTTCCCAGTAATTTGTCATACAGCAAACAATATATTGCACGAATCAATACAGCGCATCATTATTACACAATTTTAATGTCCCTTCAGCCAAATAGTTCTCATATTAGCGATTAGTATATCGGACACCTGTGGCCAAAAAGGGTATTCTTGGTTTCAGTCTTTGATCGGGTGGGATCATACTTGTCCGGTATGGTTACTAGAAACGGATCTGATCCCATCAGAACCGATATCATTATTCTGAATACAGAATATTAATTATGAAACTAAGGACTACGCGTTGTGTGTTGGCCTTCTGTGGTGTTCAGAACTACCAGGCTGTAAACCTTGAATGGTGCTCAGAACTACCAGGCTGTAAAGCTTATATGGTATTTAGAACTACCAGGCTGTAAACCTTAAATGGTGCTCAGAACTACCAGGCTGTAAAGCTTATATGGTGTTCAAAACTACCAGGCTGTAAACCTTAAATGGTGCTCAGAACTACCAGGCTGTAAAGCTTATATGGTGTTCAAAACTACAGGGCCGTAAACCTTGGGTGGTGTTCAGAATTACCAGGCTGTAAACATTGAGTGGTGTTCAGAACTACCAGGCTGTAAACATTGAGTGGTTTTCAGAACTACCAGGCTGTAAACATTGAGTGGTGTTCAGAACTACCAGGCTGTAAACATTGAGTGGTGTTCAGAACTATCAGACTGTAAAGCTTCTGTGGTGTTCATGACTATCAGACTGTAAAGCTTCTGTGGTGTTCAGAACTACTAGGCTGCAAACCTTAAATGGTGTTCAGAACTACCAGACAGTAAACCTTGAGTGGTGTTTAGAACTACCAGACTTCAAACCTTGAGTGGTGTTCAGATCTACCAGGCTGTGAACATTGGGTGGTGTTCAGAATTACCAGGCTGTAAACCTTGGGTGGTGTTCAGAACTACCAGGCTGTAAACCTTGGGTGGTTTTCAGAACTACCAGGCTGTAAACCTTGACTGGTGTTCAGAACAACAACGCTGCAAAGCTTCTGTGTTGTTCAGAACTACCAGGCTGTAAACCTTAAGTGGTGTTCAGAACTACCAGGCTGTAAACCTTGGGTGGTTTTCAGATCTACCAGGCTGTAAACATTGAGTGGTTTTCAGAACTACCAGGCTGTAAACATTGAGTGGTGTTCAGAACTACCAGGCTGTAAACATTGAGTGGTGTCAGTCAACTGTAAAGCTTCTGTGGTGTTCATGACTATCAGACTGTAAAGCTTCTGTGGTGTTCAGAACTACTAGGCTGCAAACCTTAAATGGTGTTCAGAACTACCAGACAGTAAACCTTGAGTGGTTTTCAGAACTACCAGACTTCAAACCTTGAGTGGTGTTCAGATCTACCAGGCTGTGAACATTGGGTGGTGTTCAGATCTACCAGGCTGTGAACTTTGAATGGTATTAAGAATTACCAGGCTGTAAAGCTTCTGTGGTGTTCAGAACTACCAGGCTGTAAACCTTGAGTGGTGTTTAGAACTACCAGACTTCAAACCTTAAGTGGTGTTCAGATCTAACAGGCTGTGAACATTGGGTGGTGTTCAGAATTACCAGGCTGTAAACCTTGGGTGGTGTTCAGAACTACCAGGCTGTAAACCTTGGGTGGTTTTCAGAACTACCAGGCTGTAAACCTTGACTGGTGTTCAGAACAACAACGCTGCAAAGCTTCTGTGTTGTTCAGAACTACCAGGCTGTAAACCTTAAGTGGTGTTCAGAACTACCAGGCTGTAAACCTTGGGTGGTTTTCAGATCTACCAGGCTGTAAACCTTGGGTGGTTTTCAGAACAACCAGACTGTAAAGCTTCTGTGGTATTCAGAACTACCAGACTGTAAACTTTGAATGGTGTTAAGAATTACCAGGCTGTAAAGCTTCTGTGGTGTTCAGAACTACCAGGCTGTAAGCCTTCTGTGGTGTTCAGAACTACCAGGCTGTAAACCTTGGGTGGTATTCAGAACTACCAGGCTGTAAACCTTGACTGGTGTTCAGAACAACCGGAACTTCCAGAATCTAACCACATGTAGTGTTAAAACTCTTCGGCCCTAACTTTCACTTCATATCGTTTACGGTGCTTTTGAAGCTAAGCTTAAAAACTTTTCATAAAAAGCACGTTTTATACTCAGTACGAACAGCGCGTGTTAGAATTTTAACAGACAACAATTTATGAAATTAACGTGGATACTTTTTGTATTCATAGAATATTTGTCGTATTAAAAGGGGAGATAACAACTCAGCAAAGTTTTGCAATCTGAGTTTGACTGTTGGGTGCAGTTAAATAGGACTCAATCACCTATTGTAACGATGACCGTTTTTTTATCACAGCAAATCCACGAGTTATCTGTCAAATAGGCAAGTGTTATCGTGTCAGTTCTGAGAGAATTTCGTGAAATATGGGTGAATTTTGTGATCACGAAATCGCGGTAATTGGTCGTTCATGTTTCCGTATCGTTCACGCCTTTCGCCATCACTAAACGAACAAACATCTAGTCACTGTACTTATTTATATCAGGTTAACCATCAGATCACTCTGTCTAAGTTAATCAAGATATCGGGACACGACGAGTCATTGTGTAAATAGACAAATGATAATCTAACAGCAACATCATGTGCGTACATAGATATATAATATAGGTCACCTATTTGTCCGAACTCCTCCACAACCTACATCTGGTTTACACAAGACTCCCTAGGGCACACACAGTCGGTCGATACACACGTATACAAAGGTCCCTTAAAAGGTCCCTACACAAGAAGTACCTCTTCACACCATCCCGACCTCTCACACACGTACACAGAGGGCGCTCCTATATACACCGAAAATGCAAATAAATCATTTCATTCTTCCCTGAAAGTCCGAAATAGTGGGCGTAAAACCTGTTTAACAAATAACAAAGTATTCAACATTCCCTTATGTGAGTGACGAACTACTAAACAGTATGATAATATGAGAGACGGTCTCGGATCGCTTTCAGCGGGACGTGAGGACCACACCAGGCCATAATGACCTTTCTGACTTCCCATTAACAAAGTATTCACGGACATCTAGATAAGACTAATGGACTTAAAAGTTATTACTTTAGTGTCATTCGACTGCTTTGAAATTGATCAATTTTCTACAATAAGGTGTTAACTTTAACATGGACTTTATGAGAAAACACGGTGTCTATTTTTGAATACTGACCGCTCCATCTATAACAACCCTGCCCTACGTAGCCTGTTTAGAAGACATGCGAGACATACCTTAGACATTTTTGTGTATCAGAGTGTAGACACTTTTCCATAGAATCACCCAAAATGTCTCAAATTCGATTAACTAAGTTATAAACTGTAATATTTCTTTATGTGTGTAAATTCAAACTTCAGGAAATGTGATGATTAATTTAGTTGAATTCAAGAAAATTTCGATTGAAAAGAAGATCGTTCACCGGAGGTTTGACAGATAACAAGGTGTGTGTATGAACCACTTGTAGTGTAGGTCACGGTAATTCTGTCGATTAAAGCGAAAACCAGCATTTGTTTATCAGATTTAACTGTGTAATCCCCGCTGTGAGAGTCACCCTCAATAATATTGTTATCGCTGTTTACCTAAAGGATTTATCTATGTCTACAGAACCTAATAATGATATTAAATATCTAATATCTCACCAGGATCATGTTAAATCCCAGACTCTATTCGTGAGAACAATCTTTGCTTTACACATCCCTTTAACATCAATCAATAAATCGCTGAACTATCTAAATATGTTATTATAGTTGATCTACATACAAAGATAAAAAAAACTGATGTGCAATAACGCGAAAAGGGGGTCATAGAGGACGTTATGGTGTGATTATTGATGACGTTATGGTGTGACTATTGATGACGTTATGGTGTGACTATTGATGACGTTATGGTGTGACTATTGATGACGTTATGGTGTGATTATTGATGACGTTATGGTGTGACTATTGATGACGTTATGGTGTGGATGACGTTATGGTGTGACTATTGATGACGTTATAGTGTGACTATTGATGACGTTTTGGTGTGACTATTGATGACGTTATGGTGTGACTATTGATGACGTTATGGTGTGGATGACGTTATGGTGTGACTATTGATGACGTTTTGGTGTGACTATTGATGACGTTATGGTGTGACTATTGATGACGTTATAGTGAGACTATTGATAACGTTATGGTGTGACTATTGATGACGTTATGGTGTGACTATTGATGACGTTATAGTGTGTCTATTGCTGACGTTTTGGTGTGACTATTGATGACGTTATGGTGTGACTATTGATGACGTTATGGTGTGGATGACGTTATGGTGTGACTATTGATGACGTTATAGTGTGACTATTGATGACGTTTTGGTGTGACTATTGATGACGTTATGGTGTGACTATTGATGACGTTAAGGTGTGACTATTGATGACGTTATGTTGTGGATGACGTTATGGTGTGACTATTGATGACGTTATGGTGTGGCTATTGTTGACGTTATGATGTGACTATTGATAACGTTATGGTGTGAAACACCGGATTGTAATATAAAACTGCAATATTTATTTGTATACAAAATATCTACCTACATGCTAACCTTGCAGTGGTATTGGGTACGCTTGAGAAGACCCTGTTATTCGACAGGACTTCAAGACAAGAGCGTCATATTTCAGACATCTAGGTTAGAGTTTTAAGTTCATCAACGGTCTTCAGCAGTACACAGAAACAATATACAGCGGAGAAAAAAAAAAGCATTCCCGAAATATCTTTTAGAACCATAGGTCTTTGTGTGATCCATCAAAGCCGAACTGTTGTCATCCATGATATCAGAGTATCAGCTATTACAAAAGGGAAACTTTTCTACTAGATACACGGCGATACTCTTACCTAAGCAAAAGAAAAAAAGTACGTATAAGCGCAATCAGTGTGGCGCGTCTACATTACATTATTACTCCTCTGTCGGTTCATTATTTGATCATTGAGCTGGAAATTACCTACTACAATGCAACATATAGGTTTTAGTACGATGGCCGACATGAGTCTGACAAATAAAAAATTAATTTTCACGCCTTTTTCTAACATGGTACTTGTTTCTATGGAACACAAAGATACGAAAGCAAATTTAAATTATAATTCAAACCATTTGACCAGGCTCTTTTCGCCCGACATTTTTGATATAAGATTTGCTCAGATAAAGTCGAGCTTGTCTTATTCTCTGCCGTGTTTGTTATCCCGACAGTTATAAATAATTAATTATCCGGCTCATATATTTTCTGAATAACATCTATAATTAATTCGGTGATTAATCATTCAAGTGGTTTTAGAGCTTACATGGAGAGACAGCAGGTAGTTATTCAGTAGACTAATTAAGTAAGGTTTTGTACTGTTTTGATAGTTTCACGCGTAATTGAGTTCATGGCGGCGTATCTCAATCCCGAAAGTTGTGTAATACAAGGACAAAATAACGATTGATACATACATTGCAAACCATCTAATCTTTTCACTACCTGCCAACACCCCCGCTTCCAGTCACTTTGAACCCTACCTACCATTATCCCAACTCTTCTCCACTCCTCAGATACCAATATTTCTTCCTTCTACTCTTCTGATCATACACTTTCAACCATTAACCCGTCCCCGATTCCCTCACCACCTTCCAGCACCTCCATGAGCAACAAATCACTTCCATTCAAGTTTCTACTCCATCTTATTTTTTTTTCAGACAATCCCCACACACTCTCAAACAACAGTATTTAAGCCTTTCTACTTCCACTACTTATCATCCATACCCAATACGTCACACTCTCAACAATACGTCACACTCTCAACAATACATCACACTCTCAACAATACGTCACACTCTCAACAATACGTCACACTATCAACAATACGTCACACTCGAAGCAATACGTCACACTCTCAACAATATGCCACACTATCAACAATATGTCACACTCTCAGCGATGCGACACACTCTCAGCAATACCTCACAGTCTAAGAAATACATCAAACTCTCAGCAATACGCCACACTCTCAACAATACGTCACACTCTCAGTAATACGTCACACTCTCAACAATACGTCACACTCTCAACAATACGTCACACTCTCAACAATACGTCACACTCTCAACAATACGTCATACTCGCAGCAATGCGTCACATTCTCGACAATACGTCACACCCTCAACAAAATGTCACACTCTCAACAATACGTCACACTCTCAACAATACGTCACACTCTCAACAATGAGTAACACTCTCAGCAATTTGTTACACTCTGAACAATGCGTCACACTCTCAGCAATACGTCACACTCTCAACAATACGTTACACTCTCAACAATACTTCACACTCTCAACAATACGTCACACTCTCAACAATACGTCACACTCTCAACAATACGTCACACACTCAACAATGCGTAACACTCTCAGCAATTCGTCACACTATCAACAATAGGTCACACTCTCAACAATACGTCACACACTCAACAATGCGTAACACTCTCAGCAATTCGTCACACTATCAACAATAGGTCACACTCTCAACAGTACGTCACACTCTCAGCAATTCGTCACACTCTCAGCAATGAGTCACACTCTCAACAATACGTCACACTCGCAGCAATACGTCACACTCTCAGCAATGCGTCACACTCTCAACAATACGTCACACTCTCAACAATACGTCACACTCGCAGCAATACGTCACGCTCTCAGCAATGCGTCACACTCTCAACAATACGTCACACTCTCAGCAATGCGCCACCATCTCAGCAATACGTCACGCTCTCAGCAATGCGTCACACTCTCAACAATACGTCACACTCTCAGCAATGCGTCACACTCTCAACAATACGTCACACTCTCAGCAATGCGCCACCATCTCAACAATACGTCACACTCTCAGCAATGCGCCACCATCTCAGCAATACGTCACGCTCTCAGCAATGCGTCACACTCTCAACAATACGTCACACTCTCAGCAATGCGTCACACTCTCAACAATACGTCACACTCTCAGCAATGCGTCACACTCTCAACAATACGTCACACTCTCAGCAATGCGCCACCATCTCAACAATACGTCACACTCTCAGCAATGCGCCACCATCTCAGCAATACGTCACGCTCTCAGCAATGCGTCACACTCTCAACAATACGTCACGCTCTCAGCAATGCGTCACACTCTCAACAATACGTCACACTCTCAGCAATGCGCCACCATCTCAACAACATCAACAGCACACTCATACTACTCAAATAACCTTCTCAAACCTTTCCAAAAAACTACACTACTCTTCAACAACACCTACTGACATCCGCTAATGGTCATTTGACGCCTTTCCAACAAAACCTTTAAATATTGTCAACAACAACATATGAATCTCCGAACAGCTTCCTAAAGATCTTCTCAACAACACCATCAAGTCTTCCCGACAACACTCTGGAACTCTGCTAACAACACCATTGAGTCTTCCCGACAACACCCTGGAACTCTGCCAACAACACCATCAAGTCTTCCCGGCAAAACCCTGAAACTCTGTCAACAACACCAGAAAATTTTCCCGGCAACACCCAGAAACCTTCCAAACACCAACAAACCTTCCAAACAACATCCTGAAATTCGTCCAGCAGCACCAGCAAACAATTCAGACGACGCCCTCAAACTTCCAAACAAGATCCTCAAACCGTTCCACCTGCTCAACAACCTCCTTAACCAACCTTCCTTCCAAATAAAATTATGGAAATCTTCTAACAACACAATCAAACCCTCCCGATAACGTCCCCAAACTCTCCCAACAACACCCCTAAACTCTCCCAACAACACCATCAAAGTTCTCCGACAACACCCCCAAACCCCTCCAACAACACTCCAACGACACCCTCAAACTTCTGCATCAGATTTTCAAACCTTCCCAGAAATACTCCCTGTAACCTATTAAACAACCCCTTCACACATTTGTAACATCGGTACTTCTCTCTTCTTCCCTCACCTCCTCCTCCTCCTCCTTTGAAGTTCCTACATAGATCATATTGATTTTATCTGTCAATGAGTAAGGTAACACACATCCTTACCAATTATGTTTCTTTATGTTTGTTTATTAAATATAAGTCAGTATCCGGAATCCGGAAACTGGTCAGAATAACTGAAAATAATCCGTCTTCACGTGTTAATTAATTCAGGCTGGCCTCCGAGTGGTATGGAGGCTGACCACGTGTGGGGACCGTGAGGTTAGAATTCCTAAGTGACCCTTGAATGTTCCCATCTTACGTAAACATACTGGCCTCCGAGCCGTATGGAGACTGACCACGAGTGGGGACCGTGAGGTTAGAATTCCTAAGTGGCCCTTGAATGGCCCCATCGTACGTAAACACACTGTATATACAGTACATCTGATATTACTCATTCTCCTTACAATCGTACATTGATTGAAACACGTGTAGAGACATACATACTACATGTATACACATTGTAAGTCAAACCATATTTATGTCATTTTATTCATCTAGATATATAAAAAGTATATAATTATATTGTAAAATATGTGATAGTATCGCTTAAATACGCACTTTTAGATCCTTTGGTGAATTAGACGCGAGCTTGCGTGAAAACAGACCGGGCTGTTACCATAATAACGTTGGCCGCACTACGTACATACACAACGAGTGAAAGAAAAATATGAAAATAGAATAGTTATGTTTAAAACACGTGTTACACACCAACAGCTGGTTTGAATGTCTAGCCATTATGTGGTTGTGCCAGTAACGCTTCAGTTGCTTAGCAACACAGCTAAACGTGCATCTAGCAGTCTAGTTCTTCAGCTTTCTAACACTATGGGTCCTTACGTGCTTTTCATCCCAAATGGTGAGATCTTTTACCAAGTGCATCCATGGAATCTAATTAATTGATGATAAAAATCGGGTTTCAAAGCAAAATGCAGTGTTTGGAAGGACATGGTCTGAAAGAGGTAGTGTCTGTTCCCAAGTATAAAAAGGTTCCCGTGCAGATCTAATTTTTTCAAATATTTTCATTTTTTTATATTCTAATCACCTCATGGAAACTGATGGGCAAAAACGTTTGGACTGCTGTATTGTTCAATAGCAAAGACATTCAGAGTCCTGCTTATTAATTGATTTTATGTTCATGTTTCATGTTAAAAATCAACAGTTTTGAAAAACAAAAGGCCCACGGGCCTTAACGGTCAACTGACTATAAAAAACTTTCAGCAGGGAGTTATTTTTGCTTCTTTGAATGAAATCTTACTGAGAAGCTGATTTCCATGATGCGAATGATATTTTTGGTGAGAAGTAGGTAACTGTAACAAGTGTTACCTATTTACTGACAGAAACGTTTGAGCTCAAACCAACTGGTGAAGAAATTTTAAATAGATGTTGAACAGGAAAACCATGATTTCACAATCGTGTTACAAAATGGAAGTTTAGACAAGGGCGAAAAATAACAACAATCTGTTGGCTACCGTACCTTAACATTCTCACCAATTTTTAAGTTTCAAATATGTTTTTCAAGATGGCGGTCATTACGGCCATTTTTTATTTCAGAACTATCCGAAAAATAAAAACACTTGGTCAGGACCATCTCAGGATAATTTCATGCAAGTTTGAGCTCAATCCCACTGTTAGAACTTTAGAAGAGATGTCAAAAGTTTACACACGGCGTACGACGACGGACGAAGTACAATGGCTATAGGTCATCATGACCCTTTGGTAAAAATGTATCAGTATTGTACTTCCGTTCTCGTAAGCCATCAACGTTTCGGAGAATTTCGAACCTTGTGAAATACAAATGGATTTATATGGATCAAAATTAAGAAGTCATTACGAGTTGCTGCATAAAGCTTTCAATCTGACAAAGATCAAGGTCACAAAAAAGTTCAACGACAAAGGTCAAGGTCACACAAACTTTTCTACGGTGAAGGCTATGTGTTTCTTCAATCAAATTTTACAGCGTCTTGTCATTCTCCTAGAATACCCCTTGGGCAGCAATAATGTATGCTTGTACGCTTAAGCATACGGTCGAATCAGCGATTATTACTCACGGAAACTATTTACTGCGTTTTGTCATTTTTGTTGAATAAAATGTGCTGGTGTAAATAAGATACTTCTGACTAGCTAATACCCGACAGCGACCACCCCTTTTGGACGAAGCACGTATTGACTAAGGAATACGATTGGTAACAGTTGTCTCTTTCATTGAGAATCTGGATCAATATCACGTTGCAAAATACTTGAAATTGATAATATCGATTTTTCAAACTGTAGCAATATTCAACAATTGACCCCTGAGTTACTTAACCCGATTAGTAAACAACCACTTTAAATGTGACGATATACAATTTCCGATAACCATTCATAGCTTGCTAGTTCAGTCGAGTTCTTACGCTCGTTGATACTAAACCCGGATATTATCACTTCCTTAGTGCACCCAGCTGAAGCTGGAAAAGAAAATACGAGTGAAGTAGCTCTCGTCAATTTCCCGAATGTGGTAAAATGTTCACTGTCATTTAGCGTTAACTAGAGGAGTTTTCAGTGTCGATAAGTAGATTGTATTGATCAGTAAATATTCATGAATATTTCAATAATCTGCATTTAACATTCGTCTGATTAATACTGAAGAAAAAACAAGAACGGAAAAGTGATGTGTGTGCACGGAAGTCCGCCTAGCTAGCTGGTGTTTAAATCATAATGGTTATACATATTTCATATCACTGTTTTTCAATTCAGAATTCAAATATCAAATATTCCGCATCGTTATAGAACTAATAGTGTTCACACCGTGATTCCTTTATGACCCTGTCTTTGTCCAATGAACGGTAGGCTATTGTTGATAAAACTTAAGTGCACAATCACCCAATGAAAACACATATTCACCTGAAATATTTGTCTATACAGATTCGATATTTTTTCTCGCTTTACGCGTAAACGAGTTATATGAGGATATGTAAATTTCAGCCATTGTTTTCCTGTGTGAGGCTATACTCAATTAAACAAACGCGTGAGTAAAACAGTGACTTGTGATAATATTAAATAACCCAGTTAGTGAGGCGACTACTTAAATATATGAAGTTTTGTCACAAACTTAGTCAGTTAGTGTGATCTTTGACTATGTCAGCTAGTTTGGACATTGACTAAGTCAGTTAGTGTGATCATTGACTAAGTCAGTTAGTGTGATCTTTGACTAAGTCAGTTAGTGTGGTCATGGACTCAGTCAGTTAGTGTGATCATTGACTAAGTCAGTTAGTGTGATCTTTGACTAAGTCAGTTAGTGTGGTCATGGACTCAGTCAGTTAGTGTGATCATGGACTAAGTCAGTTAGTGTGATCATGGACTAAGTCAGTTAGTGTGATCATTGACTAAGTCAGTTAGTGTGATCTTTGACTAAGTCAGTTAGTGTGATCATTGACTAAGTTAGTGTGATCATTGACTAAGTCAGTTAGTGTGGACATGGACTAAGTCAGTTAGTGTGATCATTGACTAAGTCAGTTAGTGTGATCATTGACTAAGTCAGTGTGGACATAGACTAAGTCAGTTAGTGTGATCATGGACTAAGTCAGTGTGATCATGGACTAAGTCAGTTAGTGTGATCATTGACTAAGTCAGTTAGTGTGGACATGGACTAAGTCAGTGAGTGTGATCATTGACTAAGTTAGTGTGATCATTGACTGAGTCAGTTAGTGTGGACATAGACTAAGTCAGTGTGATCATGGACTAAGTCAGTTAGTGTGATCATGGACTAAGTCAGTTAGTGTGGACATGGACTAAGTCAGTGAGTGTGATCATTGACTAAGTTAGTGTGATCATTGACTGAGTCAGTTAGTGTGATCATTGACTAAGTCAGTTAGTGTGGACATGGACTAAGTCAGTTAGTGCGATCATTGACTAAGTCAGTTAGTGTGATCATTGACTAAGTCAGTAAGTGTGGACATGGACTAAGTCAGTGAGTGTGATCATTGACTAAGTTAGTGCGATCATTGACTAAGTCAGTTAGTGTGGACATGGACTAAGTCAGTGAGTGTGATCATTGACTAAGTTAGTGTGATCATTGACTGAGTCAGTTAGTGTGGACATAGACTAAGTCAGTGTGATCATGGACTAAGTCAGTTAGTGTGATCATGGGCTAAGTCAGTTAGTGTGGACATAGACTAAGTCAGCTAGTGTGGTCATGGACTTAGTCAGTTAGTGTGGACATTGTCTAAGTCAGCTAGTGTGATCATGGACTAAGTCAGTTAGTGTGGACATAGACTAAGTCAGCTAGTGTGGTCATGGACTAAGTCAGTGCAGTCATGGATTAAACCAGTCTTTGTGGTAAATTTGGTTGCAAGTAGTCAGGGTGGTGAAGAATCTATTAAGATATTGTCAAGGTATTTGTTGACAAAAAAACCCGGATGTATTGTCACTATTGATCGTGATAATCTAGTTTAAACAAAGATTGAAAACATCATTATAGTAACCATTATTGTTACAAACTTTGTTAAGTTCTAGTTAACATGGAATATTTTCACACATTCTTTAAAGTTTGTTTAAATATGTTCATTGACAATATCTGCACTAACGCAGATAAATAGATGACTTCAGAACAAGGACATTTGGCACAAAACGTCGAGGAAGTTTCCGTTCGTAAAGCTCAATTCGCTTGATAAGTCAATATTTATAGAATCTCGCACGGAAATTATCATGAATATTTCGTTACGACAGAAGAGCGTTACACATCACGTTTCTAAAATGTGACACCCATCTGTCTGCAAGTGTATAGAAATAATTAAACAAGATCATATTTCGTTTAGTACAATTTTGTTTGTAATTTATTCATTAATATAATGTTACTTCAGACAACTATGTGAAGTATACAATGATTATATCTTCAGGTTGGACTCATGACCAAGATAGTCATTCAAGATGTAGAAACACAAATTCTTTAGAAAACATTCATAAAAAATATATCATGAAATGAAAACATTGCATAATTAACTATAACGATGACAAGCAGAAAAATATCGATTTTTTCTTAATTCCTAAAAGTCGACCATTACACTCTCAAAATTCAGTTAAGTGTATTTAAAAGCATTAAAAATAGAAATTTGTATTTAAAAGAAATGAAGGCCTCAAATTCTATTGTGTTCATTAAAATATGAACGCATATATGCGGTTCATATAATACTGTAATTAATCCATATTTGGAAGAACTAGTTAATTTTGGCTAAATCAATGTACATGCATTATATTTATATATATATGTATACAATTATAGTGAAAGTATAGATGATTTCTGTCCTTCGACAAACAAGTGATAGACTCTTGTTCCACTAAAAGTACCTTTACGAAGAAGAGTTCTGCAAACAAATTACTTCCGGTCCACACTTTTTTTTCGGTCGTTTAAAATTTCACGTATAATCCACGGACGAATCATTATCCATTTTATTAATTACTGGTACACAATATCACGTCACACTGAATGGTAACAACTTGCATGATTTTTGCCATTACGTTTCCATAGCAACGGACTTTTCGAATTTCCTCAATAGGGTGTATAACTATGCGATCAATATCACTTCAACAGATGTCACAGTGTTGCCGTGAGATACCGCGTGTGTAAACACACACTCTCCAACTTAGTGACGGGACTTTTTTCCCTTCGGCTGATGTTTCAGTTGTAAAATCCACATAAATTTAAACATCTTTGACGGTGTTATAATCGCGGACATCATGTTTCAGAATCTTTTAGCACTCAACGATTCCATGTTTGTCTGCGTTGTTTCTAATATTGAAATTCGTCTTAAAACTATTCAATGTTTTTCTTTCCAAAAATAAATCTATTGAAGGCGCATGCTATCTCTCTCAGTCTTACCAGGCACCGTCTTAACAGAACAGATGTCGGCAAAAGGTCACAAGTTCACATGCATAACAAGGTCATGTTTTTCTCTTGTGAGGCACTTCAGTGAAGAATTGGCTCATCGACATCGTCTGTCGTCCATCATTCTAATCCGAACAGCAATTTGTTGCCCCAATTTGCAACAAAACAACTTACAAAAAACATTGCAAAACACTAGCAATGTTGTAATTATTTGCAAACCGTGAGAACCTACTAGTTAGAAAGTGCGACGGGATTTTTTCAAGCGTTGAGATGTTCTGTACCGGGTGTTTTCAAAATTCTAAAAAGTCAGTTTCATTTTATCGATCCGACACAGCACGTCATAATCAGCAGTAATAAAAGTTACAATTTTACATGTTCTAGTAAACTTTCATAAAATGGATGCATGCATATCGAATAATTAATTGTCAATTACTCTCCTTACTTATTCCCTGGCAATAGACTGTGGTGTCATTCCCTGGACCTCTTGAGCTTCCTGTACTAGGGCACATATTCCACAAAAACACCATGTAAGTAAGTCCGACACGGCCGAGCCTTCAATTCCTTTAGCTTCACGGATTTTCCCACGGATCTTCATCACCGCGTAAAAATTCACTAAAGGCACCATTGATGCTAGCCCGCAAAGGAAACACCCTTCTCCAACGGCCTCTGCATTTTTACCAAACTGGTAACAGGGCACAAAATATGATACGAGGCACAAGCCGATGTTGTCGAAACATCCAAAGAGACCATGTTGGAATTCAGCCATGTTGAGTATTAAATGTGAAGCTGTTTAGCTTAAAGAAATTCGAAGCGTAGTGACAATCTGTCGCTTGTCTGACCGTGTGTATATGCCACGCCTTTCTGGAATCGCTGCTGATGCACAGAGCATGCGTACTGACAAACTATTTTATATAGCGTAGGCCTGTATCTTAGGGGGACACGACAGGGTACAGCTGTATCGGCTGCGATCAGGAAGTATGTTTAACACAACGTCATTGAAAAGATGAAGTATTGAATGTCACTCGTTTTTTTAACATGACACACGAGAAATTTATCACAAATTCATGATAAAGTTAAGGTTAGTTTAGTACTTTGTCATGATCTGTAAAATTTGTAAAAGATGAAAATTAATACATGTGAAACACAACCCTCTAGGCACCTCAATGTGGCGTTGAAGGAATTTGCCCCTCGGGATGTTACATACGACAAGATAGGGCTAGAAGGCATACGCCAATTAGTTTACGATACGTCCCGCTGACCCCGACGGCACATCCACGGATTCAAAACAAAAAGGTTTAGATATATACTTAAAATTAGTATAAGAACTGACAATGCGAATCCAGTGTAAAACGTCCCTGTGGCTGTTTGCGCTGTCAAACTTTCACCCGATAGCACAAGTTTGAAAACAGCCCATGTGAAATACACACGTGTGACGACCTACATTTGTAATGGCTAGGCTAGTCGAGTTCAACACATTTACATTACGCGTATACACAACAAAACTTGGCTACGCATCATGTATTTCTGACATTGTACGGTGACGTTACCTATCTATAATTATGTTACTACGGAAAACCCCGCCACTAACTACTTTCCTTGTCGTTTTATCTCCACAATCCCTAGGTGTGCTTTCAGTATACTTTTACACCTACGCGATATGATTCTGAAACGTGTTTTCAAGATTGTATACTTTAACGAGTGGAGATATTTGATATTCAAACCACAGGTTTGAAGTGGGCGTCAATGGCATCCCCTCATCGTAATCATAGTCAGCTTCAAACATGAAAAAATAAAACGCTGCATCAATTTTCATTGCCTAGCGTCCCCCCACCTTTTTCACAATTTCAATTTCGCTTTTAAAGAATATACAAAACTTAAGTATATATCAAGATATTAGCTTTAAAGCGACGATCGTTTCTTAGAAGTCACTAAATTTATCTTTCAACAATGTCCTCCAAACATATATTAATTGATGTGACTGATACAGCCTGCCAAGCCTTCACCCTAGCGTACTCGATGCCTAAAAAATAGTGTGGAAATCTGTCTTAAATCAAAGAGAGGTTAGATATTCTGATTCTACTCAAACACATTTATTTGAACAAATTGAACACGAGTTTATAAAATACACTTACTCGATGGCGAAGATCTGGATTATAAATTATACACAAATGTTATTCTGATTAGAATGATGATAGTATGGTGGGACGTTTCTCTAAATAGGTTACATGACTGTTACACATCATGAATCTTTTTATCAACTTTCGTGATGATCTAACTAGGCCTGTTATGATGATTATCTCAGCAAATCCACGGATAAGATATTTACATGACCGAAGTATGAAGTAAAATAATTGACTAGAAATGAGTTTTAAAATTTGTTTATTGTGTAATATAAATCAAGGACGCCCGGAAGCAAGCCTACCATTAGGTAGATAACACCACTACGATCATATCAGTATTAACGTCATTAGCAACGGAGTGGACATATTCTGTTTCCCTTGACACACCTGTACATCGTCCTGTTACAGAGTGGACATATTCTGTTTCCCTTGACACACCTGTACATCGTCCTATTGCAGAGTGGACCGTATATTCTGTTTCCCTTGACACACCTGTCCATCGTCCTGTTACAGAGTGGACATATTCTGTTTTCCCTTGACACACCTGTCCATCGTCCTGTTACAGAGTGGACATATTCTGTTTCCCTTGACACACCTGTACATCGTCCTGTTACAGAGTGGACCGTATATTCTGTTTCCCTTGACACACCTGTCCATCGTCCTGTTACAGAGTGGACATATTCTGTTTTCCCTTGACACACCTGTCCATCGTCCTGTTACAGAGTGGACATATTCTGTTTTCCCTTGAAACACCTGTCCATCGTCCTGTTACAAAGTGGACACATTCTGTTTTCCTTTGTGCACCAGGCCATCGTCCTTTTTACAGAGTGGACATATTCTGTTTCCCTTGACACACCTGTCCATCGTCCTGTTACAGAGTGGACATATTCTGTTTTCCCTTGACACACCTGTCCATCGTCCTGTTACAGAGTGGACATATTCTGTTTTCCCTTGACACACCTGTCCATCGTCCTGTTACAGAGTGGACCGTATATTCTGTTTCCCTTGACACACCTGTCCATCGTCCTGTTACAGAGTGGACATATTCTGTGTTCCCTTGACACACCTGTACATCGTCCTGTAACAGAGTGGACATATTCTGTTTTCCCTTGACACACCTGTCCATCGTCCTGTTACAGAGTGGACATATTCTGTTTTCCCTTGACACACCTGTCCATCGTCCTGTTACAGAGTGGACATATTCTGTTTTCCCTTGACACACCTGTCCATCGTCCTGTTACAGAGTGGATCGTCCTGTTACAGAGTGGACATATTCTGTTTCCCTTGACACACCTGTCCATCGTCCTGTTACAGAGTGGACATATTCTGTTTCCCTTGACACACCTGTCCGTCGTCCTGTTACAGAGTGGACATATTCTGTTTCCTTGACACACCTGTCCATCGTCCTGACACATATTCTGTTTCCCTTGACACACCTGTCCATCGACCTGATACAGAGTGGACAGAATATTCAGTTTCCCTTGACACACCTGTCCATCGTCCTGTTACAGAGTTGACATATTCTGTTTTCCCTAGACACACATGTCCATCGTCCTGTTACAGAGTGGACACATTCTGTTTTCCCTTGACACACCTGTCCATCGTCCTGTTACAGAGTGGACATATTCTGTTTCCCTTGACACACCTGTCCATCGTCCTTGACACACCTGTCCATCGTCCTGTTACAAAGTGGACATATTCTGTTTCCCTTGACACACCTGTCCATCGTCCTGTTACAGAGTGGACATATTCTGTTTCCCTTGACACACCTGTCCATCGTCCTGTTACAGAGTGGACCGTATATTCCGTTTCCCTTGACACACCTGTCCATCGTCCTGTAACAGAGTGGACATATTCTGTTTTCCCTTGACACACCTGTCCATCGTCCTGTTACAGACTGGACATATTCTGTTTTCCCTTGAAACACCTGTCCATCGTCCTGTTACAGAGTGGACATATTCTGTTTCCCTTGACACACCTGTCCATCGTCCTGTTACAGAGTGGACCGTATATTCTGTTTCCCTTGACACACCTGTCCATCGTCCTGTTACAGAGTGGACATATTCTGTGTTCCCTTGACACACCTGTACATCGTCCTGTAACAGAGTGGACATATTCTGTTTTCCCTTGACACACCTGTCCATCGTCCTGTTACAGAGTGGACATATTGACACACCTGTCCATCGTCCTGTTACAGAGTGGACATATTCTGTTTTCCCTTGACACACCTGTCCATCGTCCTGTTACAGAGTGGACATATTCTGTTTTCCCTTGACACACCTGTCCATCGTCCTGTTACAGAGTGGACATATTCTGTTTCCCTTGACACACCTGTCCATCGTCCTGTTACAGAGTGGACATATTCTGTTTTCCTTTGTGCACCTGTCCATCGTCCTGTTACAAAGTGGACACATTCTGTTTTCCTTTGTGCACCAGGCCATCGTCCTTTTTACAGAGTGGACATATTCTGTTTCCTTGACACACCTGTTTTCCTGTTGTGACATATTCACCTGTCCATCGTCCTGTTACAGAGTGGACATATTCTGTTTCCCTTGACACACCTGTCCATCGTCCTGTTACAGAGTGGACCGTATATTCTGTTTCCCTTGACACACCTGTCCATCGTCCTGTTACAGAGTGGACATATTCTGTTTTCCCTTGACACACCTGTCCATCGTCCTGTTACAGAGTGGACATATTCTGTTTTCCCTTGACACACCTGTCCATCGTCCTGTTACAGAGTGGACATATTCTGTGTTCCCTTGACACACCTGTCCATCGTCCTGTTACAGAGTGGACATATTCTGTTTCCCTTGACACACCTGTCCATCGTCCTGTTACAGAGTGGACCGTATATTCTGTTTTCCCTTGACACACCTGTCCATCGTCCTGTTACAGAGTGGACATATTATTTTTTCCCTTGAAACACCTGTCCATCGTCCTGTTACAGAGTGGACATATTCTGTTTTCCTTTGTGCACCTGTCCATCGTCCTGTTACAGAGTGGACCGTATATTCTGTTTCCCTTGACACACCTGTCCATCGTCCTGTTACAGAGTGGACATATTCTGTTTTCCCTTGACACACCTGTCCATCGTCCTGTTACAGAGTGGACATATTCTGTTTTCCCTTGACACACCTGTCCATCGTCCTGTTACAGAGTGACATATTCTGTTTTGACACACCTTTGATCGTCCTGTTACAGAGTGGACATATTCTGGTTTCCTTGAGATATCTGCCCGCCGTCCTGTTACAGAGTGGACATATTTTGTTTTCTCTTGAGATACCTGTCTATCGTCCTGTTACAGAGTGGACATATTCTGTTTCCCTTGACACACACACCTGTGACACCTGTTTTCCGTCCTGTTACAGAGTGGATCGTCCTGTTACATATTCTGTTTTCCCTTGACACACCTGTCCATCGTCCTGTTACAGAGTGGACATATTCTGTTTTCCCTTGAAACACCTGTCCATCGTCCTGTTACAGAGTGGACATATTCTGTTTCCCTTGACACACCTGTCCATCGTCCTGTTACAGAGTGGACATATTCTGTTTTCCCTTGAAACACCTGTCCATCGTCCTGTTACAGAGTGGACATATTCTGTTTCCCTTGACACACCTGTCCATCGTCCTGTTACAGAGTGGACATATTCTGTTTCCCTTGACACACCTGTCCATCGTCCTGTTACAGAGTGGACATATTCTGTTTCCCTTGACACACCTGTCCATCGTCCTGTTACAGAGTGGACATATTCTGTTTCCCTTGACACACCTGTCCATCGTCCTGTTACAGAGTGGACATATTCTGTTTTCCCTTGACACACCTGTCCATCGTCCTGTTACAGAGTGGACATATTCTGTTTTCCCTTGACACACCTGTCCATCGTCCTGTTACAGAGTGGACATATTCTGTTTCCCTTGACACACCTGTCCATCGTCCTGTTACAGAGTGGACCGTATATTCTGTTTCCCTTGACACACCTGTCCATCGTCCTGTTACAGAGTGGACATATTCTGTTTCCCTTGACACACCTGTCCATCGTCCTGTTACAGAGTGGACATATTCTGTTTTCCCTTGACACACCTGTACATCGTCCTGTAACAGAGTGGACATATTCTGTTTTCCCTTGACACACCTGTCCATCGTCCTGTTACAGAGTGGACATATTATTTTTTCCCTTGAAACACCTGTCCATCGTCCTGTTACAAAGTGGACACATTCTGTTTTCCTTTGTGCACCAGGCCATCGTCCTTTTTACAGAGTGGACATATTCTGTTTTCCTTTGTGCACCTGTCCATCGTCCTGTTACAAAGTGGACATATTCTGTTTTCCTTTGTGCACCTGTCCATCGTCCTGTTACAGAGTGGACCGTATATTCTGTTTCCCTTGACACACCTGTCCATCGTCCTGTTACAGAGTGGACATATTCTGTTTCCCTTGACACACCTGTCCATCGTCCTGTTACAGAGTGGACATATTCTGTTTTCCTTTGACACACCTGTCCATCGTCCTGTTACAGAGTGGACATATTCTGTTTTCCCTTGACACACCTGTCCATCGTCCTGTTACAGAGTGGACATATTCTGTTTTCCCTTGAAACACCTGTCCATCGTCCTGTTACAAAGTGGACATATTCTGTTTTCCTTTGTGCACCAGGCCATCGTCCTTTTTACAGAGTGGACATATTCTGTTTTCCTTTGTGCATCTCTCCATCGTCCTGTTACAGAGTGGACATATTCTGTTTCCCTTAACACACCTGTCCGTCGTCCTGTTGCAGAGTGGACATATTCTGTTTTCCTTTGTGCATCTGTCCATCGTCCTGTTACAGAGTGGACATATTCTGGTTTCCTTGAGATATCTGCCCGCCGTCCTAACATTCCTGATGGTTCATAGTTAACTTGAGTATGAAGTATAAGAACTTGTTACACGATTATTTTTTATCTCCATTGAAAATTTACCAATATAGAAAACAATTTGAAGATAAAAAACGTAATGTGTTGACCAAGATATGCTGGGCGAAATTTTTTTGATGTGTAGAAAACCCACACTATTCCGGATCGTCTGGTCTTATTCTTCTTGAAATATTTATTGGTCTATTTGTATGTACATTACGTGTCCCTTTCTACTAGTTTAATTGATTTCTAATTTGAATTAATATGTTATTAACGTAATTGTTAATAAGAGTTGTATCAAAAGAGAATATTTAACATATAACTTCAAACTCAATACTCACATTTCGTCATGAGTTCAAGTATTTTTTGTTCGCATATAAATTGCTAGGAATTAGAAGGAAAAAGAAACTGATGGGATTTGGAAGAGAAGAGAGTGAAGGAAGAAAATGTTTACAGAATATTACGAAATGATTCATATCTGATTATGCACGATTATGCATTGTTCCATATCTTTCAATCCCCTTTTGATTTTTTTTCTGTAATTGCTTGTGTTTTTAAATTTCATAAAATCTATGTTCTCCTAAGGGTGAAAGTCACTCACATGACTGACACAGAAGTGCTGAAGGAATACAAAATTATTCTTAGTAATATAAGTTGCACTTGTACCAAGTGAATGTAAGTCGTGTTATCATTTTATATCGCCTCAGTTTATCTTCGGGTTCATCAACTTGTTAACTATCAAGGGAGGGGTGTTAGAGCTCCAAGGAGAAGAACAGGTCCAACGTTCACAATCTCCAGGGACTTCTCTGATAACACTGCGATGTCATCTGCAGTCATGGACGGATATCTCTCCCGTGTCAAATACTGAATCACCTAAAGCCCGTCTACATAAAGACTACCATGGCCAATTAGTAAGACTGACCTGCACGTTATCAACTCGGCCATCTGTCGCCCATCACGTGTGGTCACAAGTGAATAAATTCCGGACGTGCTGTTAAGGGGGTGTTATTAGTCTTTAGTGAATTTGATAATGTTTGTTAGCCTGGACTCATCTTTATCGAACACCCCCGTTAGGATTCACTTGTTTGTTTGTTTTGTTGTGTTTGTCGCCCGCCAACAGCCACGGTCATTTTAATGGGGTATTCTCGCAGTATTATGAGAGCCATCGCTTCTTCAACTACTCAACATTTCGGATATCCTGGGAGACGAATCCACCCACTGTGGGGGTTACAGTTCGCCCTCTATCGTCGCCAGAACAATGACGGACGAGACAACGCCTAGAAATAGGAGTCAATTCGATAAAAAAAAAAAAAAATAAAACCTGTAACTAACCGACCAGGTATCAAAGTGTCTTTCCTTCGTATCACTCGACAGGGACAGAATGTGTTGCAGCAGTCATGCCGATGCTTGTTTTACTGAACAGCAGAAGGGAGGTCCGTCGCATTCAATTAAAACTAATGCAGTAAAGCTAGGTATCGACCACAAATATAATACAGTTTTCCACATGCGGGGACAAACACTCAATACCGCACAAGGAAACAGTAAAAAGTCGTATACCAGTGTGGTAAATGCATGTGGTAACAGGTGGTCCTTTATTATTCTATATAACCCGTTTTAGACAGGTAGTGTTTACTGTTACTGTTAATTATTAATTATCTATATGTTACCACAGTGATCTATGATACGTAATAAACATATAGATTACATAAATGAATTACAGAGAAATGTATCAGACGGGTCAGTCGTCACAGTTAGACGCGGATTACGACCATATATAAGTAAATTACAGAAATATGCCACCATATCTAGCCTTAAACCTCGTTATAGCGAATTACTACCAAATAAGGCGATACGGAAATATTACACAAAACTATTATGCTGTTTAGACACCGGGGAATCATTCGTAATACCATCGATATATATATAAAACATTGTAGTTTCCAGGCGTTTTCAAAAGGAGTAATTTAAACCAGGGATTGATAATGCATGTTCAATAATGAATCACACTTTGATCACAATGTTTTGGATTATTTTCATTTTATGACACAGACTAAACATTTCACGGTTCATCATTACCTAGATCGCCATAGTGTTGACATAATATATATTTGAAAGTATATTTAGAAAAATCCCTCAGTTTTTAAAGCTATTTATTGGCTAAATTTTAGCAAAGTATGAAGCCCTTAATTACTATGTAACATATGATATATGTTGTCTTTGTTACGAGAGGATCATCATCTGTACATTGTACTTAATGATGAAATGTATAGATAATGATGGACCAATGACATAAAGGTTAAACTTCTGCTTTAACATCCTCAAAATTGAGTAGGAAATATTTTTTTTATATAATATGCCTTCGATTCTATATTCGTTTTTTTTTTTTTTTTTTTGGTGGGGGGTAAGTCTCTGGTTAATAACACCAGTAGGCAGGCCATAATGAAATCCTTCCGCAGTTTCGAACACCGGTATGCGTATTAATGATCAAGTTTCCCGTGTCTCTATAACAAACTAGAATTACCGAGAGTCTGAACAGCTTGTTCTAGATCATTAACTTTGTAAAATACACGCAAGACACCTCACGTAAAACTTCAGTAACAACACTTAATTAGTTATAAAAACATCTCTAAATATGACTAAGATGTAAACCAGTTATGATTAAACTTAGGTCTGTGATATTGTTACATAAAACACCGAGTTTCAGGATTGATTTACTATGTAACTATATCATGTGACCTGTTGGCATGGTGACCACAAGAGATAACATTGATTCGCATTACCTACTCAACGACCGACCACCACTGGGCCGAGAGCTGACCACTGCTGGGCCGAGAACTGACCACTGGGGCGTCTATCTTCAACTAGATTGTTAATCTGGTGGTAAGGCCTACAACCAAAGGACCGTAAACGGATGTAACATATCAAAACACAGAGTACAATCTCAACCTCGGAACGTCTTACCTTCTATCATGTATACTGTTCTCTAAATTTGAACCCTGTATGTACTCTGATAGTCTAACCTTTTGTACTGTATACTGTTCCCTCTATCTCTAAATTTGAACCCTGTATGTACTCTGATAGTCTTACCTTCTATCCTGTATACTGTTCCCTCTATCTCTAAATTTGAACCCTGTATGTACTCTGATAGTCTTACCTTCTATCCTGTATACTGTTCCCTAAATCTGAACCCTGTATGTACCCTGATAGTCTAACCTTCTATCCTGTATACTGTTCCCTCTATCTCTAAATTTGAACCCTGTATGTACCCTGATAGTCTTACCTTCTATCCTGTATACTGTTCCCTAAATCTGAACCCTGTATGTACCCTGATAGTCTAACCTTCTATCCTGTATACTGTTCCCTCTATCTCTAAATCTGAACCCTGTATGTACTACGATAGTCTAACCATCTATCCTGTATACTGTTCCCTAAGTCTGAATCCTGTATGTACTACGATAGTCTTACCTTGTATACTGAGACGCTATATTTGTCTGTAAGATATATACTTTGCTATAAGACACTATATCTGACTGTGAGACGCTATACTTGACTGTAAGATATATACTTTGCTATAAGACACTATATCTGACTGTGAGACGCTATACTTGACTGTGAGACGCTATACTTGACTGTGAGACGGTATACATGACTGTAAGATATATACGTTGCTATAAGACACTATTTCTGACTGTGAGACGCTATACTTGACTGTAAGATATATACTTTGCTATAAGACACTATTTCTGACTGTGAGACGCTATACTTGACTGTGAGACGCTATACTTGACTGTGAGACGCTATACTTGACTGTGAGACGGTATACTTGACTGTAAGATATATACTTTGCTATAAGACACTATTTTTGACTGTGAGACGCTATACTTGAATGTGAGACGCTATACTTGACTGTGAGACGGTATACTTGACTGTAAGATATATACTTTGCTATAAGACACTATATCTGACTGTTAGACGGTATACTTGAATGTGTGTTAAACTTTACTATGTGTTATACTTTAGTTGAATGTGATGCACTAAACCTGACTTTGAAATACTATACTTAGCTTTAGAATATGAAACAATTTGATTTTGATTGCGTTTATCATATTATTTCCGTTTCCATTTCCAAAGCTTTTTGTTTCCGTATTTCTCTGAACGTAGTCATTTATCTCCTCTCTACTGACAGCTACTGCTTCCTGTGCTGATTTCCTTGTCTATTTATTAGTTAGAGCTGATATCCTTGTCAACTTTGTTATTTCTCGGTCTGTCTATCTCCACTCCAACAACCTGGACCTCACAATTATCTGTGTACGAATAACGTTGTATTGTACACCGACAGATCTGTATGAAACAGGTCGGAAATAATAGATTGTATTGTTCAGATGTGATCGATGAGGTTTTAAATTGTGATTTCATGGCAACGAATACAGACTGTATTTGGTGTGGCGTTTGTGTCAACTAATGACGATTGTGTTGACAGTGTAGATACGGTTTATATTTTTAAATCAATTTGGACTTGAGCAAGTCTTATTAGCAGTAGTTGTCTTTGGTGTTCCGGTGAAAACGGGGAAAAATAACAACGGGTAATATGTGTTAATATGATCCAACAAACAATGTCAGTTCAACTAAAACATCGGTGATCTTTCTCTTCTGGTCGCGATATAGATAATGTCGGGCTCCATTTAATTATGGCGACACGTTGAAGCGCTGCTACAACTATTTAAACGAACAAAAATATATCTTCATATATTGCATTCTGACATATATCATAGACCCCTTATGTTCATTACCATAGATAAACATATATGTATGGGTTTAACTTGTAGACATGCTGTGCATCGTTTACATAATTACAAAGATAAAATTAGCACGGTAGTTTGCTAACGACAGTAAATGGTCATGGACTGTGTTATTTAGTAACGTCATACACTATAAGCAGTAACACTATTTCCCTCTATTCTTATCATTGATTACGTCATAATTTCGTTACTAAGTCACCAAGGATGTTCTCCTCTGAAAGGGAAATGAAAGTGTCAAACATTTTTAACTGGTGATGATTTTTTGAAAGGTTCGATTTTAGAAAGAAGATTAAAAGTAAATAAATCAATACATTGCTGCACTACATTGTCCGGTATAGGCGGAAGAATATGTGTAACAGGAAACTTACTTACTTTTTTTCCCGAATAACAGACGTTCTTTATTTTCGCGGCAACCTTTCTCGAAATTAATTTTCGTCTTTCATTACAAAGAAAAGGTATGATACATGGATTAAGAAAACAATCTTGTGAAAATGCTTTTTTTAGATGAATTAAGTATCTTTCAAATGCATAGCAACGGCTAGTATTAAAATTTGTTTCTAAAATTTGTTTCTATTTTCATTATTGAAAAAGAGAGGGTCTGTGTTTTATGTTTTGCAATTATCATCCAATGAGCTACAAGATCAAGAAACCAAAGGAATGATTTATCTGTAGGTCCTGAGAATCCGAGAAAGTGGCCATCAGGTCGGAATTCACGAATTTGAAATCTATCATTTTCGGTGATAATGTATACAAAATTTAATTGAAAATCTACTCAATACTTTCAGAGTTATACCCAGATGAAGTACCGTAACAACCAGAAAACGTTGGAATTGTTGACGTCATAAAGCGAATCACGCCGTCAACTACACCGTCAAAAGTTTTAATCCCCGAACGAAATTTCTTCAAAACGTCAAATAGATCTACCGTTTTCAACTTATAAGTACAATTGTAGATAACTGACAAAGTATATAAAAAGACAAATCACAAAATAGGGTAGAGAGTTTATTTTATATTGAAAACTTCAGAGGAGTACATCATTAAAACACCTGAACACCTGAAGAGGGCCTCTAGGCCTGAAACCGCTAGCAAACTACCGTGTTGATTTATCGTTTTAATTATGTAAATAAATATATATATCCTGCATGACGTATCAACTTCCGGTTGTGTCCGCTGTCGTCCCATTACCATATAACTGCTAGACAGAGGCAAAACTAATAACTGCAAGTGATCCCCACGTATTGTGATGTCATAATAATTTTGCTAACAATTCCAGGTGTTGGCTGTTCCCTTTACTGCATTTACTCTAAGGTATAAGATGAAATTAAGTTTAACCTGACCTATATTGCCCAAAATGTTGACTGTTATGTAAATATAACCAGAAAGTAAATAATAACAAGAATAAAACACAAACGATTTTGCGGTAAATGAACGAGCAAAGGCTATTTGATTTAATGACACATATTTGAAAAAAAAAAAAAAAAAACATTCAGGTTCCTCTTTAAGTCTATACTACACACCAGCTCACATATTATATTTCGGCTGATTCCGTAACTATCGACGAAGAGTACCGAAATCAGTCGAGGATAGCCGAATCAGGGACGTATAATACCGAATGTAATTTTCTCTTATTATCTACATCTGGACATGATCGATCTCCAAGCCACTGACCTCTTATCGTCCAGTATCATTGGATACCGTCGCTATGATGGCCCTATTCTCCCCTAGAGCCGACGGAGGTGGTTATTACAGGGTACTGAAGTCCATGTTTTAAGTGACACCTACCGGCGATTAAATTACAACGGAACATATGTCATCTCCTTACATAACACTTCCCTTTCCGCAGACTAGTGATTTAATTAGATCCTAGTCGACCGTGTTATAATGCCAACGGTCATCATGGCTACGGACACATGTCAGTGACGTAATCAGCTATTCAAACCGCGTTAATAACATATGGGGAAGAGCTGTGATCACATTTACATAAACAAGCGACGATAACGAAAGCAGCGTGCCATTAAATACAGTAATATTTAATGACTCTTCAGTATCACCAATAATGGCGGTCGACGCCTACAACAAGAACGTAAACGTCATCAGGACCTACTTACTCGTACAATTGATAATTTATATCAAATTGATATAAAATCTATACTGTCGCTTTTTCTCTTCTTTTCTTTCTATCCTATCACCTCATCTTTTCCTCCTTTAGACAAAATGATTTAAACTTACAATTGTACGTCTACGAGTTACTTTATAGTATAAATATGTGTCACGTGCAGTATATTAATCATTTATATCCTTTATGGAGCAGAGTTCATAAGTTGCTAGAACTTTTCTCTGATCTATTTATCTAATTCTGATAATAAAATATGTTTATATTAATAAATAATGTAAAATGTATGACGTCAGGGATGTTTACAAGCGACAATATACAAATACAATGACATTTTCGAATTGGATTATATTTTAATGGTTGTCATAACCGTAGAAAGATTTATAGTTAGATACAGAATGTATTGCTTTTCTCCCGAAAAAAAGAGATGCTTTTGCAATATCTAGGAGTGGTTATACGAGAATGCCTTAGTAATTTTATCAATATGTTTTTATCGGTTAAATCAGAGACGTATATGTGTGTTATATATGTCTCTGGTTAGATTGTGCAATCAAATCTACTTAAAATTACATTTCGATTTCGCAATAACATAGATACAGTGTTAGTGCACTTTAGAACATGTACACGCGACATGGTAAGTTAACAGTGACAAACACAGATAACCCTTTGTGTAGTCTGATAGCCTTACTGTACCTCCAGGGTAAAAACCCCATAGCTATCTAGATAAGAAGTGAGGGTCACCCTCGCGCAGTGGTACGAATCATGTGAAGGGATAAACGCTTTCTAGATTTTCAGCGTTTGAATATATTTTGTAGAAGAATATAGTCTAGCTTATCATCATATAAGTGTTTATTTACATCTATAATATATAGACATATTGTACAACTTTTCGAGAGTTTAAATTTAGTCATGATCTTGTTTTAGTTCTCACGATTTCCTGTACAGAACAAGATAGATAACTCTTACATAAAACTCTTACGATCTCAGAATGTTTTTATTGTTCAGTAAAAACAAAATAGAAAGAATAGATACGTGCAAATATATAAATAAACAAAATATTGAATAGAGGAAAATATAATTAAATAAAAATTAAGTCTATACTCTACTGACCACCATGTATATTTGAATGTTAGATAAAAATGATTATGGTTTTTAAACAAAGGACTTTTTATAAGAGGAAAACGCAATATTTCAGATTAACGACTTATTTTATTTCGTAACGTCTTTAAGTGAGTTTAAGGTATTCTAGTATTAGTTACATAAACAATGGTAAATCGGTTAAGGGGATCTACCAGACACCAGCAGCCTCAGAGTTTCCCTGGACTGCGAACAATACCCAGAATACTTTGTCTAACATTTCCGGAACTGCTTCCGGTATACTAGCAGCATCCGAGCCCATTTGGATATTCAATCGCTGTAATATTTCGCTTCCCACATTGCTTTCCACTAACGACTGAGTATTTTCCACCGTCACAGACTTTTCACCCTTCAGCGCCTTTCCAAACTGAAAAAAACGTGCTCACCAATGTAGTTAACCCCGTGAAAACACACTTAAATATCGAGGTTCAAAACTTTCGGTGTCTAGTCGGACACCCTACCGCTCGACACAAGGGAAATCACCCTACATACCCTTGATCTCTAGCCAGACATTCTAACGCTCGACTCAAGGGAAATTCCCCCTATAGACCCCTGACCTCTAGCCAGACACTCTAACGCTCGACACAAGGGAAATCACCCTACATACCCTTGATCTCTAGTCAGACACTCTAACATTCGACACAAGGGAAATCACCCTACATACCCTTGATCTCTAGTCAGACACTCTAACATTCGACACAAGGGAAATCACCCTACATACCCTTGATCTCTAGTCAGACACTCTAACATTCGACACAAGGGAAATCACCCTACATACCATTGATCTCTAGCCAGACATTCTAACGCTCGACTCAAGGGAAATCCCCCTATAGACCCCTGATCTCTAGCCAGACACTCTAACGCTCGACTAAAGGGAAATTCTCTCTATAGACCCTTCAGACTCTGACAGGACACTCTACCTCTCGACTCAAGGGAAATTCCCCCTTCAGTCTCTGACCGGACACTCTATTGCTTAACTAAAGGGAAATTCCCTCTACAGACCCTTCGGTCTCTGACCGGACACTCTCCTGCTCAACTAAAGGGAATTCCCTCTACAGGCCCTTCGGTCTCTGACCAGACACTCTCCTGCTCAACTAAAGGGAATTCCCTCTACAGACCCTTCAGTGTATTGTCTGTTATTGGTTGTTTTTGTTTACCATGAAGTTTGATTTAAATCGCCGGTTAAAATGTGACAGAGTATTAAAATGCTTGAAACATTTCCAATGACAATGTCCATCAAATTTATTACATATATTTAAACGACATACTAACCACCAGTAACAAGTTTGACGCTATTTCCGGTAAGCATGCGCGGACAAGCTCCAGTAGTTCCATAGAAAAGTAGGTCATGGCGCCAATAACGTGACCACAAGCTTTAAATATGGCTGACGTAGGGACTGAGATGGTCAATTCCATATCGCTCTGTTGGACAAAGCAAACAGCTCGTCAACATTAGAAAACACCTCGACATTTTGATAGTATAAAGCAATATTTATTTTCCTCTGAAAGACATATTTTCTTTCACAAAGTAATTTCAAGGTCGTTTGGACTATATGCTGTCATTGAGAGTCGTTAATCTATAACAATAAGTGCAGATTTGGCTCTTTTATCAGGTGTGTCTTTAGAAATTAGGTCACAACATAGACGAGGTCAGCGCGTATTATGACGTCAATCCAATTTGGATTAGTCAACCACCGATAATAAGAATCACATCATTCAAATTCAAAAAGATAGATAATTAATTCTAAAATTAGAAACAAATGGATAAACTTCTGCTTCCGTTTTTTTTTATTGAAGGTTGTTAACTCTTTATATATGAATGATAGTTTCAAGAATTATTTCAGGATAAAAATTTCTGAAATATGACAAAATAATTCCGAAAGAAGGGTGTTACCTTCTCACTGAATCCAGAAAGCTTAAGCAGCATGAGACAGGAGTCTCTATCCATAAACACTTTGTCACCGATGTTGATCACGTGATTTTCTTCTGTACCAGACTTAGCATCAAGAAACTAAAGCAATGAAGAGAAAATAATTGTATTTCAGTACCAAAATGTACGAATTAAAACGCTGAGAAGGAGTACCCCTTCAGGAACCTCAGATCTTTTTTTTGTATTACTTATATAGGTTTCCATTTATTCAAAGTCAAAGATAGAAAAGTATTGAAATGATAAACGTATTATACAATCTATGATGTTGGTTATTATAGGGTTAATATATCAAAACGATTACAAGGGAGAGTTACATCAATCACAAGGTATTAAGTGAGGCATCGAACAAATGTTGCCGATACTCTCATTAGACCTTTAAGACAAATTAATGGTTGAATGGTAAATATTGCCGAGATACTCATCCAACCTATAAGACGATATAACTGTTGAAAAGTAAACTGCATAATATTATGCATATCTTTTATTTCAGATAAATTTCAAAATTCAAAAATATCTTACGATTTTGTCTAGGATCTCAACATCCTCTGGAAGCAAAATGTTGAGAACGGACGTAAAAGATTGTCGTTCAGTTTCCGGTAGGTCTAGTAATGGCTGGAGGACCGCCACTATATCTTCCGGTGTGGTAATGACATCGTTTCCGACGTTGGCGGCTTCGAATGCGAATAGGAACGCATGTAATGCAGACAAAGTGTGTGACAAGGGAGACAAATCTAACGCTCATATGATTACTATAACAATTTAAAGAAAATTTTCAGATATATTTCTACACGGCAAAAAAAGACCACCGATTCTTTTACTTATTATCTTACTTAAGTGTAGTCTATATTAGGAAATTCTCTATGGGTCACCCTTTGTCTTTTTATATATCTAATGTGATTTACATTGCTTGAAGGTTAAAGATGTTTCATGAAAAGCACATGAATAAAGGACAAATGATCATGTCATCAAATGAACAAAAGGGAGATAACTCTGATATTTGATAATAAATAAAACCAAAAACACGTTTTTATTTCAAAAGGAAAGTTTATTCTTTTAAAGGTTGAAAAAAAACCTATCATCACAAATTAATTTGCTTTTTCTAGGAAATAAATGAAGGCAAATACAAAAAATAAAAAATAGTTGTTCTGATCCCTTACACCGTCCAGTGTGTTATGACAATGCACAAGGTGTTCTAACCCAATTTTAAATGTGTTACTTTCTGGAATTAATAAGTAAAAGTATAGAGGCCCTTTTCACACGTTGGGATGAAATCATATCCATTATAATTTATAAGAAAATGTGAACGATATCCTAGCGGTGCTTCACAATTCACTATATCTGAATACAGTTTTTACAATTAGAACTACTAATCTACGTGTTTAGAAGAAAATTCCTGTATCAAGTTGGCCTGTACTTCGTCCGAAACATCAGCAGGTCCCGGCATGGTATTAACTAAAGGATAGGGAGGTAGATCGCCATCTGGAGGCTCCCCAATTGACGGATAAACAGTTCCGTCAGGTGGCAGCATCGGTGGAGCTGACGGTAATGGTAAGGAGTCATTTGAGTTATCTCCCCCTGTTAACGTTTCTACGGGTGGCTGTATAGCCTCACCTTCATTTGTCTGCACAACTTCTTCTATTGGAGCAGTAGTTTCCGGTTCCTGTTGTGGTTCCGGTTGTGGTTCCGGCTCTGATTGAGAGGGTTTAACTTCTTCTTCATCTTCATCACTATCGGCTGTAATTAGAGGAAAAACTTAATATTGAGAAAAAGAAAGTTATTTAATACAGGAAATTTAAGAAACCCAGCGATTCAAATTATGCGGCAAATACGATCTAAATCATGGTATGCAAGACGCATGTGATTCTATTCAGACAAAAATGTTTTACCTGAATGGAGACTACAACGTTTATTAGCGTACAACTTGCATGCATATAAGTAAATTGTAGACACACTTTCATACGAGTCATCGATTGTCCCATCGGGTGGTACTCCCAGCATCCTTGAGTCCTCCTTGAATCCACCTTTGACTCCGATCCCCATACACGGTACGACGACACCGGAGGGAACCCCAATCTGGAGAGGCATCACTTTATACGCTATAGGAGTGCCGCACACAAGTCCGAGATCTTTACTCTTGTCCGATGTTTCTTCTTCGCCAGACTTCTGTGTACCAAGGGACATAACTCATATTACGTTCTGTGTATAAGGGGACAATTATGCTAACGATGTATATTGTAAGGGACATCACTTGTAACACTCATGATAATCTCGAGGAAAGAAACATATCTATGACTGAATATACGTGGGTTAAGGGAAATATTTGATCAGGGTTTTATAAGCTGTAATATTTCACACCACTCAAAATGGAAAAGTGTAGGTAGTAAAACACTAGCTACTGTAATCCACTGTACACCTAATCCTGTCTCACGGGTAATTATGTTTACAATGAAAGGGACTGTGTGCAGTGGACTGTGGTAAGGATTTGAAAGAAAAAAGGGAGATAATCATCACGTTAATAATGATTAGATCGATGACACAGATGAAAGCATCTGTTTTAATATAGTGACATTACCATTTCTTGATTTTCAAATATTTCACACAGCCGGCAACAGGATTTTAAATTTCTTGAACATTTGTTTCAGTAGGAACTGTGTCGGGGGTGGGTGTGGGGATTCTGTCATCATGGAAGTGTATCACGGTTTTTAGAGTGTAGAAAGAGGCTCGTCGTTCCGATAAACGCATTAGGTAATCTGTTTGAGGGACATCATTCTGACCTGATTTTATTAGGGTATGGAACAAGTGTAGGTAAACATGGGTAACGGCTCTTCTAGAAAAGGAATTCTACTTCAATAGATAGATATAATTCAACTCCAATTTATCATTTCAATTGTTGTATTAACATGAATGTTATACCACGTGTAGTATAATAGTTTAACAAGTTTTGATTATCTGTCAGGATGAACTTTGACCTAAAGGGCACTAACGGAAGTAAGAACACTCAATAAGTAATTCATGATTTTGAAATAACTTTTTCAACATAAAGGTGTGGTTATTAGATATGTTACCTCTTTCACTCTAGTTAGTTATTTTCCAAGAGTTGTTCAAGCTCCTGTTTTTTTTTTGTTTTTACTCGAGTAAAAGAAATACCTAATGCCAATACTACTCGTTCTGTAATCTCCATTCATGATATTAAACGGAATTCCGTTTAAAGAGATGCTCGATTATGACTGGTAATATTTTGTTGTTTGGATCACCGACGATCGAAATTATTTGATAAGGAATTTTTATTTGATAGCAAGTATCTATGTGATATGTAACAATGTTATACAAGAAAGAAATTGGATTCTACGGTGTTATGTAGATAATAGTCAATAAATGGGATACAATTTCAAAGCTATCAGATGTTAGCAATGGGGGATATTAAAACATAAAATATTTAAAAGAAACAAACCCCGCATCAAACAAGACTTTTTACAAAGATGTAGTAGATTAAGTATTGACTTTATGCCTACCCGTTTGATTGAAGTAGTTTTTATTTCAGCATCTCCGGCCAGTTTGACGATGGACTGGACAACACAGATGACATTTTTCTTGTCTTGACATACCTGATGGACCCAGGGATGATCCAAGTTGAGTTTCCTTCAACAGACGTGGTTTTAGTTATACTTAAACAAATGTACGAAAATATCTGTAAAGGTTTCTAAAGATATGATATAAACGCATTCATATTCCCAACCAAATTATACTTCAGCACCAGTAAGCCTAATCCAAGAATTGAAAACTTCAATCGTTTGTTACTAACTCCGGGTGTGTTGCAATCGTTTGGATATGACGAAGTTACCATATACGACGTTACCATGGTTACAATTATTTATACTAATGAATTAAGGAATAAGTATATAAAAATAAAAAAGATAAAGGTAAATTATAATTTGCAAGAATGAATAGATAAATATGTAAATAATTTATCTATGCCAACCTTCCAACAAGTTTTCTGTATATTTTATTAGGGTCAATTTTGTCCATTTCTGTCTCTCCTACATTTGCTTCTATCCTGACTTTGTCCTTCTGAGAGAGGCTTTTGTCACCCAAGTCATTCAGTATGGCTCGTCCAAACTTCCCACTAAGTGAGAGTTCTATTTCTCTGCTCCATCTGCAGAAATTCGATGTCTTTTTCTTAGTCTTCATCTTCTTTTTGTAATTTACCAAAAGATTTTTGATCTGTAATGGAAACGTTCGTAAAAACCACGTTAGAGATTGATCGATATCAGAAACTCGTGCTTGTTCTTGTTTTTTTTTTTTTTTAGTTTTTTTTTTCAGTTTTTGTACTTGCATCTAGGAATATCATACATTAGAATAACTTTCAGTGCGCACGCAATCCTTACGTTTACACACGATATTTACCGATATTCATAAATTATGAACCAAGATTAGTTGGCGTCATTGACAACACCCCAATAGCACCAAATAATGACAGATGAAAATAATTAATGTTTTTAATTGCTCATTTACATTCATATTTATATACAGAGAAACATTTACACTTAGTAGTGACAAGGACGTGCACCCTTGCGCAAGTCTGATCACCATATGTATAATCGATTTATGTAATTCAACACAGGGCTTTGTCGGCTTCCTCTAGAGACCATACATTACAAATGTAAATAAATAAGAAATGGTCCATGTTTTTTTGTACGAAAACAAAGGAGGATCAAAATAACTTTTACTGCTAAATCTAATAATTGAAATCTCTAATTAATGTTTGTAACTAAAATGTTTGATTTTCCATCAGACGAATATATATGTAACCCTGGTAAAATACTAGCCGCAATATACCACTCGGCTAGAGAGAACTTCTCTTTAGCTCGATTGGTTGAGCGTCAGACTAGTAAGCCAGGTGTCCCAGGTTCGATTCCTAGCGGAGGCATTGAGATGAAAAATGACCTATGTTACATATAAGATATAACAAATAACTGTAGAAGAAATGATAATTGCTAAATCTTCAATGATCACAAAAATTTTTAACCTTTGATCCAGTATTCAGTGTAGAGCGTACATTTCTGTTTGGAAACCCTGTATACACACCTTCAGAGTTACTTACTTTGAAATCGTAAGGCATGTAGATGTATTTATGCCAGGCGTAATGTCTCTCGCGTCTCTGTACCACCACCTGTAGCAAGTCTATGCTGTTGGCATGGATAATGGTTTCTATGGGAACGAGACTTTCAGTCCCCGTGCTTCTGGTAAAATTGTCGCTTATAGCTTGAAACATTATTTCTGGAATAACAAATAATGTTTAACTTAGTAGAAAGACAAAAGTTTAATTTTATACTTCCAGATTAGAAGCTGCGATTAATATACAGCGTGATATGCTATTTATAGAATATGCGTATTCCTTATAAGTAAATCGTTCTGTGAATTCCTCTGATTTCTTAAAGAAATACAATATTATGTAATAGCTAGACAAACAAAGAAAAAATATCATTTTTAATACAGTACACTGTCCACTGAGTCAGTATTTCAGTTTTAATCCGAGAGTGATTGAAATAGGTCAGTATAGAATATAAACATGCACTTTGTTTACATATACATATAAAGGACAGTGTTACTATGATAACATTACCTACCTGTTCGGAATGAGATTCTACAATTAGGTATAGATAAATTATAGAATATGTTTATCATTAACAGCGATTTAAAACTAGTTTTACAAGGTTTCGAAGATGTCTGTTTACTTTATCAATCAAAGAGTTTTGGTGACTGAAACCTGACGACAACAGACAGTCTGAACACTCCTATACAACAAACAGTCTGAACACTCCTATATAACAAACAGTCTGAACAATCCTATACAACAGACAGTCTGAACACTCCTATATAACAAACAGTCTGAACACTCCTATACAACAGACAGTCTGAACACTCCTATACAACAGACAGTCTGAACACTCCTATACAACAGACAGTCTGAACACTCCTATACAACAGACAGTCTGAACACTCCTATACAACAGACAGTCTGAACACTCCTATACAACAAGCAGTCTGAGCCACACGTCCTCATTGGGTGGAGCCCTCTGTGTGTGGATTGGTCTAGAATTCAGAGATGGTTCCCAGGCTTAATGGTTACTATCCTGTCTACTGAGCTGAGTCATCTTTTGACACTATATATAATAGTTATTTCTGCTAAGGATAAACTTACCTGTTGTCTATTTACGAAGGGTAAATAAGATCCAAACAGACATCAGGGTAGATGTAGTCATGAAAATAGATCACAGGCGAAATAAATTTCACTTTACGATATCAACACGACATGTTTTGTATCTGCTAACTTCCAGGAAGTGTTTACTTCCGGTAATCGACCATTCTTGGTGGATCAAGATTTTCTAAGTATATATCTATGTATTGTTTGTATGGATACTAGGTTAACAAAACTACAACAAAAATAACTGGCTTGTCGGCAAAATCTCAATTAAAACTCAAATTTGATGAAACTAGGGCAAATTATCAATAAAAAGAAGCTTTACACGGAAACCTATGAAAAAGTACAAGGAAAATAAGACTAAAATATGTTTTATTCTCTTTACTAGTAATATATCTTTAATTGTCTATTCATATATCGTTTTTCCGATCGACATTTCAGTATTTCTTTATGTTAATTTTTTCAAATGAATTTTCCTAATAAGCGTGTCTAAACCCCTCGGTTAATATCATCACTAAAATGATCAGACATATATAGTTATTTTATAATTGCTATATATTTCTGATAGCGTCAATATCCTCACCTATATCAAATTTTTGTATAACTAGATATAGATAATGAAATAACGCTTTGAAAGAATTTTTAATACAATTTACAATAGAAATGCTGTAGATATTTAAACATTAGTTGAGTGTTTCGTTCGCTGGTGCTTACTCGGGAACCTTATTCATCTTGACCATTGTGTCTTGATCAAAACTCTGTTTTGTGTATAATACACTTTTATACATGTAGATCACATACATATGTGTATAGGACCACAGGTATTTGTTGGTTTGTCACATCTAACCGGAAGTCTGCACGCGATGGATCACAGGCAACAGTGGACAAGGCAAAAGCATTCTCAGGTAATATTCATATATTTAAATATCAGTATATTTTAATCGATTTTATACCATTTTAATTTATAAAACCAAAAACCAAATATGATTTTGAATAAGCAGTTTGTAATAACCTAGATATCGTGTACAGCAAAAGAGTACAGAGCTATTATTTTGCGCGGTCGCCTCTTAGGTGTAAACAAATATAGGTCTTCAGCACCACTGACAAATCCTAGGAGGATGAAACAACTGTATGATGTAGCACTGACGAGTCCTAGAAGGACGAAACAGCTGTATGTTGCAGCATCACTGACGAGTCCTAGAAGGACGAAACTGTTGTATGATGTAGCATCACTGACGAGTCCTAGAAGGACGAAACTGTTGTATGATGTAGCATCACTGACGAGTCCTAGAAGGACGAAACTGTTGTATGATGTAGCATCACTGACGAGTCCTAGAAGGACGAAACTGTTGTATGATGTAGCATCACTGACGAGTCCTAGAAGGACAAAACTGTTGTATGTTGCATCCTATTGTAAATTTGTAATGAACGGTGTTTATTACTTGCGGTTTTTGTGTAAGATGGAAAAACATGATAAATATTTAAACAGATGCCTCTATGCTTTTTTTAGATTTTACAAATTTATTGCATTGATGGGTTTGTGAACCTTTACCATATTAAATTAACAGTTTTGTCAACTAAGTTTGATTTTCCGCCTTTTAAGTTTCAATACAATATTTCTCTAGCACCACTAACGAATCCTAGAAGGACAAGACAGTGACACGATACAGTTTTTAATTAATTGTTTAAGTCTGCTCGCGAAAATTTGTAATGAAAGTTTCAGTCCACTTGCCTTTGGTAAAATATCCCAAGAAATCTATGAATTATAGAAATGACAAGAATAACGTCGTAATAACGACTCATTTTTTGACCATTTTATTGTGTGACATAATTTGATATTATTGAGGAACAAAGGTTGAATATGATACCCATTAAACGGAACATAATGTTATTAGTTTTAGACATTGTTCCTGTTGTCACTGCAGAAATAGAACTGAAATATTCAGTGTATCATATATCACATAGTCACAGAGATATAACTAATTTGTTGTCGTCGATGCCTAAAATAACATTAAGAGTTATATATCTGTCAATCTCCTCATTATTGTGTGTCGCTTTATCGATCATGTATATTATAGCTACTGTGTACACGTACAGGTCATCCAAGACTGACCTAATTGTCCATCAGAGAAAACATTGGCACATAAGAAATTCTCCAAGAAATTTGGAAATGAGGGGTACTACTGTAAGTCATTTTTCGGTCATTCAGTGACACGCTTAATATTTAGCACGAAAATTTTGGGGTCAAAATTTGGAGGAGATAAAATGTTTTTATTGTATAAGTTCTTACAACCTTAATATTGAAGTGAAAGTTTATCACTGAGATGCTAAAGAACCAGTCAGGTTAACACATTTTACATGTTATTTATAATTTTTTAATTTGTCATGATGTTTAACATTATACATATTGTTACGACAGGTGATTCAAATATGTAATTTCACATCAACATACGTTTACTGTATATGATGCATTGTGTTGATAGAAATGCTCGCCTGTGTACACGACACCTGGTGTAATAAAATAGGAATGAATATGTACATATAGTTATAGTACTGATCTCTATACAGGAATGGCCAACAGAAACTGTCTTCCAGCATGTTCACTTGTACACGGGAGAACATATTCCCTCGACAGGTGCTCGGAATTTCCGGCGTCAGCGAGTTCCTTACGACCAACCCAAATCTGTAAAATACCGACCAAATGTGGCCATTGTAAGTATTTTGTCATTCGTATACAGATATTGTATCAGGTAAATATCAAATACAACTGTTGTATCATTTTCAGATCACGAAGTGAAGATTTTAACGTCATAAAAGTGTTTTCTTATTTGGAGACTTTTAAAAACACCACTGAAAAAATATGTATTTATATCATTAGACAACGATGGTTCATAAAAGTACTTCGAAATAGAAATGTCAATGCGTAGTTTAATTATTTATAAATAATATTTCCAATCAATTACTCAGAATTTGAATTTCTGTGTGGCTATTTTTAATGAAAATTCAACAAAATAGAAAAACAGAAATGATTGTCATAGACAAAAGACTATTCACCATACAGATATTACACTAATTTTTATATACTTTCAGCAGTAACAATAAAGCGATCCTTTTTCAAATAACTATTTTAATACTAATATTTAATTTTAGAAAAAGGTATACTGTTTAATATTTGACATATATCGCGAGATATAAGCAATATTTTACATAGATGACGCGTTATACGAAATGCTTATAGAGATTATGAGTAAATATTTAACAGAGATTACGTGATTTAAGTAATATTTAACAAAGATTACGTAATATAAGTAATATTTAACAAAGATTACTTGATATAAGTAATACTTAACAGAGATCACGTGAGATCAGTAATATTTAACAGAGATCACGTGAGATCAGTAATATTTAACAGAGATCACGTGAGATCAGTAATATTTAACAGAGATCACGTGAGATCAGTAATATTTAACAGATATCACGTGAGATAGGTAATACTTAACAGAGATTACGTGATATAAGTAATATTTAACAGAAATGAAATGATAAAAGTAATAATTTATTCTAGTGACATAAATGTTATTTCACAGATGTGTTTTCTAGGTTACGCGATATTAGTAATACTTTGAGAAGTGACACTGTATAAGTAATATTTGTGTTTGACAGGTGTCGTGATATAATTGATATTTATGTTTGACAGGTGGGGCTACTTGTCTTCTTCATCATGACCACAATCACTGCAGTCACTGTTCTGTTATTAAGGGAGTTAAACCGGAAGTACGAATAAATAAGTGATTTGCATGCTATAAAATAAAAATAATATATATTAGTTTTTTCCCCATTTTTTCATACCTAAATGTCATTATATTTATAGCAAACCGTGTTGATATTGAAATATTATGTTATTTTAGATGGGAATCACATCAGTTTAACCAAGACACATTTTAATATTGTTGAACTTTAAATTTTAAACCAGTCCTTAGTGTTGAAATGCGTTACAGTTTCCAGTTTTAAAAACACGAAAGAAAATACCGACATGTAAGCAGAATCTGAACTGAAACTCAAATACATATATTTAACATCTACTTGTTGTTTTTTTACCTTTTTAATAAATACCTTTGTTGTGGCAAGTAATCATATGCTTTACTTACAGTTACCCGGAAGTACATGTAAAGGTCAAGGTAAGCCCAGAAGCACTAATGTCTGCATATCCTGGAATGTTCCGTACCGTTGACGAAAAAACCGAAGATTTAAACACCGAACAAAAACTTGAGGGATTAAAACCAGTCAGACAATTTGTCAGCATAGGATCAACATGTAGTGTTTCGTGTGATTCATCTACAGCAACTTCATCTATCCGAGATGTTCCGAACGTCAACACACAGCCGCCATTTACACTGCATTCGAACACATTGAGGGATCAAATGATCAAATCTAATATCACAGGTGTATCCAGGCCGCCAAGAATACGAGACAAGAGATCATCGTATCCAGATGATTCCCTGTACCACGGATGTTGCGTGTCGTAAGGCATATCTGTTTTCTTAGTTACAAGAGTGTTTAGTTTACACCAAAATTGGCGTAAGAGTCGCAAAGATTGTACAAAAGACACACATTTAAGTTAGACACAATGGAATCAAAGTATGATTTAAACTGCATCATACAGCTGTTTCGTCCTTCTGGGACACATCAGTCATGATAAAGGCCTAAATTTAAAGCCAATGGGGCGACTGTGAGAATCCAAAGTGATCGAAAGAAAAGGGAAAATCCAGACGAGGAGGTGCAGCAGCCCCATAATGGAATCAATATTGTTATTTTCATTTTAGAGATATTTTTAGAACAATGTCAAGTAAGGCAAACCCCGGGGACTAAAAGTCAACGAGCTTTGTCTACCACCTGTTATCTCAATTATTATTATTATTACATTCTTAACGGCCCGTCAACACATAAAAGGTCATTAGGGGCATCAAACGGTAAAACACACAGCGATCCACAAGGAAATAACATTAAACAAACCAAAAGGTAAAAGACGAATGTTAAAAATCTTAAATGGGTATGTAAACACAAAGGTTAAAATGGTACGTCAAAGTCAATAATATAGACCAACATCTTTCAGGTAATGTTGAATTTTACAAATCTCAACAGTTTCAAAAAGGGATTTTAGACATGTAATGTTACGATAAAAACATTCTCAAGTAGACAGAAGGTCACTGCAGTCCAATAAAAAAATGATTAACGGTGAATGGCTCATCACATCCAATGCACCAAGGATTATCTCCGCCTTTCAAGATATATGAATGTGTAAGGTATGTATGGCCCATCCGAAGACGGGCAAGGAAACCTTCGTCTCGGTGGTTGTCTCTACAGCATTGAGACCATTCACCAATAACAGGTTTAAAGGAGTGCAATTTGTTATCTAAAAGGTTGTACAAAAGTCACTTATGCGAATAGCACCTCTTAGTACTAATTGGTTTCAATATTTAGGCCCCAAATATCACCGATGAGTCAATGAGGACGAAACAGCTGTATGCTATTACATCACTGTCTATTCCTCGAATTTTATTTAATTATTTGACTATCTAATTCCAAACTTGTATTGCAACATGCCATTCAGATGGCTTTTGTAGTCTTAGACTTCTAGACTTTTCAAAGTATTGTCAACATTTAAAAAATCAGTTTGAACAAATAACGTCGATAGGGACAACCCTAGTAAATGAAAAATTAAAATATTTGAAATTTGAAAAAGAATCAAGGCGCCACTGAGCAGAGAAATTGCGAGGTGTTGTAGTTGGATGTACATTTCGGGTAGCTACACACAGAACGCCTGGTACATTTCCTTTACCTGTGTTCAGTTCTCAGTTGTGCAACTCCAGAGAAACACAGACATTAACATTTCTACGGGTGTAAAACAGTATTGATATATAATAATAACTTATAACACCATACATCATTTTCATTTCAAAAGGTACAAACATGACTTAATATCAGACCGGATTTTTTTCAACGTTTCGTTACCAGTTTCTCAATCCGTTTTTCAAGTTCTATCTATGATCTCAATCGAATACGTTACAAAAAGAAAGTAAGAAAGCCATATTTTATTTTTGTTGGAATTATAACAGTTTAAGCTCTGTATAAAGTCATTAACACAGATATCCTTGTTTCTACATCTGCCAAGTGACCATCATGAATCTCTATACGTATTTAATATAACGATCTTATCAATTTTATTTCGCTTGCGAAATTCCCCATTCTTATCCCTAAGCCTCTTCTTGTGAAAAACAAAAACACTCCAAAACCGGATGTTGATTACGCATTCTATAAAACGAAACGGATTACGGGAACGCGTGACCGACATTAATATATTAGAATAGAGGCATGTTCTATAATATACACATGTATTCGATGTTCTATTGAAATAAATAATAAGTCAAATATTGAAAATTTTGAAGTCCATTGAATCTTGGATTAAATACAGTTTTAATGTCCCACTTCAGAATTTTGTTGCAACTGGGGACATTGTGTTTCATAAGCAAATCTTTGTTCTCTACTTATAATGCATTGTCCTTTTGTATTGAAAGACGTTATTTACTTGGGAATCTTTTGTACAATCTTCTATCAATTTCTATGATAATAAAATAGTTACGGTCTATAGAGTACATTGTTGTAACTGACTATTTCGGAGATTAATTTCTTTTTATGTGAAACATAACATGTAAGAGATATCGTCTTTTTCCAGAAACTTCTATCATATAAGTCCCAAGACACTGAGAACTATTGAGGGACATTCCAGAACTTTGATACAGCTCACAAACACGAGACAGTTATTTCAAGTTGAGAACTGCAGGTATGTTTTTTGTTTTTAAGTGCAAGACGAGACTTAACATTCGAAATCTTGATTGTTCTTATTGATTTGAACGAACAGTTCAAATGGAAGATGATTTTGGAGAAAAAAGTATCCATTTTTATGTTGACTTAATATACAAATATCCTGTTTATTAACAGAACCATATTGATTGCAATTTCGATGAATCTAAAGCATAGTTTGACAAAAAAAATCAAGATGACCCCTGAAAAGGACAAGGATAATATGTCCTGGTCTTCTTTAAGGGTAAACGTCTTCAGCTTGTTTACGAAACCGAATGTCGGAAACTCAACATAGATTCACAAGCTTTAAGGAAAAACGATATTTTCTTTACGTTAGGTAATTACCTGAATAGATAGAATTAGTACATGTGCCCTTAAAATGTAAAGGTATTATCATTCATTGAAATATTCAGAGCTATAACCTTAATTTTGTTTACTCTGTATAGTTATGATCTTCAGATTTCCCCCTCAAATCACTGAAGAAAACCGCATTATCTCGACGTCGCAATGAATGAAAGAAAATGTTTATTTTCCACAAATGATATCCCCTCCCTCTTTCCTATCTTGACGTCGCAATGGACACAGGCGAATAATTTTTTTAACCACAAGAGATATTCCGTGTATCCTATATTGACGTCGCAATAGACACTAACGATGCTTATCCTATCTTTACGTCGCAACGGACACCAGCGAATATTTATTTACCACAAGATATTTTCCGTGTGTCCTATCTTGACGTCGCAATGGACACTAGCGAATGTTTTTTTTTTACCACAAAAGATGTTTTCCGCGTATCCTATCTTTACGTCGCAGCGGACACCAGCGAACCCTTATTTACCACAAGAGATCTTCCGTTTCGGTTATATAAACTCTTCTAAAAAATATTTAGCTGATCACAAGTTCAAACTATACGATGATTTTGTAAGGTTTTATTTATTTGTTTGTTTGTTTTCGTTGATTCAGAATGTTCACCGGGCTGTTGAAAGAGTAACATTACAGATATATTGATCAACATTAATTTATTCCAATAGTGGCATGTTCAATAAAATAAACATGTACCGGTTGTTCTTTTGAGAGAATTAAAACATTGAAAATTATGAAATTTATTGAATTTTTGATTGAGTCTTTTTTTTCTTTTTTTTTATTAAATTATTGATTTTGAAAGCTTTCGATCTTCCGTATAGTCGTCTCTAACAATGAGGCCCTTAGCATCACTGACGAGTCCTAGAAGGAGGACGCTACTGTGTCAAGCAGTTAATGACAAGCTTCGTTCATTCGATGTTGTAGAAACGATAAAATAGATTCGAGATGTTAATCATGAAATGGAATTAAAGTAGAATGGGGTTGGAAACGTTTTCAGAATACGTTTTTTTTTCGAATCTGTATTCATATATATTCATTATATCGTAATACGAGTATTTCTTTATTTTATTCATTGGGCGTTCTAATTTCAGCCAGGCCATTGGCTGTGACGGGTGTACCTGTATGACACAACAGGTGTTGACCACTGCTGTTGTACTGAAGACAGACTTGGAATATACCGCGAAAACAACGATGGATGATCTTGAAATCCAAATGTTTTATTTTGATGGTTGTTGTAAATGCTTAAATGTTGGTTCTAAGAATTGAAAGTGTATGTTTTTGTGTGATGGAATGTTCTGTTGTGTAATTATATAATGTTTTGATTTTTAGAAAGTATTCATGAAGTGACTGGGGATAATATCACGTTGTAACATAGTATTAAGTTATTGAGTCTGTGAGGTTGTGAATTCAGTGGCTCAGTGATCAGGTTCACTTTGTCTATCAAGGCAATAAATGACGATGGAACAGTGATAGTTGCTTATGACTAATATCACTTAATGAAATAAATAAATAATTTCAGAATAGATAAAGAGACATAAACATTTAAAGATAAAAGCGTGTATACGTCTGACCCCCTCATACGCCAAGTGAAAATTTAGCATAAACGAATATATCACTGGTATATATTCCCCCCCACTTCCTTACTCTACTAAATTAGTATTTTTGACAGACAGGAGAATATCTTGGACATTAACATATACAATCATTGTATTCATTATAATAATGTTGATTATAGCGTTGTCATTCTGTCATGTGATACACTATTGTTATGGCGTCTTAAGTAAATTACGACACTCAGATTGTGATGAAGCAAATTATTGAACTCGATTGATTTATTCAATATGACATGTCGCTCATGTTGTATATCTCTGTCTATAAATAACTGCAATGTTGAACTTTCAAAAAATGATTAAGATGTAAGTCCGATAACTCTGTCATACACGAGTAAATAAATTGTATTGACATCTCTTCGGCTTATCTTAGATCAAAATAATGTGTCATTATAAACTAGTAAAACGATGAAGTTCTCTTTTGAATTCCGCATGTAGTTTTGGACAAAATACTTTCCAATTGCTCATATTAAGGGTATGTATGGTTAATTTTTCAAAAAATGATATAGGATGAGAAGTGTTGGTGCTAACCTAGCAGGTGTGTAAAAAAAAATTAAAGCAGTTCTTTCGTCAAACTTTTTATACGTAGTTTTCGTTGTCAATTAATGTGAAATTTCCATGGTTTTCATACTTTATTTGTCATTATGCAAACACAGATGCAAATAAAAATTATGTTGAAGTTTTTATGATGAGGAACTACCACTCATGGTTACCTACTTCACACTTCTAGTTCCACAGGTGTGATTGATCTAAAACTTGTCATGAATAATCCGGAGATGATGCTCACCAAGTGCTATTACTTTTTGGAACGGTCGAATCCGATATTCCGATATTGCTATTGGTGTCATTGATTCGAAAATAGCCGGGTATGTTAAGGACTTACTCAGGTCACTAAGCCCATTTCCTTCTCTCTCTACCCTCACTATGACTCCCGCACCTTCATCTAATGGAATGATATCATTATCTCTACTTCCATAACCCACAAACCAATGTCACACCCCTCCTTTCCTTCTCTCTCTACCCTCACTACGATCCCGGTACCTTCATCTAGTAGATTAATATCATTATCTCTACCTCCATAACCCACACACTCACGTCACTACCCTTTCCTTCTCTCTCTACCCTCACTACGACCCGGGCACCTTCATCTAGTAGACTAATATCATTATCTCTACTTCCATAACCCACACACTCACGTCACTACCCCCCCTTTCCTTCTCTCTCTACCCTCACTACGACTTGTACCCTGTACTATATAGTAACAAAACCTAAACTTTTTTTCACAATAATTTCGATACAAAATATTAAAACTCATAACAGAATGTCTAGGTGAAAGGTGAGTGCGTTACCACTGCACCAGCCGACAACCTGAAGTATCACCACTCCGAACTTTCATCACCACCGCTTCCCTGCATCCTTTCTTTACGCTCTGCAACCCGGCCCTTACACTGTCTAGTACTATCACCACTTCTTATTTCCGATGGAACAAACTCACCACCCTATTACTCCTCCCTTTTCCCCCCACACCCTCACAACAATTTCGGCCCCTCCACTGTCTATTGGTATCACCTCTCCTTACTTCAATAGTTCACAAATTAAACCCCACTTTTTCTCTCCTTTTACTCTCTACCATCGCCATCATTTCAACTGATCAGATTTTCATCTTCGATAGTTCCTCAACACGAGTTCAAAGAGGAACTACGCTTTAGACCAGACATCAACCCCATCCCCATTCTCGAAATATACCGGCTTTATATATTATATGACAACGTAACCTGTATTCAAGTGCAGGATAAAAGCACTATTATGTGTAAGTGCCTTAGAGAGATGGCGTTACCACTTGAAATACTTTACTAAAACTGTTGCGGTGTTAACGGAATTTAACTCTTGGTCAAATCTTGCCCGGTATTTTGTGACCAAATTTGATTCATAATTATTGTTATCCTTAAACAAAAGTATCGACAAAACTGACTAATACTCCCCGAAAACTACTTTATTGGACATATGATTTAACCAAAGGGCAATAATTATGTACGTAAGAAGCTGCAAGCTCTGAATTCGATACACTGCACATTTTCTTAGTATGTATACACCAAGTTTCAATGACTCCTAAAATATGCAAAAGAGAGTTATCGTTCTTGCACAATGCAATTCTCCTTATCGAGATCTATCTACCTAGATTCGTGTTGATGCATCTTATAGATTTTGTGATATGCTCCTGAAAAAATCATGACGGACGGACGGACGAACGGAAAAAGCGGCGACTATATGCATAAAATACGTGAAAACAAATAAGCTACATAGCTAAATCTTATTTTTTCTGCACCGAATATAGCTTAATGTCATCTTTCTAATGTTTACTTCAAATGTTGGTGACAGTGAATGCTACCTTTATTTTAGTTACCTTGTGTGACGAAGATGAATCACGAGCTTCGAGATTTTGTTTCTTGGAAAAATTACCTATGATTTTCTTAACACATCGGTCATCTGGATATGGCATAGTCACACTGTTCTACATGAGTATATGGAACAAAAAATAAAAATACTATATTTGGCAACATTTTATAAAATATATTCTTCAACATGAATATACCAATATATGATTGTAAACACGCGTTATGGACGCCTCCAAGACATTTTTTCTTGTAGTTGGTTCCAAAATAATAAAGATTCACATTTACGGACGATAATAAATCTATATTTGTAATTACTAAACTATTTTTGTTACTAGTTTGTATAAAACACATATAACTGAATGATTTGGGTAAGTGTTTACGGACTTCAGACTTTATAGGGTGAAAAGTGCCCCGACACAAAATGTCACAATTTTACGTTTTTAAGGTCAAAGTCATTGACGAGTCGTTATTTATAAAGCGTATGTGCCTCACACAGTCAGCGGTTAGATGCTGAACGCTAGAACAACATGGAGGTTTCTCATTTTATTTCCCTTTTTCTCGTATTCATATTGATAAAGGTCAATATGGCAGACGGTAAGTTGTCTCTTAAAAGTAAGTCAAAGTCGGGGAAAATGCAGAGAATGTCGCAGGAGTTCGATTGGTCTGACCTATTCGATCACCAGATTGATAGTCTGGAAACACACCTTCTCACTGAATCCAAAAACATGCTAAATGGTTTATTTGAAGAAACCGGAACCGGAAGTTCAGGAAATGAGCAGGTGCGGAACGACATGGATGATTTGATTACACAGTTAGGAGATTTACGGAGAAATATGGATACATTGTCAAAGGCACAGGCTCTGTTAGAGAAGAGAATGATTGCTAGTCTTCGTACACGGGCGGAAAATCAACAAAGTACCATGAATGTAGAGAAAATGATCCGTGACCTTAATAAACTGACCGGTAAATTAGCTGATATGAGTGGAGCTGTAACCAGCCTCACTGAGAGAGCAAGCGACATCAGTCTCCGGAATCCGGAAGCTACAAGTAGGTACACTTGGATAAAATTCTGTACACGGCATAAACTATTAGCAATGTGACTTTATTTTGTTGATCGTCAAAAACCTAAAACTATTTAATGAACAAATTATCTTAACGGCAGGTTCTTTAGCAAAATTACGTTTCCATGTATAAGTCCAGGTCGGTTCAATGAAAACATATTAGGGCTATATACAGTGTTCAGTAAACAGGGAAATGAATACTCGCTACAGATTTAGCTCTCTTGTTGTTTTATGTCATACTGACATTTTGTAAATATACTAAGACACGTGTAATAACACTATTGTGACGTCATAAATAAGTCACATCATGGTGACGTAATATGATTGTCTCGGTAGTGCAAAAGTGCCGTCTACGTCGAAATGAGTATGTGTTATAGGGATATTTAGCTTATTTTTTTCAGAAATACGAGTTATATGATAAATGGAATCTAATACTCCTGTCGATGTAATATGAAATATATTAAACTTGTTTTTTTAATTTGATATGTAACACGCCTAAGTGCTCGTGACATAAAATGATTGAAATGTTTGAATGGATTTCATATTACATCGATATTAATGTAAGAGACCTCATTGTTCTGTATGTTTTGGTTTCATGCACACGTAAATACACGTCCTTTGCTGTGACAGTCGTTCTTCTGTATGTAACGAAATGAATTATTTACTGTTAATAATTATTATTATTACTTCATTCTGAACGGCTCGTCAACACATAAAAGGTCATTAGGGCCATCAAACGGTAAAATACACAGCAAACCAAAAAGAAATAACATTAAACAAACCAAAAGGTAAAAGACAGATGTTAAAAATCTTAAATGGGTATGTTAACACAAAAGATTAAAATGGTATGTCTATTATATAGACCAAGATCTTTCAGTGATGTAGAATTTTACAAATCTCAACAGTTTCAAAAAGAGATTTTAGACATGTAATGTTACGATAAAAACATTCTCGAGTAGACAGAAGGCCAATTTTACTGTTAAACATTGGTAAGGCTAAAAAAATATTATACACATCTTTCACAGTTCATAGCTCAGGAATAACTATTTAGCTTATGTATTGTCTTAGTTTATTTAAATGTAGCCACCTAAACAAATGAAATATAATTATGCTTTTCTAAATTATATTACAAGGTGTTCCCGATATTTGTTACAACTAAACACATCTAATTACATTAAAACAAATAATTGAAAATCCCAACAGCTTTTATCTTTTGAGCCATGGCGATGTGGTCGTGCACCGTTACAATAATGCTGATAATTTTTATTCAAAAGATCCCGTAGACTGCCAGGCGGTGAGGAATTGCAATGACCAATACGGAGATGGTGAATACTTCATTTACCCGAGAGTATTGGAAGGTCAAAAGGTCAAGGTCTACTGCAGAGGGATGGGCGGCCCTGACCCTAAGGAATATATCACCTTACATAACACTAACACCGCTACGTACAACTACTCTCTCCGATACGACAACGACTACTGCAGATTCCGAGACAGAGATGGTGATGCAGTGTCGACCTTCCATAAAATTCGGATCGATGTCGAGGTAACGTTCATGTATGGCTAAAAGTTAAATTTGTCACTGTTGTGATGTATTTCGTTTCGACATTTGAGCTCTACAGGGGTTGTCTCATTTCCTTAAAACAAATTTTTCTTTATTCATTGTTTAAAAATTGTAATAGGAAGGAGTTATGGAAAAATATTCTGCCACCCCCCGGTTCAAACTAGCGACCCTTCGGTATGTAACCGGACACTCTACCTCTCGATTAAAATGAAATCCTCTACGAGGTGATGCTAGTAAGGCGACCTGTAGTCTCAACTTCTAAAATTGTATAGAGATCAGAAATAATGTTATGAACGTTTGATCCTATATTGATGTTTTTGACAATGGACAAAAGACTATTTAAGGTAAAAAAAAACTCCGCTTCAATTTGGATGAATGCAGAGTTCTGAATTCTCAAGGGAGAGATGCGCTGTTTCTATAGTACAGTTTGCGTTCCCATGATGCATTATTAAAAATATCTGCCATCCCTGGCAGCAATCTGGTTGGAGCGTCATGGTAGGGGGAAAAGCTAAAGAAACACCTGATATCCTGAGACATCGTGTATTTAATTGTCAACATCATAGAGTATCGCATGTGCTGTTACCGTGTGTATTTGGATTGTCGGGTTAGTTTTCATAGTATCCTTGAGTTTTGGCCCGTTGGTCAGGTTAGTTTTACGATGGCATCGAATTTTGGCATGCTTATACCGTGTGTATTTGGATTTTCACGGTATCCTCAATAATCGGCATGCTTACGCCGTGAGTATTTGTATTGGTAGGTTAGATTTACGAAGGCATCGAATTTCGGCATGCTTATACCATGTGTATTTGGATTGTCGGCTAAATTTTACGATGTCATCTTGAAAGAGGGTTGTTGTACGTGAAGGTTCGCTTCTGCGCGAAATAAGGTAAACAAGTCAAAGAAGCTAAACGTGCAACAACCAAATAAGGCAGTAAAGGGAAATAACCAAGGTGAGGAAAGTAAGCCAAACGATCCCGATAAGTCACAATAAACTAGACAATCGAAACAGGCAAGAAAAGTGAAAAAAAAAAAAAAATTACATTCTTAACGGCCCGTCAACACATAAAAGATCATTAGGGCCATCAAACGGTAAAACACACTGTGATCCAAAAGGAAATAACATTAAACAAACCAAAAGGTAAAAGACAAATGTTTAAAATCTTAAATGGGTATGTAAAAGACACGAAAAAACAAAAAAAACAAGCAAAACATACCAAATATATCAATTATCCCAAACATACCAGACATACCAACTTGCAAAATAAGCTAGATAAGCGAAATAAGCCAGATTAATTGAAAATTCAACTACACACGGAACAACCATGCCGATGGCATCTTTAACACTAAGAAGACAATCCAAGCACACAATACATGAATGCTGGAACTCGACGGGAGCGAAAAATATGCTAAAGAAACATCACATCCCTCTCGAGGATGTACGACTGATATACACTGATCAAGCGTGATGAAGGATTCGCATTATGAATGATAAGAATCAGATAGCTCTCCTATTTGGTCTTTTATTCACGCTTCCAAGTACTGGAGGTTCGAACATCTTTATTAGGTAAAATAAACGATGCATAATGAAGTGGTATCGAAAAGAAAAGGTTACAATAATTAATTCAGAATAGCAACATTGTCCATTATATACCCATTTTTATTGTATATTGTGAAACCTCACTATTAAATCAAACTTGGAACTAGACGAAATTCTTAATAATAGGGTGGTCTGCTTATCGCCTCTTTTGTCCAGTTATTGGTTTTAGAACCTTAAACATAGAGCAACTGCAGCATGGAAGACATTTACATACCGAAATATGATTTAGACAGATGAACACGTGATGATAAGCACCAGCTGGTAACTTTGTGACCCGTCAGAAATCTGATTAGTGTAATGGGTCTTTTGGACTTTTAAAACTGGTTTCTATTACTAGATGGTCTTCATGGTGAAGCTTTCAATACAAAGATATATAGACAATTTTTGGGTGACTAAAATGAAGTGGTCTCAATAGAGAGGCTGTCTTAATTTTGAGGTTGTCTTTATGCGAGGTTTCAGTGTATTTACGTCATAGTCATTTAGTAAAAGTTTTTTTTTAATATTATTAAATTTGTTTGTTAATATGATAAATAATAATGCAAATCTACTAAAAATAATGTAGAGTCAGAATGTAATTAATGACTGTAATTGTGCCATTGCGATTGCGCGTATCCCAGTAGAAGGATTACAATTAGCATCATTAATGGAGAAGAGAAACATCATGATTTTTTCAGGACATGTCTGTGCAAAGGTATGACTTCCAATTCGCAGACATCATTGTTGAAAGACCGAATCATGAGGAGCCGACGAAATTTGGAGCCGGCGGAGGGTGTTCCTGGGACTATATGTATAGGAATTATAGGGACTGCATCGCCCCTGGGGGTTTCGTCGTTGACACTACAGGAACCGGCCTAGTGGTTGATCCCGAGGTAACGCTGTGCAACTGAAAATTAGTATGAGACGTGTTAGGGTAATATCTTAATATTTTTTTCTAAATGGTTTGTGACTCCCGAAAAATAGTCAATCAGTTAGCGGACGTATTAGCAACTGCTTTTATAATAAGATATTTCTGTGATATATTCGCTCTGCAAAAAAATTTGTGTGATAACCATGAACAAGTGATCCTGTGGAACACATGTGTAAGGACAACAGTATTGTCAGTTTTGTTTAGTTTGATGTTTAAATTGTTAAAAGAATCACAAAAAGTCGTTTTAAAAGACCATCTATTTGATATAACAAATACAACTGGTAGCTACATTGTACATGAAGGCAACGCTTATTCTCGTATTGCTGTTTTGTTTATGATGTATAACTAGCTGATAATTTCCGATATAAAAGAAGGTCCGTTGTCTGTACATATTGCAAATCATACACCATTCCCTTATAGTTACAATGGAGGACATACGGGTACGGAGGGAGGATTGAAGAGGTCATCCGTTCCAATAACAACGCACACGTGACAGCTGCATGTGACGGCTGGTGTGCATGGTGTTTTCCTGTAGGCGAAATGATTCTGAAATTAGCACCGGAAGTTGGTACGTATTAAATAATCAGGTCATCTTCAGAGGTGACCTATGTTTGACAACAGATGTTACGTACTCATTCTGGTAAGTTTTTATGCGCATGTGTACAGATATGGATATCTAGACGACCATGTTTTAACCATTGACATCCTCTGGACTGACCATATCAACCAGACAATGTCTGCACATTTGTCATCATTTGGAAACACTAGAGTGATTGGTTCTTGTTTATCGACATATGTCACTGTATTCACTGGAAGAGTAGACCATAGTTAAAGATTAGTGCCCAAAGCAGTGTGGTAATGTCGAGTACACAAGATACTAGCCTTTTGTATTAAGTTTTCTATTACATGTCAAGAAGAATTTTATAAATGTCATCTGCGAAATATGTGTATCTGGCTGCCATATTAGACAAAAAGTTCCATTGTTTTTTTCTGTTAATGGCTGCATGTATTGCCCATCCATATAATATAAGGCATTAAAAGATTCGAATGCGCATTTGTAAAATGAAATAATTGTCAAATCAAACATCGACATCATATGTTGAGCTCTCTTTTTCAAACAAAGGTAAACGGCGGTACAAAGACATGGTTGTGAAGTGTACTACGTGAAAGATAAAATTCAAAGAAGATATATACAGAGAACGTAATCAAGAAATTTACTGAATTTGCGATTGATAATACCTTACTATTGTTTTCAAACGAGACAGCATTTATCGAAGAGCTTATGAAAACAGGTCACAAAGTCCTTGCGAAACCCTCAATAAATTTCACTTTCACATCGTGTCTTTAAATAACAATGATAATACCATAACTATCATAGATACCCACCAAAATTTCATATCAATGGGTTTTTGTTTCTGGATAGGAACAGACTTTTCAATGGCTTGTTCTAAAATTCACATTGGAATAGGGATATCCAAACACAAGTTTTTTCAGGAGTTACCGTTTAAGTATTTCTTTTGTCTATATATTGCCCCAGTATGGATAACAATTCTGTTAACATGCCGGTTTTATTTTGTTGTTTTTCACATAGATAGAATATGACAAATCATGAATTACAAGGTAATGTGTTTGTTATAATGATGTAGTTCTCATACTGGCCATTGTCATACTGTATCAAACAATCTATGCCGAGATGATATACAGTTGATGTTTTTCAATGGTGCAAAATTTTGCGATTTTATTTAAACCTAGGTAATACAATATATATACATCATTAAAGGTGTTTCTCATTTGTAGGTGTCTTTTGTCTTTAATAACTGGCACTGTTTGTTTCTTAGCTAAACAGCAAAGGCCCTTACTTACTTAGATTGACCAATGTTCACATGACGGGTGTCGTCGATGAAGCAGAAAACGCTCACTATTACGGAACACATGGTCTTATTCGCCTTGAGCTTTCATGTGTCTCCGTGTCAATTTTTCTTTTGTTCATATTCTGCACTCGTTTTGTTGAATTGGAGTTTGGATTATGATTATGATGATATGTTGGTATTTTCTTGTGTTTTGTGTCATTGTAGTAATTGGCGCTGCTAAGATACAGCGTCTTGCCCACATAACTACTATTATTGTTTTTATTTTACGATATCGATGGCTTTAAACTGTGACATGTCAATTTCTTGTTTCAGGACTGATTGGGGACGCAACAGAACCACAATGTACATAAGGCGTTATATGTCGTTTGATTTTTGAGTGTAGGAAATGTGATTTCGTAACCTGACCAAATTACAATATAATATTAAGTACTTGCATACACATTGCTGTCATTAAACTAGTTCTTCAGCGGAATATGTTTGGTTTCTTATATATGTCATATACATTCCATTGTTCTAACAAATTATTGTAGAGTTGGTAATGTTCTCGAGGAATTTAATTTCAATATATTCCTAGTTATTAAAAATTTCAGTAGCAGCAGATAAACAGGAAATCAAAGACTCAAAGAATGTATATGGAAAAAAAACTGATCTCCTTTTGACTTCTCTAAGGCGGAGTAGAGAAAACAGTATATCTCTTCATCCTGGACAGTATGAACCTCGTGAAACACCTATACTGTAATTCAAATGTTTGCTTGGCCTGTCATTACCGACATGTCAGTCTGTGTATGGTGTTAGGGGTGCTAGATTGTGTTTAACTGATTGTTACCTTTCAATGATCATGCCGAAGACACCAGACAAGCTGTTCTCTCCCTCTAAATATACTTATATTTACAGAGCTGTCTTAACTTAATCCTATGCATCATGATCCGTACTTACATTGTCTCTATATGATAACACATATTATAAGCATAAGAAATTTATTTTTTGTAAAATATTTGACGTCAAAACAAAATTATCATTAAAATCTCTTTCGAGTTTGACATTATGAGACATATTTTTGCACACGACACACATTTTCGTGAAAACGACGTGTGAAAATCCCTTCTTATAACGTCAGCATTAATTTATCATCAAAGTATCGTATTCATTTAAAATGATTTTGGCTCACATAAATGATAAATAGATAGTTATACATACACATACATATAAACACACAGAAACTGCAATTAGGAAAATAACAATTTAGCTCATATCTCTCAATAATTGTTTTATTAACTACAAACAGAATCTGCAACTAGCAAAATGATACTTTAGCTCATATCTCTCAATAATTGTTTTATTAACTATAAACAGAATCTGCAACTAGCAAAATAATGATTTAGCTCGATATCTTTAACGCAAAATGTGCTAAATAAAGATTACAGTATATAAGCTTACAGTTTACATTCTGATAAAAACATCTGAAACGATTGACATATAATGAACAATATTTATTGCTGACAAGAGACTAAATCTAGAAAAGTTTTCAAATATTGTACAGATGAAAACAATCAGTGCATTATTTGCTTTTCATTTAAAGTAAGCAAACTGGATTTATGAAAATCCGGAATTATTTGATCTGTAGCCACTAAATTTTATTAATTGTTCCTTCATCATGTGCCGATATGTATGTAAACATGAAGACTTCGTTTTGAATTGCTAAAATTCTACACTAAAATATGCAGCATGAACATAAATGATACATAAAAGAAAAAAAAAACTAGTTGGTAAAACTAACACCTGCAATAGCATACCGATATTTGGGACATTATGAAAAGTTCATAAATATCATATCCAGAAAATCACTTTTTAACATTATCCATAGATCATCCATTCTGCTGATACATCTTTAACAAGCTGACTACTTACAGACATTATAAGATCGAGTAAAAACCCTGTACTACTTTGGAAATCCGTCTATTATTGACTGGGAAATATTGCACGAGTCATATTTTCATAAATTACATCCACAAGCCATGTCATTATCCTTGCATTCCGACGATAACCAATTCTCATGGACCCTCCAAACGAATAGTGTTGTTGAAGAAATCCTGCTCAACCTATTAATTTTCATCATATCTCACAGGGCTTGATACCATGTTTGTGAAATATTTTCAGTTTGACTTGAATTATATTAATTTCTTAAAAGTTATACTTAAAAATATTGTACAATCGCGGTCTTATACAAGCTGTTGTCACTTCCTTTTCGTTAAAGAAAAACCTTGCGTTGCATCCACCACAATAATCAGCCCTGTAAAAAAAAGGCAAATAATGTGATTACCTATGTTTAAACAATGCAGAAGCACACACTGTGACAACAGCACACGGATATATAACCTTTACGTTTTAGCCTTACCGCCTCTGTGTAACATTGGAAGGAGATCAGATTGTTAACAAAATTGGTGGGATGGCGGAGCATTTTTCATTTGATGACTCTTTTATGGATCAAGCTTGTTATGAAGCCGCGAAAAATTAAACAAATGAAAAAAATAACCTGTGCAGTATTCTATAAAACTTTCATATTTTAATCACTCTGTCTATCGGAACAGAATCAAATTATAAACTGCACAAATAAATACACACATTTAGGTTTTTAGCAAAACTTTTTTCAAGAATTTTGAAGCTTAAATCATTACGTTGGTCTAATTGTTTCACACCTTCACCAGTCTCTGCATGGTGCTTTACCGCATGAACGCATTTATTTACATTTACAAGATACGCTAAAATTTGGACCAAAACTGCGCGGAAAAAGAAACGCAACTTCAACTTTATGGTTTACTAAAATAATAGTTATTAGCCTGTGTTAAATGCCTAAATGTGAAATGCAAGAGTTAACTTCGAAGATTGGATCATCCGTCTTCAAATGATTTAGAATTGGTGAGGACATCATTAGACGGCCGCCATGAATTAGGGTATCCTAATGTGTACAATGTTTAATATTGGCAGTAAGGTAAGGTGCCCCAATATTCCTCTTAATTTTCATATGACGATGTCTTAAAGAAGTTATGTTTCTTTATCCTCGCCATGACAATAAGTTTCATCTCTTCAGACAAGTCTAAACTGACCCAATCAAATTCTTTTCTCAAATGTTTCCCCTGTATTATCTGTTTGTATATACTTATATGTTTTATAAACTTTAACATTCAGCCATTTAATGTAAAAGATACCACACTGATCACTATAATCGCCCAGCTGTGTTTAACCGACACTTTAATGCAAATGGAAACGACAGACCCGATCAAGAAAGCGAGAACAATCAGGGTGATATTTTCAAACGAACATTTATCTGATAGAATTAGGCATTCGGATAAAATAACTATAGAACAATTGATCGTAATTGAAACAAATCTGCACGTCTCTTTAGATGACAAAGGGATGACTATACTTACACACAAGTAGCACGTGGAAAAAGAGGACACTGTTGTACGTCACAGGGGTTCAGAAAGCAGTTCACTCTTGGTTTTCCGTCTTTACAAGGTTTTGGCAAACTTCTTGTTTGTTTACATGTGTTTGTCACATCACGTCCGTTTAGGTAGAATTTTGCGTTACAGCCTCCACAATAATTGTCTCTGTGAAAGAGAAGGGAAATGAGTATGACTGATGATCACTGAGCTGTAACCAGTTTTTTTACCAATGACAGGTAAAAACGTCATGTCGATTTGGTTATCATCTCATTATCAAAAACAAATATTTATGATCAACTTCTATAACCAATAAATCGAGTAAAGGAAAATAAAATCCTGTGCGAATTGAAGAATAAACAGAAAAACTATCAGAATGATTGGGAATTTAAGTTGGCTTTTTAAATGAAACTATTTTAGTTTATAGAAATAAAACTAAAGGAAAAATTTGTGTTTTTCTACAGTAGTAAAGTTAATAACTTTACATTAATACGGTAGTCAAAACAACTTCGTTATTAAATACAAAAAAAAAAAAAAATCGACTTTAAATACAAGGATTACCTGCGCATACTTTATGCTTGATAAGTTTATTTTCAATACATTTCTATGCCCATAACATCACTGATAGACAGTGAAATCTTCATTTGGTTAAAAAAAAAAAATGAAAATTATATTGTCACGAGAGTTTTATTTTTTGTTTACATTCGGAGGAAGTTGCTTCTTTAAAGAAAATAATACAAAAATACATAATGATATATAAGACGTAAAAAAGATATTTACTTACACACATTTCGCCTGAGGATGGTTCGGACACGTCTCTTTCTCACATGGGATAAACGTGCAAAATGCCATTGGGACATCAGGGGGGCATGGAGTGGGAAGGGGATTGGGATCCGGAAGTGAAACAGGCTTTTCTGTAAAAAAAAAAAAAAAAAAAATCAAAATCTTCATGACGCTACGAATACACATTGGTTACATACATATTTTAAGACCACGCAGTAACCGCATACAGTGTAAACTGCTAATCCCCAAACAGGACAGGAAAACCCTGAGTGTGTCTGAATTACTATGCTCTGCGTATGTCTATATAGTTTTCGCATGAAATGGGAGGTGACGTTTTTTCTTACTTTTGTTCATATTTTGACTATTTCTTGGAATAGTCGGAGCTTACTACTATAAATTCAACCATTTTCGTGAGGTTGGGAGGGAGGTGGGTATTACTTATCAATAAATTCATATGTCTACGAAATCTTTATCAGATAATAATTTAAATGAACTTTAGTAGATTTAGAGTAAGTTTTATACACGAAATTGAGTGCCAATGGAAATGCATATTTTTGACGACCAAATTTGAGTCCCAATTGTAAAACGTAATGTCTTGTATGCATATATTTTCCTTGTACATAATAAATACTAGGATAATTGATATACATATGTCGTATATCTTGCTGGTATGCATTGTAACCCAGTCATTTTATGAATAATTCAAATCTAGCATGAATGCTTAAAAACATTGATATTGATTTCAGTATAAATATATGCTTCCGTGCAATTATATATGTTTCGCATGGACTAAGCCGCTTAAAAAATTAAAAAGTTTCCCTTTCGCATTTTAATTCATCAAATCTACCAAAAAACGCTTCATAAAAAAGAATCAAATGATCAATACTGGTATTTTGTCAATCACGTTTCCTAGAAACAGGTCCAAGATACAGTTTATTTCATTATGGCCTCTACTTGATCTTATTCTGAACTTGCATTCCCTTTTTTGTACCAATTTATCAATACTAAACGAAAACGTTTGTATTGTAGAGTTCACAAAATAAGAAGACAAAAGTCTGTCAAATACATTTGCACTCACTTCAATAGTGAAGGGCAATATTCCTTATCATTGAGAATAGTACGAGTTTCTCGCCTGGCCCAACTTTAAACGTTAATTACCATGGCAACAGTGGGGATTGATAAGGGGAATACATATGTTTTACATCTAAGACTGACAAGAAATTGAAAACAATAATACAAGATCTCATAACCGTATGACGAGTTTCTTGTCTGAGATATTGATCAACTCATTTTTACATTTAACCGATTAAAAGATAGTAGCTGATCTGATTCCATTCGGAGGATATTAAAGATTTTAAACGTAATATGACGGTTCAAATAGTTGACAATGTACGTAGATTTCTGAGTATCCATGTCAGTCTTTTCAATTACGGTGCCATCATAAAACAAAATAACAAACCAAAGAATATTCTAAGGAAACCAAAACCATATTACATTCCGGTTGTTTTTGTGAAAGTAAACGTTTTCCCCTCTTTATATGTTTTGAAAATAGTATGCAGTTAGCTTACCCATCAAAAGTTACATCTCTGTCCAGTTATACCAATAGAACTCCTTGTTTTAAACTGTTAAACGGTATTAAAAGTAAGTAAGTGTGAAAAATTTACGTCAGTTTCGAAATTTAATTAATTCATGGAAAACACTTTGGTAAAACCATTTAGAGAATAAGTTTTTTTTTAACTTACTGCAGACTGTTCCTCCACATGCTGTCGGGCAGCAGATTCTGTCTGAAATATAAGAAGCACGTTTCGTTTTAAGTGAACTTAAATTAACACTCAGATAAATAAATAATTGAATAAATAAACTTTGTATACTTCTGTATGATCATTAATTTTCGTGCGTGTGGAGGGATTTATTTTCGTTGATTTCATGATCACTCTTAATTCATGAACTCACATATCCTTGAATAAATAGAATTAGATTTTTTGAGATCTATTATCCACAAAACCAAGTGTCTACGAAATAGAAAGGAAGTTATTATGAAAATCACAGAAAATGAGTCCAACGAAAATATATGATTTTACAGTAATTTTTAATGAAGACTGGTTACTAAAACTAGTTAAAACTGAACACTTGTTACTAAGACTAGTTAAAACTGAACACTTGTTACTAAGACTAGTTAAAACTGAACACTTGTTACCAAGACTAGTTAAAACTGAACACTTGTTACCAAGACTAGTTAAAACTGAACACTTGTTACCAAGACTATTGAAATAACACTTGTTAATGAAACTGTATAAAATGAAGACTTGTTACTAAGACTAGTTAAAACTGAACACTTGTTACTAAGACTAGTTAAAACTGAACACTTGTTACCAAGACTAGTTAAAACTGAACACTTGTTACTAAGACTAGTTAAAACTGAACACTTGTTACTAAGACTAGTTAAAACTGAACACTTGTTACCAAGACTAGTTAAAACTGAACACTTGTTACCAAGACTAGTTAAAACTGAACACTTGTTACCAAGACTAGTTAAAACTGAACACTTGTTACTAAGACTAGTTAAAACTGAACACTTGTTACTAAGACTAGTTAAAACTGAACACTTGTTACCAAGACTAGTTAAAACTGAACACTTGTTACCAAGACTAGTTAAAACTGAACACTTGTTACCAAGACTATTGAAATAACACTTGTTAATGAAACTGTATAAAATGAAGACTTGTTACTAAGACTAGTTTAAACTGAACACTTGTTACCAAGACTAGTTAAAACTGAACACTTGTTACTAAGACTAGTTAAAACTGAACACTTGTTACTAAGACTAGTTAAAACTGAACACTTGTTACCAAGACTAGTTAAAACTGAACACTTGTTACCAAGACTAGTTAAAACTGAACACTTGTTACCAAGACTATTGAAATAACACTTGTTAATGAAACTGTATAAAATGAAGACTTGTTACTAAGACTAGTTAAAACTGAACACTTGTTACTAAGACTAGTTAAAACTGAACACTTGTTACCAAGACTAGTTAAAACTGAACACTTGTTACTAAGACTAGTTAAAACTGAACACTTGTTACTAAGACTAGTTAAAACTGAACACTTGTTACCAAGACTAGTTAAAACTGAACACTTGTTACCAAGACTAGTTAAAACTGAACACTTGTTACCAAGACTAGTTAAAACTGAACACTTGTTACTAAGACTAGTTAAAACTGAACACTTGTTACTAAGACTAGTTAAAACTGAACACTTGTTACCAAGACTAGTTAAAACTGAACACTTGTTACCAAGACTAGTTAAAACTGAACACTTGTTACCAAGACTATTGAAATAACACTTGTTAATGAAACTGTATAAAATGAAGACTTGTTACTAAGACTAGTTTAAACTGAACACTTGTTACCAAGACTAGTTAAAACTGAACACTTGTTACTAAGACTAGTTAAAACTGAACACTTGTTAATAAGACTAGTTAAAACTGAACACTTGTTACCAAGACTAGTTAAAACTGAACACTTGTTACCAAGACTAGTTAAAACTGAACACTTGTTACCAAGACTATTGAAATAACACTTGTTAATGAAACTGTATAAAATGAAGACTTGTTACTAAGACTAGTTAAAACTGAACACTTGTTACTAAGACTAGTTAAAACTGAACACTTGTTACCAAGACTATTGAAATAACACTTGTTAATGAAACTGTATAAAATGAAGACTTGTTACTAAGACTAGTTAAAACTGAACACTTGTTACTTAGATGTATAAAATGAACTCTTATTACTAAGACTATAAAAATACTTCCGTTTAAATGTGCAATTAAGTACTGAAACCGAAATTAAGGAGAAAATAATCCCTAATTGAAAACTGAAACTGAATCTAGTACAACGTTCTTTGTTTAAACAGTTGGGATAGAAACTAGAAAACCTCTCATCTATGTCATATAAACAGCCGTATCTAAAAATACTAGACATAGTTCAGAATAAACGTGTACACATTTTATGAAATAGATTGAATTTCGAGTTTGCCTGATACAGTTTATTCATAGCTTCGCTATATCTGATTCTGAATTTGAATAAAAGATGTCATTCACTTATGTGTCGTTTGTACCATATCAGAGAAGCTCCGCTCTGGGCTATATACTGTAGTAAAATTTACCTGGGCGACATCCATCAGTACACGTAAATGCACATATACCAACAAGTCCCATAGGAGGACAGCGAGGATCTGAAAAAAGAGGTGATCTACGTAATTGATATTATTGTTTGGCTTAGAAATTACGTGTTAAAGTGTTGTTTATAAAGATTTTTAGGTTGAAGTATAATCACAAAATGTATTATATTGTCACGTTAAATCCTACACAGTCATATTCTTAAAGAAATAGCACATCTATATGTATTCTGGGTAATAAATCTTAATCCTAAGGCTCGCAGTGCAGTTTGTCACGTTAGAAAATTCTGGAAAATCCTTTTTCTGGCTCATTCCGGTGGCGTAGGAAGGGGGATGTTTTCTATTTCAGACATTTTCATTTTCAATTTCTATTCGAAAAACTAATTTTCTTCTCTACTTTTCAAGCTTCATCGGAACAACTTCCGGCTCTAAATGATTTACCCTACAAACTACAGCAGTTAAGATTTCTTTAAAAAAGAAATTTCCTGACTATAGTTTCAAATCATAAAATATGAATCTTGCTTTTGAATGGTATGAAATCGATTGATTACTTCATTTAGAAAGCTTAGCTATATTTATCATGTATTTCATGTTTTTGTTTGAAATGTCTTCGGGATCAACAGACTTATCTTACTTACCTGCCTGTGATGGAACGTTAGGGAAAGGGAATGATACAGGCTCAGAAACTGTAAATGGAAACGATATCTTTGTAAATTTGTTTTGACGACTCCTTTATATAAGTAGGCAAGTTGAAGGATAAAAAGGGATTTCGTTTACCACTAATACAATGGAAACATAACAAAACAAAAGAAAAAAGAAACAAAAATCATCTACTCGACTTGAAATTCCGGAAGTAATTGGAAAACAGCAGAAACAAAAAGAGGAAAAGAAGGGGAGACAAAAGCAGCAAAAAAGAAGATAGCTAACCCAAAAGGTACATTTCAGTTACGGCCAACAGTCGTCAATTTAGATATCTAAAACGAAATTGATATAAAATATCATAATACCGATGCTTAAATATCCCTCTGAATGTTCAGCAATCGGATAAACTTACTTACTCAAGCGGTAACAATGAGGATAAACACTAAATCTAAGCAATACATATTTAAGAAACAAGCAAAGTTCTGTCGTTTTGGTTTATTTTTGTAAATAGATAAGAAAATACCTGAAAAACCCTATAGTAAAATGGTATTAAAAAGTTACATATTATTTGTGATAAAGTTACTCTTTTAAAACGTTCTTTTCAGAAGTGATATTATCGTGCCTACCTGCAGCTGATCCGTACACATGTACTGCAGTAAGTATGAGAATTAGTGATATCGTCATGGTGAATGGTATCAGTCCTAGTATTTGTCGTAGGCTCCTCACTGTAGATAATATATATGTAAACTATTACTTATTCGGATCTCCTTTCTCTTTTATACACGTATGATCAATCGACTATTTTCCAGGTAACGAAATTCTGACTAACATTCCTTTGACGTATTATTTTCTCGGTAAAACCTCACGACATGTTTGTTTTTACCTGAGGTAGGCCGTGATGCACGACGTTCTGCATGGATGAGTTTCGAAGAAGGAATTCTAGTACACATGTAAAGCATTTGTGACGTCGTCAGTTTTCATATCCCATATTCAGTCAACACCAACTTCCTTGTTCATACATACGTGATATCAAGAAAACAAATAAAATACATAATTCTGTAAACTGAACATGAAGATAATTTTGTCAAAATTAATTAAAAAGAATTAGTGATTTTTTTTTTTAAATTTAAACATAATTTGTTAGGAAATATCTTTGCTAAACATACTTTTAAACCTAGAAGTTATAATACAATAAATGTAAGTGTTCATCTTACTTATACATATGTATATATATAACTTTTTATAATTGGTTGGAACAATGCAGGATATATTTCTCGTTAAGATGTTAATGCACATTAATATATACCAAACAAGGGCCCAGATTGGCTGTTATGCATATTACGTTGGACTCATTCCTTTCGCATTGCGAACACTGGGATAGGTGCACTTAATTTATACTTTTAAGATAAATGTGAAGTCATTATTTGACATCGGTTTCTTTTAAGGTTTGATGGGCTAATGACACGACAAAATTTAATTCACATGTGTTATACAATGGCCGAAACTATGATCTGATATATGACATCCGTCAAACATTACTACAGCCCGGAGTCTTCCTACACTAGATTCAATGATGTAGAAAGTATGTAAGTCGTGGAAATGAATGAATTTTAAACTATACTATTAATTTGACCTTTGAAATATCAGAGAAAATGCATCATGAAACATTTATCATCACTACAATGATGAAATAAGAAAAATTATATCATCACTCGTGATGGAAATTTCCAGTTATTATATAACGTTTTAGGATATAACAATCACGGCAGGGCCTTCTATTCACTGGTTCTCCATATACGTTACAGATTGACGAATGACTGATGAGTAGATATTATTATATAGTATTTTAATACTAAAATCGAGTCCAGATAGTCTGATTTGATGCTGGTTTGGTTTTTTATAGCTCAAAGAAAATTTTTAAAAAGTTATGAATTTAGTCAACAAAAACGGCTATTTAAAAGTCTAATATAAGAATATTCAGAGTAATATTCAGAAATATGTTAAGTTAACAGCAAAGCAGTTTAATATACAGCTGATGATTCTAAAGTGTATTTTGCTGTTTTGTCATGTTAGTGCCCAATCACAGAGGCAAATACAATGTGGGCCATAAAAAACATACCTAATTTTACTCAGGTAACTGCTGGCCCTTTGCTTGCAGAACGAATTACTAGCCAACTCAGCAGAGATAACAAACGCTTTTAAAGATGCGTATTAAGAGAATTAATGACGAATTTATATAAATAAGATTAACTTACCACGTTTTAACATGGTAACAACTACAGAGCACATTTAACATGCCTAAACGCGATAGCGGATGCGTTTTGTTACTGAAACATTTACCAATTTTAACCAGATAGTGATTTACTTATCGCGTTTTACATACACGTAACGCGTTAAAAGGAGATGACTTGAGCTTTTAACGAAATAATTCTCGCGTATTAACAAAATCAATATGTCAGTATTATGCTTTCATACATATTCTTTTTTATTTCTGCGCAAAAAAGGGCGACATATAATCAAGCTTTGATTTCGTCACTATTAAATCAAAACGAGCATATAGTACAATGATTGCCCAACTCGTCTTCAAGGTTAACATTAATTCGAATAATGGCACGGTCCAGAATATACACATGTACAAATGAACCATTTTAGAAGCCAGAAATGTTGAAATAATAAAACGTTTCATTACTTAGGCACATATAACATGTCCTCTTCCCTTGATACAGTGCGTTCTGACAATTGGAAAAATCGTGCTGACGCAATCATCCATAATTATGATTCTATGGACCGCAGATATGACAGATCATTCGATATTTTAGGAAATGCGATTAACTGCCATACCGAAACTGAAATCTGTGTTATTAAGGTGTTTGCCTGCCGAAAACACAGATGTAAAAAGTGAAAGAAGATTGTACAATACATCAATATTCGATTTACAATTCAATATATTTTAAGATATCGAAAGTTTATATTGAAATATGAGGTACATATTGGTACGTAGTTCATGACTTTCAAACATTATCACTAAGACTATTACTGGTTTATTTCAAAAATATAATTCAAGTATCTTTGTTTAATGTGCGTATTTAAGAAAATAAAACCTACAAATTGTATTACAAATACAAAGTTTGGATGTTTCTAATAATCATCACCATGTCTAGTTACATTATGTACATTACTTATGAAATGTTCTATTTTGTAGACTGAGCATGACATTTAAATGTAGGTAGATTTCGTAAGTGACGCGGTCATATGTCAATACTACCAATAGGGTACTAGGTCATGTCAGAATATGGACAGAGCATGGCATTTAAATGCAGATGAGTTTCGTAAGTGACTAGGCCGTATGTCATCATATGCTATCGATCTAATTATATGAATACCATCGAAAGACAACTACAGCAACGTCTGAATCGACTACAAATTTGGGCAGATGAAAATGGATTTGACTTTTCACAATCAAGTCAGTTTGTATGCAGTTTTGTCAAATGCGGAAACAACACTAAAACAACAGATTGTAGCGATAAAGCTTCCTTTGCGGTACGATCTGCTTTTTTATTTCCTGGTATTCCCATGTGCCCAAGAACCCAGCAAAAAGCAATACGAAAGTTAAAGGCAAGTTCATGATATAGTATTAAAGAATGAAAGAAACAACACGAGGGCTCAGGATCTCATATCAATAGCGTAAAACCGTTAAATGTTCATTAATGACAATTGGCGGTTTCTTGTAACCATGGGAAAGTCCTTTCCAAACCATAACCGATCCACTCCAAATCTGTCTTGCTCGACATCGAGGTGTCATTGGCAAATCAACGCACTGATGATGTGGAAGTGAATTTCCGTCTCGTGTTATATTATTTACTTATTGAATAATACAAACGAATAAACAGCTATTGTAATGTCTCCAAAACAATTGCCCTGTTCTATTTTAAATTTGAATATCAACGAATAAAACTAAACATGTTTTATGTTTGAAACTAAATTGATTTATTAGCACAAACATCAATGTTAATTATGTTAACTCCCAAGTTTTCTTCATTGACTCCTAAAACGTTTTGCAGGCAGTTTTTGAAACCCAAGTTTTAAAATGGAAGGTAAATTCCTACTTCCAAAAGCATAACCGATCCACCCCAAATCTGTCTTATTCGACATCGAGGTTTCGGTGGCAAACCAACGTCATGATGACGTGGAAGTAAATTTGTGTTTCGCAGTCTATTTCTCAGGTTTAGGGTGGATTCAATGGTTTCCATTACCAATGGTATTTCGTACCGATTTGGCTGCCGTCAATCTCCAGCAACGCAATTGGCAAGCTGAAGGTATCGATCTAGCCATCGCGACGTAACACATGGACGTCCGGATCTCGGTCTCTAATCAACTGCTCTCGTGATGTTGAGACGTTAAACTAACTGACTTACAGTCGATTTGTGAACTCCAAAGTGAGTAGCAACCTGCTGTTGAGTGCTACTTCAGAACAAGTTGGGATAGCCGTGGCATCTTTGTAAAACATATATTGATTACAAACGTATTGGCGATCACGCACCTTGGTGATAATTAGAAATCGACACTAGTTTGAATAGTGAATAGAAATGCTGCATTTATACAGTCACGGTATATTGGTAATTTAGGCGAACCGGATACGGATTTTTTTTTATGTCAGGGATGACAGATTTTTATAATTTATTGGGGGATAGATAAGGTGCCATATTCTTCTTGCTCTTCTTAAACGGCTATGTATATTCAAAACGAAATATATTTCCTTTCGAAAGTACTGTGTAGAATCTTTTGCATCTGAGAGTCGTAAGACATACGCTTATTACATATGATTGTTCTAACTTTTACTGAAATATTAACAAATGATTCTACGCCAAAGTTTGTTTGACAACGGATTATATCTATTTTTAAGTAGGCAGAGAAGTATTGCCATCTACATCACTACATGCTGTGTCGTCGATATGTTTGTTTTCTGATGTTTTCTTAAGTGCAGCCGATAATATGAACATGCATGTCGCTAAGCCAAGACCAGCGGACACAGAGTAAAATGACGCTGTGTAGGTTTCTGTCTGATCCGTCAACAGGCCTGTAAAACAGAAGATAGCTGTTACAATCTACATGAAAATGTTGGTTACTATTTAAAGTATTGCCATATAATATTATTATGTACTATATACATCATCACTAAAAGTTAACAGCTCGAAAAAATTCTGGAATGAGATAATGGTGGAGGACATGAATTATAGAGCTCTTATCAAAACAAAATAGGACTAATTAGACTATGATTCCATTGTGTATGGACCTTCATATCTCAAATTATTAGACACTGTTCATCACCAGAGTCTCAGGCTCGCTCTCACACCTACAACAAGTCTCTTTGTAGAGGCTAACGAACCATCACTATATAGCCGTCGAAACAAATTGGCTTTGCAATACACCATTCAGCTAACGGCAAATCCGTCAAACACTGCTTTTTCACTTGTATTTCATCAAAAATATAAAATCTTGTTTCAAAACAACCCAAAGACCATTCCACCATTCGGTATTCCAGCTTCTGCTCTGTTTCAAAACACAAATAATGATTTTGACCACATTCAGTCATTTGGAACGATAGAAATTTCACCCTGGCTCTCGAATTTACCTGAAGTTGACTTTTCACTTCATAAAATGGTTATATCAGACACTGACAGTTGCACCTTTCTTTCATTCTTCTCGAAATTGCAGTTAAAGTATAAAACATTTCTACATTCATACACTGATGGTTCAAAAGATAATGATAAGTTTACTGCGGCAATGGTTACACAAAATGAAGCATATGGATGCCGGCTACTGAACATGTTGGTCTATATATAAAGACTATAACGTTACCATTTCAATTTTTTTGTGATCATATACCTATTTAAGATTTTCAGCATTTGTCTTTTACGTTTTAGTTTGTTTGGCAATATTTCCATTTTTGGATCGCGGTATGTTTTACCGGTTGATGGCCATACTGACATTTTATGTGTTGACGGGCCGTTAAGAATGTCATAACAATAATTCTTTCCATTGATCCTAGTGTGTTTTGTTTCCGTAGACTGCACGCTTTGTAATGTCGTGCTGTATCATTAACTTCTCTACTCGAAAAAGAATGACAGGTCTACAAAATAAATGTTTCATATTAACTTCCTTCAATGATAACACAAAGTAATTTTTTATATTTACCCGCGATAGGTCCAGCAACGCAAGAGCTGATACCCATGAGAGTCATCAGCATTTCCATCCCGGCACTATAGTCCTGAAGTTGTACCAGCTTCATGGTTGTAACCGTCTTCGTGGCGACACATACACCATGTGTTATCCCAAAACAGACCAGAAGGACACTAAACATGGTGTATGTTTCTGCGTGGGGAAGGAGTGCAGCCGTTGTCGATCCGGTGATGGTAAAAAACGCAGGAATTAGGAGAACGCTGGTTCGTGGAATGTACTTTATACATAATCCGGGCAAGAATCTTGACAATGCACTTCCCACTTGGAGATAGAAATACAACAGCATTGCTGTTTCAGTTTCAAATCCTTTAGCCATCAAGAAATCAATCAGAAAAATCAAAGATGAATTTATTGTTGGAACAGAACAGCACATAGCAACAACGTATATCATATATACTTTGTTAGTTACTAATTTATGAAGCGATTTCATGAAACTGTACTCTGTCGATGCCAGTTTAGTCGTCAAATCTACCGATTTATATGCTGTTGTTGTGACTCCAACTGATAGTGGTTTGCATACAGCGAAACAACAAATCATATTTGCTGTAAGTCCACCTAAGATAAGCAGGCAACCCTTCCAGCCAAATTCTAAAATCATGTATTGTAGAATGTATGGAACTATTAGAGAACCGCATCCTGATCCAAACGAGACGAAGGACAAAGCTATTAGCCTGGCATTTCCTTCAAAGTATTCACCGACGCTGGTGATTGCCGAAATAAACGCTGCAGAGAATCCAATTCCTAATAAAAATTAACAAATATTACATATTCAAAACTAAAACAATGTTGCCTGGTGTTTAACCAGAATGTTTCATCCAATGGAGAAATGCCTTTCACAGAAATAATAATATTGATAATAATATGTTTTAAAGTGCTGCAATGTCATAGTCCGGGAGTTTCCGAACCAGTATTTTTCTGGAGCACCATGACGTCCTGATCACGAAAATAAATGTTAACATTGCTTAAGTTGGGATGAACTTCCGGTTATGACGTCATCAATATGGCCGTCATAATGAAATTTACCCAAAATGTGAAAAAAAACTCATTAAATCGTTATTTTTTCGATCAAATTTAACAAACGTGATATCAAAATGACCACAATAGAATAACAAACATATCTGTTTGGACAGTGATGCAAGGTTCCTCTGATACCCAAAATCCCCCAAAAGATGATGGCCCGCTGTCAAAGAGAAGGCGTGGTGAAAATTGTAAAGCATCAACGTTCGATATGAAAACAAGATGTGTCATCCATATTCAAGGATTAAAATGTGGACAACTGCAGTTATCCGTGAACATGAAAGATGGCAAGAAAACACGGGACAAAATAAAAGAAGTACGATCCCGAAGACTTTGCCAACCAGTCGGTTCTATACATAGAATGCAGCAGGTGTGCAACCTAATTCCCGAAACACATACAGACTCTGATGGATATCATCGTGAATGTTATCAGAGGTTCACCATGAATTTTAATCGCCTTGAGGTTCCTCCAGACACGCCAGAAGCAACATGTTCATCTAGAACAAGTCGGCGATCTTCAAAGGACAGTGATAAAACTGTCTTCAAGCCCAATTGTATATTTTGTAGCTCCGAATGGCGCAAAAAATTAAGATGAAAGGTTACTGGACAAGTAAAAGAACATTTAAGTTTGACTTTATGGTTGGAGAAGACTTCTAGAAGTAGCAGATCAGAAATCCGATGAACAACTCCTGACTAGAATTAGAGGAAGCGAAGCGCAATTTCACAAGAGCTGTAGAGTAAAATACATTACAGACCCAAAGCAATGAAGAAGTACTGATGATGAGAAGAAGACAGAGCAGGAAAAGTTTGAATTGGCACATAGGACAGCGTATCAAAATGTGTGTGATAAGATTAACAAAGATGTGATATGTGAGAAAAAGATTATCACAATTTCTGACCTTGTTCAGGTCTATATTTCGAGCCTGCAAGATACGGAGTTCGCCAATCCTAACTACCGCAGTGAGAATCTGAATGTCAAGCTGGCGAAGGATGTCAACTATTGTGGCAAACAATGAAGTTGTCCAGTATAAGCAACAATGCAATATTGCCTTCCAACTATTTGTGAAATCCAAAAGCCAGGGCTCGGAGTTGGACATGAAGGAGCTGAAGACGTATCCGCTGACCCCTGTCCCATACAGTATTGGAACAGCAGATGGATTTCTGGGAAAGACAGACAAATTTGAATGTTTCCAGTATCTGACCAAAGAGGGTGAGGATGCACCAGTTCCATCGGCTGAGTCAACACTTGTGATATCTGATGGTACTGCCTACTTCTACCTCAAGGAGATACCAGCCAATTTCAGCTTGATCTGCAACAAGATTTTTGGCATCATATCATCGACAACATATGGGGTGTTCAGCACAGATATGTATACTCCCGATTCTGTCAAATGCATGGAACGTGACAGAAGGGGCTGTAGTGAGAAGCTCATAGCAAAGAGGGCATGCACAAATACCCCTCCTGATTGGAAGCAGTTCCTGACAAATGAGGACAACAAGACACAATTCATCAATCTCCTCTGCAAGACGTGGAGTAATCATTCATATGGCAATAAGCTCCTTGGAAGAAAAGTTATTATCATATGTAAAGGAGCTGCATACCAGCTGACGTTTGAAGATGGGCAAAGCACAGCGAGATCGAAACTATACGCTCATCCCAAGAGGAAACTGATTCCAGAGTAGTTCTGTACTGGAAAGGACATGGGATACGAGTACATTCGGATCTTCCGATCAAATTTATTTTCTCCAGTCGCCTTAAGTTTAAACACTAAAATGCGCCTTACAAGTTCTTTCAAAGAGTGGAATGACCCGAAGGGTACCCTTAACTATCATTTTTTTTTATCTAACTCGAATTTCGACTCCCCTATCGGACGTACAAAGATATGGGTGTCGTCGCTTGCCCAACTAATTGTGTTCCCTGCTACTCCGATTTCCTTCTACAATAAATGCTTACACGCACTTCCATCTGTGATAATAGAAGTATTTAATATAAACTGGTATCAAAGTTTATCAATTCTTAAAGCTAGTGTTGATGTTACCTGTCACCAATCCAAGTGTTCCTATGAGATAAGGAATACTTGTAGCAAAGTAAGAAAGAACCAGTCCGAGTGTTGCCATTGTACTTCCAGTTATTCCAGCGGTTCTAGCACCATACCTGGCCACAATCGTCCCACACAATGCTCCTACATTGAAAGAAATATAACATTCAAGGTGGTCTATTAATGAACCTACATAATCTGATTGAAATAATGCTCTTTTTCTCCATGTCATAACAATGTATACATACGACTACTTTATAGATTTATATTGCAATGATACTAGACGGTCAATGCAATATTTGTCCAAAATTGCTATTTACAAAGTTTTTTGGCTATTATATCGCTAATTAATTAAAATAAATAAAGTAATAACAATTTAAGATAAAATATGTTACCTGCTATATATAATGCTCCGATCGTAGTTGACTGGACTAGAGATGTTTCCGCCTTGCTTTTCTCAAACGATCTGAGGAACTCACTGTTGAGGATAGACATATTGAAGACAAATCCAGGACAAAGAAACATGACGAAGTATCCAGACAGCAACAAAAACCACTTTCTTCTACCTGACGAATCCTTCTGAATGGGATTTGCTTCCTGGTCGCAGCTGGATTGAAACGTATTAAAATAATTAATCATATGTTGCATATTCACTTTAAAAGGGTATCTGGCGCCAACGCACACTTCACATTCGGAATGTAACGGTATTTCAGAATATTGGAATACGCACAGCAATGTCACATATACATACGTATGACAGTACTGTCGTCACAAGAAAATAAAGAGGTGAACGTTATATTACCATAGTCTAACACTATAGAAAAAGTATAATATCTAGATGTTTCACGCAAAAGAATTCAGAATGATATCCGATGAAAAAGCAAGTACATACATTTCATTTACGCCCATCTTTGGAACACTTCTTGTGTGGAATTATAGTAAACTAGTGCAGTATATATCTGACTGTTTCGTAAAAAACAGGTACCATCGATGCGTATATCTTAAGTAATAATATGTTAGACCATGCACGCCATCATTCCTGTCACCTAATGAGGAATCACTCCGTGGGATATCATACCGTTCTTGTATATACTTTTTCAGGAGTCCCCAAGTAAATCTTTCTTCTTCCTTGAATTTCGGTTTGGACTGTAGTTATGTTGACATAATAGTATTTTCTTGTTTTTATTCGTTTACACATTTGTGGAACTCTATAAGAACTGAATGATCATCACTTTTAAGAATGAGAAATATACCTCAACCCAGGACTTCTTGGAGATTTTTACACTTCACTTTAGTCCGCCTATATTGATAATTCAACTGTACTGGCGCGAGAAAACCTTTCTATAGATTTTAATAATCTGATAAGTGTGCTTTCCTCCAATTTTTTTTCTGGCATTCGATGTGTTGATGAGGTTGGTCGCTGATAGACTGAAATAGAATGTACTTGGTTCCTTTCTTAAACATTAGGCATTGGAGCATCTCCCCAATTCTAGTAACTTGGATTTTGATATTCCCAGAAAATCTGTTTGGTAGTATACAGAAATCGCCTGTAACATTGTGGTAAAATTTCAGATTGATAGAGGCACAACACATAGAAAACATGTTGAAAGAATCAAAATCTATACTCTAATTCAATATAACTAGGGCAATAAAATCAACTAAATAAAGACTCGTGATAAAGTTAAAGGAGAATACGACCTGGTGTTCTGAAAGAGTAGCATCTTCTGCATTATCGACATCAGCCATGTAAATCATGTTATATCAATATAAGCAATTTCACGAAATGAGAACACGGTAAACACTATTGGAAATTAGATGTATACATGCAATTGATGTATAAAACTTCCATCTCGGAACCCTGCAAACTCAAACCCTTCATCAACTTTGGTTGTTAACTGTGGATCAGAACTTCATATATAACATTCATGATTTGTTTGATTGAGGTTAATGTGAGAACAGGTATCTATGGTAGATGAGAAAGAAATGATTTTTCACGGAGTATCGGCTAACTTGACATGTAAATTACTGTTGAGAATACAATCCAAAGATCTTGGGATGCTGGAGGTAAGTATTGTTAATATGGTCATTACACTGTATCCTCTTTGCCAAACCCTCCTATATAATGGTATTATGTATCATTAGCACTTATCCGCTTGTGTGTTTGTGGTTAGTGCAGCAAGGTACAGTTTAAGAACAATATATACAATGTGTGTGGACGTGCATAAAAACTGATTTAAAAATCACAAAACAAGCTGTTGGTAACGGAGAAATTAGAACGAATCGTAGTTTTTACCTCTTGACTTTTACTTCAGATAACAATTTTGATAACTTGTCGGTATATTCTTGTTCGTCTTTACCTCGATATTTTTTATATATTCAAATCGCTATGCGTTCGTGGTCTATCCGTCAGTCCGTAAATAGTTTTCGTTATCACTATTTCTTGAGAAGTACTTGATGCATCTTTCTCAAAGTGTATATGTAGGTTCCTTGTGGTCTTATGTTGTGCACGTTTGATTTTGGGACCGATCAAAAAACAAAATGGCCAACATCTGGAATTATTTCAATGAAGTTTGTCATCGCTATTTCTTGAAAAGTAAGAGATGGATCTCTCTCTAGTTTCATATTTATGATCCTCCTGGTCTCTAGTTGTGCCCATGTAATTTTGGGACTGTTAAAAAAACGAAATGGCCGAAAGGCGACCATCTTGTATTTTGACTTTGAAAGTTTGTTATTGCTATTTCCTGAGAACTACTATATGGATCTTTCACAAATTTCATACATAGGTTCCTTTTGGTCTTTAGTTGTGCCCATGTAATTTTGGGACGGATTAGAAAAAAGGTCGAAAGGCGGAAGTACCTGATGGATCTTTCTTATATCTTATACGTCGATTTCCCTTGATGCCTAGTTGTGCCAGTTTGATTTTGTGTCTAACCCAAAACCAAAATCGCCGACAGGCAGCCATCTTGGATTTTGCCTTGTAAAGATTGTTATTTTTATTTCTTTAGAAGCACTGAATAGATTTCTTTCAAATTTCATACGTATTTCCCTTTTGGTTTCTCTTTGTGCTCGAGGGCTTGTTGGATTGTTCAGAAGAAACACAGTTGCTTCTAGGTGGCCACTTTGGATTTGGCAGGTAAAGATTATCATCGCTATTTTTAAATGTTATGTTCAAATGTCATTAAGAGAAAAACAGAGAAGATAAGAGAAAAGGGGAATGATAAAACTTTCAAAGAGCTTATAAAGTTCAAGCAATGGTCGTCACCAAGATCACTGTGGGATCTCGTTTTTAACAAAATGGACATTAAAGTTGACATCCGAGTGTCTTTTTGGGTCACGCATCAGCCCTCGGACAAATAAGACCGATTGTGTACACAAAATTAAGTTAATTTCATCAAATGATGTTTTAGCCCAAATATGACCAAACTTGTACCATTTCTTCGGGATGTACTCCTCTAATGTTTTTGAAGGGAAGTAAGACATAATTTAATATGAAAAGAAATTTCAACACAATATCTTGGACTTTTGGTTTTTTATGGTTGTACTTGGTTGCAAACGGGCGATTTATATGACGTTTTGGAGAAATTTCGCTCGTGGACTACATTCTTGACAGCGTGATTCGGTAAATAGCGTCAACATTTTGTGGTTGATAAGGTACTTTGCGATTAAGTTTGGAAGTCTTGAGTAGATTTCAACTAAAATTCCTACTAAGTGACCGCTTTCTTTTTTAGGACCAAAAAATAAATATTTCTTGATCTTGGAAAAACTGCCTCTTTCGGAGAAAGTTACAAAAAAGATAAAGCATAGAGATGCCCTCTTTTTAATCATGAAAGACCATCCAATAAAATTTCACTAACAAAAGTTAGTCTTCAAAAAAAAAGTATAATACTAGAATATTGTCGAAAAAATTTTGTGATTTTGGAACATTTTCATTTTTTGGTTGCTATGTAATTTAAAGGGCATTAAATCGAATGAAGAATTTGCATTTGCATGGGAATGTGAAAAATGACATACTTCTGTTATTTTTTTCAGAAGAAAATGATTTTGGTTTTGAAAATGCTATCTATACTCCTTTCCGCTTCGACTCTCGCATCCCAAGAAGCCTTGAGGCGACAACGGACGCAGCGTTATGGTGTACCAAGTAGGCTTATATCATCTACTGAAAAAGTAAACAGAGAAGCCACTTTAAATGAGTTTTTCATTTTTATTTTGACGCTCACTCGCAAGGTATGGCAGCAGCAGCGACACAGAGAACTAAACCAGCATGGCTTTTGAATACAGATTCTCCTACACCGCCTTCAGTTTCATATTTGGATGCAAGGCCTAATTATTATTATTGTGAGTCTTAACGGCCAGTCAACACATAAAAGGTCATCAGGGTCATCAACCGGTAAAACACACCGATGCAAAAAGGAAATAACATCAAACAAACTAAAAGGTAAAAGACAAATGTTAAAAGTGTTAAAAGGTTATATTATCGTAAAATTGTAAGTTATAGTCTTTAATACAGACCAACATCTTTCAGATAACCTAGAATTTTATTAAGCTCAACAGTTTCAAAAAGGGTCTTTAGATTTGTAATGTTACAATAAAAAAAATAATCGAGTAGAAAGGCCAAGGCAGTCCAATAAAAAGTTTAACGGTGAATGGCTCATCACATCCTATGCATCGAGGGTTATCTTCGCCTTTCAACATTTATGAATGTGAAAGGTATGCATGACCGAGGACGGGCAAAGGCAACTTTGTCTCGGTGGTTGTCTCTATAGCATGGAGACCATTCACCGACAAAAGATTCTTCGGTCCTCCTCCTGAGCTGTTAGAATTTCTTTGATAAATGGTTCAGAATCAGTAAAATGAATTTTAAAAACAGGTTATAGCGATAAAGCTTTATGTGCGGCACAACCTGCTTTCTTATTGCCTGGTATTCGCATGTGCTCAAGAACCCAGCAGCAAAAAGCTATACGAAAATTAAAGACAATTTCATGATATAGGGTTTATGCATTACGAATGAAAATATTTTCGATATTTCTATTGCTAAGACTTTGTAGTACAGAAAGCGAGTTGGCTTCCGCCGAGAATATTAAGGCGTTGATCGGTAGCCGGCATATACAGGCTTCATCTTAATCATGGCCCCAACAACCTTATCATTATTTTTTGAACCTACATAAATAGAGAAATGATTGATATTCTAACTGCAATTTCGAGAAGGATGAACGAAAGGTGCGACCGCCAGTGTCTGATTTAACCATTTCATGAAGTGAAAAGTCAACTTCAGGTGAATTCAAGAGCCAGGGTGGAATTTCTATCGTTCCAAATGTGACTGAATTTGGTCAATATCAATATGGGATTAATTTTTGTAATAACTTCCTATATCAAGTCACATTATATCAGCTCTTATTTATTTAATTCTGAGTCAGCTTTCTAAAACTATTTGATGAGGGGAAACTATAAGACTTAATAATCAGGTTGCAGGCTATATTTTTTCACGGCTCTTATTGGCACCCAGACAGAACAGATGCTAAGTTTAAAGTTAGGAAGCGACCCAGGTATTTATGGAGAGGTATGAGTCCTATGATTCAATAATTTCCCGACATTTAAAAACAACATCAAGTAGATAGCTACATTTTCTGAAACGTGCCTTACTTTGAATGAACTATAACGTGACATGTAGGTAAATGAGCTAATGTAAATGCACGAACACAAATAGTTCTTGTGTCATTTGACCTGTGTATTTACTTTGATCTTAGGTATGTAACACTTTCTTCAGACATCCACAATAGCCATTTTAGAAGGATGCATTTTCTCAGATTACAATTATTATTATTGCATTCTTAACACACATAAAAGGTCATTAGGACCAACATCGAGTGCGTCAAAGCGCCATGTTTCAACATAAACATAACACTTAACACCTTAGCGTTATCTACAGTTGTATATATGGATACGTATACTGTATACAGGCATTATATGATATCACTGAAAGCATTGGTCATGTCGCGTAATATGCACACGCTACACTGTATAGATAACACACAATTCTTATCGAATACCCGTTTTGATTTTCAGGCATTAAACGATCAAGAAAATAATTTTCCGAAACAATGTTTGTAATATGGATAAAGAAAATAACGTATCTGCGAATGCCGTTTTCGTGGAAGATTTGCCAGTGTCTCATCCATACGTATCAAGTAAATTCCATTCCTTTAGTTAACCATTAAGGCACATCTCAATGTCAGTGGTACACTGTCCCCCCCACCCACCCACTCGACTATTACTATCATTATTATTACAATCTAAACTTGCCAGTAACCTGAACGTAAATCAAGGTTACTGAAATATTTTGACCCAAGAAACGAGTCAACATTATCATAAAATCTAGGCAACATCGTAACGGACTCGTTTTAATTTTTTAAAATATCAGCAGGGGAAGCTCTGTCTCCTGAAGAAAACAGACTTTTCTTTGCAGTACCTCTCAATAATCGTCGGGTTGCCTGTAGTAGCTTACTTGGACACACCTCTTGATCAATGACTAAGGAACTGATGTCATTGTCTCCCCTTTGTTTATGAAACATCCCTCTTCAATTCATCACATGAGAACTGAGTGAGTTTTGGGAGTGGGATGCAAGTTGCCAGAGTCGTATGCTCATTACGAGAGTAATCTCCCCTTGAGCGGAGTCTGCGACTTGAAGTGAGTTAATAGTTTTCAATAGTCTTAAGAAAAGTCATTGGCTATATGTGATATTTCATACTGAATGAAGAAGTCGGGTTAGACACAGACAAATATCAAGAATTAAGCTACTGTGGTTGGGGTAAGCCCTACCGAACAATCTTAAAAAGATAATTTGTGTGCTTGCCTCTTCATCAAAACTCAAGCAAGCAAACTCTTAGGATGTATTACCATCCTTATATAGAGAAAAGATGGTGGACAACCTGCTCTTTTATAGGACAATTAATCCTGTTCAAAATTTTATGGAAGAATACTTGACCCCGAGTTGACCTTGCGTATGTAGTAGTACAAAAACTTCAGTGTGCTCTATAAGCAGTAAGTATTGCGCTGCAAAGATATCTGGGGTGATATGCCCCTTATATCTTTCCACCACGTCAGTGGAGTATGGTGGGATTTCTAAGAAAATAAGGTGAACTGAGGGATATCTACTTAAAAAATCTAATTATGTTCCAATTTTATATAATCGATACAGTCCTCCTTGGACTTGTGAGAGATTGAAATAAAAGGACCACGTTTGGTGGTTAATTACACGTACCAAGCCAAATATATAAAACTATTAGACTGTACTTAGCAAACCAGACTTGGAAGGAGGACTGTTGATTGGGAAAATTTAAATCCATTTTCATCTACCCAAATTTGTAGTCGATGCAAAAATTGTTGTTGTCTTTCGATGGCATTCATATGCTTAGACTGATAACATATAATGAAGTCATCGACATTTACAGAAACCTTCGCTGGTCTAAAATTAACAAATATACAAACCCCACCTAACAGGGGTCAAATTGACTGGCATTTCAAAGTTCTTTACTTTCAGATATGGCAGGGAAGACATATAGGAACACACAATTCACAATTTGTTTTTATCCAATGTATTCGTGAACCATTCCCGTAGTTTTCCCCACTCCAGAAACGTAGAGACGTTGATTTCTGGGTCCAGGTAGTACACGATTTTGTGTATTTGGTAGGGGTGTTGGTCTGCCGATTTCTGGTTTTTCAGTCTCTCTGGACCTATCGGCCATGCAATGAAAGAGATAGTATATCAGATCTCCAAATCTCCGTGACGCAAGACTGTAAGACGAAAGAAGCTCCACATGAAGTGGAATGCCAAACGGTTTAGTTATCAAATTCAAAATTCTTAAATGCATGTTCTTCTTTCACATGTCCTTACATTATGCCATTTTGTTTTCTCAAATGACATTAAGTTTTTAATCTTTGATGTATTCTTTTTTCCGACAGATAATTAAGTTCATCATGATTTTTTCAGAAACAATTAGCTATTAAGCTCTGAAATAGAATTATTGTATATTATACAAATATATCAGTTGTATTACTTGTCAATTAATCATATATTCATATATATATATTATGCAGAAACCTTGATTCCCAGTCGATTTCTACAGTCTCTTTCGTTTTAGTTGTAAATGATAATTGTGTTGTTTTATTTTCACACCTTTGGAACAAGAAACAAATGTATCTTTTCCTCATAAATAATCTGCAATATCATTGGAAGTATTTTCGGAAATGACATTCAGATGATATCCTTAAGTTTCGCAAATTATGAATATGAAGTCTTTGCATTTTGACGACGTGGAAAAGACAAATTTCAAACGATC